>NC_060123.1:553101753-553415407 GCF_021461395.2 Schistocerca americana | reverse complement strand
TATTTTCGGCAGGTACTACAGTGCGCGCAGACAGTGTGGTCTGCGACAGGTCCACCCCCGCAGGTACCTCGCTCCACCGCTGAGCTTCTATCAGAGGAGCGCGGCTGCGCGCCGGCAGATAAGGCGTCCGCTCGCGACAATTAGCACTGTGCGCTATCGAGCGCGCGCTATTGCCGCCGCCATGATTTACGACGGCTATTAAAGGCCCGGCCGGCGGACCCATAGCCACAGTGCGGACTGCGCAATCAATACGCCGCGGCCGAGACGGCGCCGTGCGGGGGGCACAGCTGGAAAACGCTCCTGCCGATAATTTATTCAGCCGAGCCGCGTGCGGCGACCAGTGGCGTCGCGGCGTGTCTTGCGGGGCGCGCTGACCACAGGGGCACACGGCGGCCGGCGCCACGCCACCGCCGCAAGCGTATCGATTGCCACGGCGACGGCGACAAAACCCCGCCAACGCCAAGCCGCTAACCGCCTGCCGGTGCCGCCACTTTACGTTTCGGCACCGCTCGGAAACCGGCCGACACCCCGCTGCTAGGTACCTCTTCTTTTTGGGGTTCCCTACATCGAAGTGAAATGACATGATCGTATGGCACTGATAGCCCGAAGTACCCACTTGGGGCACGGCTTTTCGGAGAGGGAACGAGCGCCTGGTCCCCGGCACGAACCCGCCCGGCGGGCTTGTGTCGAGGTCCGGTGAGCCGGTCAGTCTGTGAATGGTTTTTAGGCGGTTTTCCACCTGCCTCGGCGAATGCAGGCTGGTTTCCCCTATTTCGCCTCAGCTACACTATGTCGGCGATTGCTGCGCAAACAAGTTCTCCACGTACCCGTACAACACCATTACTCTACGACGCAAACACAGGGGTTACACTCGTATGGTGTGAGACGTTCCCTGGAGGAAGGGGGGGGGGGTCGTCCACTGGGGGCCGAACCGCACAATAACCCTCGGTTCGGTGTGGGGCGGCGGAGAGGTGAAGTGGACTGCGGTAGTCGTCGTAGGGTTGCGGACCACTGCGGCTACGGCGGGGACGGAGCCTCTCCGCCGTTTCTAGGCCCCAGTTAACATACAACATACATACACTAACCCACTTGGGGAAGTTCGGCTGCCGGCTGCCGAGTTGCAATTTTTTTTCAGTCGACGCCACAGTGGGCGATTTGTTTGTCGATGATGATGACATGATGATGAGGCCAACACAAGACCAATTTCCCTTGCGGAGAAAATCTCCGACCCGGCCCGGAATCGAACCAGGGGCAGTTGCATGGCAGTCACACGTGCTGACGACTCAGCTACGGGGGTTCCGTACATCAGTCGCTAAAAACTTTTCCGTCTTGTTTGCCTGGCTGTCTGTCTGTCCGAGTGACAAAAATCCTTTTTCTCAGGAACGGGCAGAAGTACCAAGCAGAAATTTATGCCACATATTAACATCTACGGTCGCTTGGTTACGTAATAAAATGAAGCCTTTATGTCAATTCAATCAAAAGATTCCACCATTCACGTCACATTTTGATATTCGCAAACTCACTCATCGAAACCTATAGGGTACTAATCCTTGACCTAGACTCATGAAATTTGACAAGAAACAAAATTTCACACCAGACCTAGAGGAGAACAATCAGAAAACTGTTAATTTCTGATTATATCGAACAAGAAAAATGTCATTTTTTATCTGAGTATGTCTGTCCTACGGTCTGTTAAGTCCTCTTTTTATGAGGAACGAGTACAAGCCCCTAGTTAAGATTTATATCACATACTATGTCACTTTGCCGATATAGCAAACATCAGCTTCCAAGTCAATGCAGTCAAAAGATACGGCCTGTCATGTCATATATTTTGATACTTGCAAGCTCACTCCTCAAAACCTACACGGATACTTCCCTTTGGCCTAGAATTACAAAATTTGAGCAGGATAAAAGTTTCACTGCACGAGTGCATGAAAAAATCGGAAAATCGTTAATCTTTAGGTACATCACACGAAAAAATGTTTTTTATCATTTGTTATCAGACTGCTAGCCTGTCCGTCCGTCCATCTGTTAAGACCCCTTTTTCTTAATATTCACGGGTAGACGTATCAAGTTCAAATTTATGTCACATACTACGGTCTACGATCTCTTGGCAGCATAACAGGCGCCAACTCCTAAGTCAATGCAGTCAAAAGATAGGCTCATTTACGTCACACAGAGCAGTTGCAACATTTGAAAA
This sequence comes from Schistocerca americana, assembly GCF_021461395.2. NCBI lineage: Eukaryota > Metazoa > Arthropoda > Insecta > Orthoptera > Acrididae > Schistocerca > Schistocerca americana. The sequence continues at coordinate 553,413,207 of NC_060123.1, read as the reverse complement.
TTGCAGCGAAGTGCTGCAATATCTCCAGAAGAACGACAGGTGGTGGATTGGTGCAAGATGTGATAGTTGACACCCAACATAAAAAAAATGTAATAGGCAGAAAGATCCATCACTGTATGATTTACGACAATCACTGGAAGCAGTCACTTCCATAAAACATCTGAATGTATTCACACGAAGCTACTTGTAATGGTACGTCTATATAAAACTAATCGCAGATAAGGCAGACGCAAATCCACTTATCAGAATCTGTAGAGTACTTCCTGCTGGCCTAGAATAATGAAATTTGGCAAGAAGCAAGGTTTCGTAGTACAAGTAACGGAAAAAATACGAAAATTGTTAATTTATAATTAGATGACATGAAACAAATTTTGTCCTTTGTCAACTGACTGTCCGTCTGTCCGTATGTTAAGCTCCCTTTTTTCCTCAGGAGCGGGTATACTTGTCAAGTTGACATTTATGTCACATACTAAGGTCTGCAGCTCTTTGAAGTTGCAAAAGTATTAAGCTTCTCACTCAATGTAATCAAAAGGTACGGCCATTTATGTAACACATTTCCATACTCACAAACTTACTCATTAAAACATACCGGGTACCTGCCCTTGAAGTATACTTGTGAAATTTGGCAAGAAGGAAGATCCCACAGTACAAGTAAAAGTAAAAATCGTAAAATTGTTAAAGTGTAATTATATGTTTGGCGTTTGTTATCAGTCTTCAGACTTGAGATTAAAACAATCTCGAAACTCTTGGAATCGCCCGGACCTGTATCTTGCCGATATAAATGTTTATAGCAGACAAAACTCGACGAGATCTTCGATTCTGGAATTGGATGAACTGTTTATATACGTAATTAAATTTGTGCTGAGCCCTCAATGCGCGAGTCCTCAGCGTGTTTCGTATTATTTGGCTTGAGTTTATTGAACGACATTACCAACAACTTGGTGTATACGGGATTTTCATGTATCTACTGTAGACAAAATGGAATATAGGAAAGAACGCAACAGAAATTGGGAAGCATGCACCGAGTGTTTATGCAGCCACAGATAGTACACCAAATTTTCCCTATTACACGTTACACGTTACTGCCTTGTATGAAGCATAAAGACCTTTGAATAAGGTTGACAAAAAAACTAGTATGGAAATTATTTCATCTGTCTTAAGCTAGGTAACCCAACTTACACGATCTGCTTGGCTGCCTAGCTTCAGGCGCGTGGAATATTTTTTTTCCATTATGTAAATTTCGGGATCATAATACAACAGGAGCACTTATTGAAATTGGCCTATTCATTTCACAAGGTTTTGCAGTAAATGGTTTTACTGTTCTTCGAAGAAACTGCCTCTTCCACCATATGCTTCACTTTTATTGTGTAACGAAGTATTCAAGTACACAAAGCCCGTTTTTATTTTATACGAAGTAGTAACTTGTGTTTATGAAATGTGATGCACGATCATTGGTAAAATTAACATTTTTATCTCCAAGTGTATGGTCGCTAATCTCTGTAAGTTCCTATCCATATCCTATTTCGCCTACAGCTGTAACAATTCAAGAATGTTTGGCTATGTGTATTGTGCCAATGTGAATGCTGTAAAATGATGTTAGATCATTGTTCAAACCCATTATATTGTGATTTCTCAGAATAGATGTTTTTACATTTGCACTAAGTTGTTAGCACTATTGTTCAATAAAGCCCAAGCAAAATAAATAATGCATTCCACTGCCATATTATTATAGATATTGGAAACGTAACTTCACGGTAGATTAAAACCATAGCCATACCAGCACTCGATGGCAATTCTTAGATTCTAGACCAACATTCTTACCTGCTGAACCATCTGACCTTCCCCTCCGTCTCTCCCGGGTCCAATTTAAATTTTCAGCATAGAAAATTTGAATAAAAGCCTGATACAAACTGGCGTCCGTCTTTGATGCTCTAAAACTGTGACGTTATCGCAAAAGGTACTGTCTGCAGGCAGTCACATAGCAATCTGCTCTCTGCTGCACAGAAAATCTCTTTAAAGACGGTGTCTCCTCAAAAATCACTTAAGTAATCTGAAGTTCAGGTAGTCTGGAGTGTATCTAAACATGTCCAAAATGTGTTATTACTATTAATCAGGAACAGACTTAATGTTTTTGAAATGGGTAAAAGAGCTGCTTCAAACTTGGCATGTCACATCATGCCATAGGCTTTTCTCGTCAGCTGTTCATCTCTCTGAAATTCCTTTCTCTTTAACAAAAATACCCCACTGGGCAATGTTGCCTTCCACAATTGATCTGATATGAAGAACTTTCTCGAAAGAAGTTTTTCTCCAATTTAGTAAATATACGAATTATTTTGTGAATATAAGATGTATTATGTTTAAAGCCTTCGTCTCCTTCAAAGATCCTGTAAAATTTCGAAATTCACTGTCGATCAGATATCTATAGTGTCTCCCCATAGCCCTCTTTCGACTACTTTCATCACACACTGTAAGTCACATGAAACTAATTTTTACGTGAGCATTCTACAGCAACAACTCACTGATTTGCACAGTGGAAGGGGCAATGCAATGGGAGACGGCAATGACCAGTGAAGCTGCCATTTCTGTATTGGTGGCGGGAGCAGCCCAGCACATACGCTGTCAATTACTTCCAGAATTTGATGCTGAGTATAAGCAGGGCTATTAGTGGGAGGTTCAATAGATGAGGTAAGTTATGGCAGGCAGCAGTGGAACCAGGGGAAGGTCTTCAAAAAGACGCGAAACGAACATTTCCGTAAATGGTATTCCTTTACTCCTGGAGGAGTATCCACTGTGTTGAATTTTTTGTTACAAGTAACAAGCTAAAACACAGAGAGATTTGCACTCAACTTGAGACGCGCCTTCCGGGATACAGGTTTTCCTACGAGCCACTTCCACAAGGCTCTGGGCTGATACGAAGCCAGCGGAACAGGAAATAACAACTGCCTGCTCCTGGAGAACATATGCAACCACATATTTCGGCGTCTCGATAGCGAAGCGGTCAGGTGCCCGTCGCGTACGGCCAATCTGCGAGCCAATAACGCGATGCGCACTGCCAATTGGTTCCGAATGGCGGACAGGGAGCCCAGCTATTAGCTGGCTCCACGGTGCCGGAAAACTGGCAACACCGCACCGGTTAAAGCAATTACGGCATTATTTAGGTTGGCAATGGGCTAGGTGTCAGCGCCGGCCGGGGAGTCCCCGCTCGCTACTAGCCGTTCAGAAAACGTGCTGGCGCCGGCAGCTTTTCCCCTCTATTTACCTTCTACTATTTCTCTCGTTCTACCTTGTGCTTTCCAGCAGTTTGCGCGATTACGTGAACACGGCGAGACTTTCTCGAACTGAAACGCCAGCATACCGCTAGTCGAATAGCCTCTGATTGTGCGTAAACAGCGTAATTACCCCTGGCTGCAGCCTCTCTGCCGAAACGAAGCTAACGTGAGGGGCATCTGGCGGACTAAAGCCGCCTATTGACCGTCAAAGGCGTGATGATGGAATGTGAATACAACTCAAAGACTTTCTCGATCAGCAGTGCATGGTCACTAAGAGGAGCGTTATTGAGCTTAGCGCACGTAAAGAACAAGGGACAGAGACCATACTATTCCACATACTACAGCTCCGCAGTTACACTTTCTGATAAATACCGACTTTTGTTTGGACTTACACTCATAAACTCTGTGTCCATAAAACTTTACCTATTATTTATGTTTGCGAAATTCTCCATCCATCGATCGAGGTATTGTAAAACCGCTGGAATATATACGGAGTTTAAATATGTAGTTGCCATCATAACGACTGCAACGTAATCAGACACACAGGTTTGGCGGTTGATCAGGCATTGCGGCATTATTTAGGTTGGCAGTGGTCTCCAAAGGCTCGCCACCGTGTGACAACGTAATTTTGATTTATTCGGTTTCTTACCCACAATTATCTTTGTTTCTGTGAAAACTTTTTCACAACACTGCGAAAGGCTAATATATAGCATCATCAAAATGTACAATACAGAACATAGAGCATCCGCACGGTCTTAGGCGTATTGTCACGGTCCGGGCGTTCCCTCCGTCGGCGGTTCGAGTCCTCCCTCGGACACGAGTGTGTGTGTTGTCCTTAGTGTAAATTAGTCTAAGTTAGATTAAGTGGTGCATGCACTTAGTAGTTTGGTCCCATAAGACCTTGGCACAAATTTCCAGTTGTGGTCCTAGGTGTAACAGCTGACGACGTAAGAGGGGGGGGGGGAGGGGGGGGGGAATAAAAATCTTTCTAGTAAACCCCCCGCTCATTGTAGGCGTTTTCGATCGGTTAATCAGCGTACTCTTCCATATTTCTGCGCTCGACTTAACCGGGAAATAGTTTGTGCACTTTTGGAGTCTGGAAGTTCTGTGTAATTACTAGACTATATTTAGTATCTTGAGTTTGCTAATTTGTGTAAGATTACTCCCTTATGCCCGTCTTCCCAGAGATGTCGTGTGACAATATGGTTGCCGTCCTTGTTGAAATAGCTGGACGCAGCTTAGCTATGTCGCTCTTCCCTTGCATTTATTGTACCCGTAAATGAGGTGCATATTGGCCAACCTATCTATACAGCTGTGTATCAGTGTCAACGTGTAAGAGGCAGCAGAATGAAAGCGAAACAGATGGAAAAAAGTAAGTAATCTGTTTATATGAAATGTAACCCCCATAACTGTTGAAACACTTATTCCTCTGTGAGACAAGACAGCGTTCATGAAAATATGTTTGCGACTGCCCATGGAACCATAATTGTACCAAGACGTGCAATTCTTCGTCCGAATTTCTCCCTTCACGGCTGTAAAACTATGTAAATTGCATGGTGAGAAATCGGAATTATGTGGAGGATGTTAAGGGATTCCCATCTAAACTTCTGCAGCGTAGAACACGTGGCAACACGTGGTCGGTTGTTATGTCGTGTTACAACGCCATATATATATATATATATATATATATATATATATATATATATATATATATATATATATATTCCTACAAATCCGTGGTTTACGAGGACACATTTGGACCGACCAACGACTCCCACCATCACACCACTGCGGCATCAACCACCCGCCTCTTTTCCTCTCCATCTTCTCGAATCCAGAACTACAGTTTTTCTGCATGTAAGTGTGATTCTGACTCTGAAGCTGATGTGAATAACATTTTGTTTTGGTCTTTCTGCGGAAAGTTACACTTTTCGAAAACACTGATGAGTACGGGATACCACCTTCCTCAATCAGCTTTTCCTCTTTCGTTTATTAAAGCCATTCGCGTTTATGGAGAGATTGTTAATTTCCTTAGGAGCATAGGGAAAATCTGTAGGTTTTAATGGTATGGATATTTAATTTATACGTCTTGCTTGTGATGAAATTTCAGAATGATGTTAATTGGTACATCAAAACTGTCTAATTTACTTCTAAATCTATTTTTTAAGAATTTATGGAGAACAAAATTGTGTTTGGTCTCTTACATCTGCAAATATGCATTTACACATTCTCTTCATATAATTTAGTGTACATTGTAACCTCATGCGTTGTAGGTAGATAAACAGAGTGCTCACCCTGGAGATCAATTCAGTATGAACCACATGCACTACAGGACTTTCACCGTACGTAGTATTTAATGCACATAATTGAAGAGAGCATTATTTCTGACTCGTGTGCCAGTCACGAGAAGTTGTCTTATAATCCAGCGAATAGAGCACGTTCCAGAGACGACCTAACAGCTTCGCACATTCACCGTCCCATAACCTTTCCTAAGACGCTCTGCAAAGGCAGACCTGTCACACTTCCTGGAGATGCAACAAGGGGAAAATAAGGTAAACTATCCATCATAGTTGGAACTGAAATGAAGTATCTCATTGCTAGTGACGTATGGGCTGCATTAACGCCTTGCTAGACATGCAAAATACTCGAGGTTGGTGGATGAGATGTTCGGAAAAAATCAGACCACGAAGAAAACACTCCTTCTAAACATAGACTGCAAATATTTGCAGTGTAACCCAACAGATAATTGGCAATAGATGCTAAACACGCACGGGACACAGAAGAAAATAGTGAGAAAAGATCTTGTATAGAGGAATTGTGGAGGGGAAGATGCGGTAACATTTAATTGGTCTAATGTAAGAGAAAGTAATCGTCAAGATACTACAAAATGGCAATTACTCTTTTACTTACAACACTTCTTCGAACTCTAAGAGTAAACAAAAATGTGTAAAAATTTCAATGTTGTGCCAAAAATAATATTGGGTGGTCAAACAAAGAAGTGCTAAGTTTTCTCATCGTAGCAGAAACATTGCTAGGACATAGCTTTCGATAATACAGAATTAAATATTTGTGATTTATTTAAAAGGGAGAACCACTTCAGAAGTAAATTTACCCAAGAGGAATAAATATTTATATGTGTGGGAGATAGTGGATAAAACGTAAGTTTAATAGTACAGTAAACAAACTTATTCGAATAATTTGCAGGCAGAACAATAAGCGCAATAGACAAATTGTCCGTTATGTGACCATATATTGGAGATGACACGCATCATAATATCAAGTAGATAGTAAAAAGTCTGCGTCATCTTACTCTCAAAAGAAAATACAATTATATTTGTAATCTTAGGAATATCGATTAGAAGTATTAATCTCGTTGCGTTCAGACATTTTAAACAAAGCAAAATTGTGACATATATGACTTTCTATAATGCATACAATTACAGAAATGACGAAATGTATCGATTTGCTTGAATAAAGATTAAAAACTACTAATTTCGCTGTCGATTAGTAAACTGTATGTCACTCTTCGCAATGACCGAAAAAGCTATTACTACGATGATAATGTAGCGCGACTCAAAGTTAAAAACGATATTGTTTTTACTTTTCTTTCCTCCTCTTGTAGTCGTCCCTCGCAATGTCTCCAAACTACGTCATCTGAGGGAAAAAGGTCTAACAGCGTAATTAGGATAACTTTATGTGTACGAATCCAATTAGAGCAAAATTACCGTGTAGTAACAAAAGCACTTTGCGGGGGTTACGGCGGGAATTCATTTCTGCGCCGGTACACGGCGGCGCGATTTACACCCGAAGTTATCATCAAACGTGTCGTTAATTAATCCAAGTTCTTATTAAATTCAGTGGCGCAGATAAGCAAACTCTTTCCTGGGCGTCGGCGCGCGGGCCAACTTGCCGCCAAAGTGCCTATCGCGGGAGCCATTAAATGGAAACGGCACCCGTCGCCTTAATAGCTCTCGGCGGATCCGTAGGCGCCCGTGTTAATGTCGCCAGCCGCGTCAACTCCCCCAGTAGCACGGGCAGGACGACCAGACTGGTGCGACTGGCCCCAGACAGTTTTCTGATCGGAGCAAGCCAACAGTATCGCCGGTCACAGTATACTACTGTCACTTAAAGAAATGGTCCCGTTACCTTTGAAAGAGCTGCATCACAACAGGGTACTGTAGCAGGGGCTGTTCCTTGAGGTTCCATACCACGACTCTCATGCACATAGCGACTTTTCGACAAGACATTGTACTTCTGTCAGAGACTGCAGAGGAATCGGAAAATCATTTGAACGAAGTACATAGTACCTTGAAAAGAAATTATGAGATTAGCGTTAACAAAGGTGAAACAGTCGAACTAAATCAGGCGACGCTGAAGGAATTAAATGTGGAAAAGGGCATAAATAAGTGGATGAGTTTTTCTGTTGCTAACATCGGATACAAACGTAAGAGTTAAGAAGTCATTTCTGAAAGTACTCTTGTATGGAATTAACCGATAAATGACATACAGTATGGACGTGAAGAGAACACAAGTTTTTCAAATGAGGTTCTACAGAAGAATGTTGTGGATTAATTGGGTAGATGAGTTAATTAATGGAAAGGTATTGAATCAAACTGGGGAACAGCGATGTTTAATTTGTGGATAAATTAAGTAATGAGAAGTTACTGAATACATTACTAAAACATGTGATCACTTGGTAGAACATTACTGCGACATCATGGAACAGTCAAAATGGGTATGAGGCAAGTGTGGATAACAAAAGTTTCTACAAGGTTGATTACAGTAAGCAGGTTGAAATGGATGTTTGATGCAGTAATTACTCAGAGAGATCGAGAGACTTGCCATCGGTTTAGTCAATACATATATAAAAATAAGCAACAACCTTCGGAAACCTCCACCACGTGCCGATGTCAGCAAGCAGCTGCTCCGGACACTTCGCAGTCTGCGTTGACAATACGAGATACGGAGAAGGAAAATTCCCCACACTCGATAGATGACACTTGTCAAGAAGCTAACACTATTTTTCGAATGTCACTAAAAACAAACACGCCCTATTTCAATTTTGCTTCACAGAGCGGAGGAATCTTCTTGCAGAGATACCGGAAAGATTCGTCATATGTATACATTCTATAAATTCAAGCCCCCTGCTGCATTTTTCTGTCTGTATGTGAAGGCTAATCCCAGGAATTTCAGAAATCGTTTCGTTCGTCACAACTTAAGGTGTAGATGCAGCTATGTTTCTTTTTTTTTTTTTATTTCGAATCCACGAAGTAAACGAGGAGTCGTTGTGTCGTAGGTTGCGTTCAGAAAATGAACAGCATAGAGACAGAAGTGATGACACTTTCTGCAGAACCTGACCAATGACTATCATTTTGCAGGACAATGCTCAAGCACGTACAGTGCAAGGTGTTACTGATTTGTTTGACTGATGGGCCTGCTAAGTGCTATACTACCTACAGCATTCCCCTGACTTAAGCCCTTTTGAGTTAAACTCGATTTCTAAACTGAAGGAAACACTTCACGGCATCCGCTTCAGAACTGCTACAAATTCGTCGGGCAATAGACCGCGCCACTCGAGCTGTCAACACAACTGGCACTGCTGAGAGTATCCTACTACTTCAACATCGCCGGCAACGGGTTATACACAATGCTGGTGACTACTTTGAAGGTTAGTAAAACTTTGAAACACGTATCTATTTTGTACGAGCTGTAAATAAATAGTTTCCACTATTTAAGTTCCAACCCCTGTATAAATGTTGCCTTTTCTCACCGATGCGAAGGATGAAGATATCGTAGCGCAAAGAAGTAAGTCATTAATAACACATTTACCTCTTATGATTCATTTTTTAGCAATAATAAAGAAGTAACTCGTTGATTTCTACCTAGGTGATAAACTGAAGCACTTGTGATCTCTAAAACGTCAATGTAGTGCAGTCGAGTACTGCTAATTCGATCTTCGATGAATCGGATTTCTCAATAAATCGGAAAAGTTGTCCACTCTTTGGGAATTACGTCGATAATCAAAAGAATCCAATTCGTTTCAGCACATTCGAAACATCGAAGCGATATTCATGACGTACCACCAACAAACAGGTTAGCGACTGTCTCATTCTATCATTTCAGCGTTTCGTCAATTGTTTCGTTATTGCTGAATGGTCAGCGTGACGGATTGTCAGTCCGCTGGGCCCGGGTTCGATTCCCGGCTGGGTCACGGAATTTTTTTCCGCCCAGGGACTGGGTGTTGTGCTGTCCACATCATCATCCTATCATCCTTATCGACTGCAGGTCGCCGAAGTGGCGTCAAATTGAGAGACCGGCACCCAGCGAACTGTCTGCCCGACGGGGGGCCTTAGCCATACGAATAAATAAATAAATCTGTTTCTTACACTCCTATATTTAATCAACGATGGATAACGTACTTCAGTATATAAACCAGTTGTAGAAATGACTTCAGCGAAGCACAATGTTTGACTCATCTTCCTGATTACGTAGAAAACCTGACATTTCATGATTTCGTATGTTATGAAGATCATGCGTAATTCTGCTGCGCTCTGCCTGCCGTAGTAATTTAGGCCGTTCTGGGGGACAAAATACAATCCAATAAAAAAGCAAAATAGGAAGAAAAGCCAATTCCATCTGCGACTGAGAAAGAAGAAAAATTCGTTGCCCATGCGTATTGTAAGAACAAAATTAATGAAGTATTTTCGACTTCCGTCACTGCAGAAAATGCGATTGACAAAACATGACGAAGGTTACTGAAGTAGAAAAAGAGCTTAGATTTTTCTACAAAATAAAATTAAAGTTTTGTTAGATATATTTTTGGAAATTTTTATGTATATCTCGTCTGATATGTTAAAATAAATGATAATTAATGAAACATGTAACCACAATGTTTTCTTTTAATTTCCAATCTTGTTGATACCTTTTTCTTCCCTTTGTAAGTAAATTCGAATGTTACTGAACTTGCAGTGTTGTATTTCAACGTTTTGTTCGCACAGGACGCTCTTATTTAGACTTTTTCTGATTACACTTAATCAGTCAAACTGTGGTTAAATAGTATTCTCAGTCATTCGAACTTTTTCGGAGAGCTGTCGAATGCAGGGTGCAATAGGTACAACTACAGATATTTTTATTGGTGACTGAGGACAGTGTATTGTATTTTATTGTATTGTATGGAACTGGGGTCTCTCCGTCGCTTCTAGAAGCCTCACAACGAACCCACGGTTATTGTGCGGTTCGGTCCCCAGTGCCCCGCCCCTGGGAACGTCTCACACCAGACGAGTGTAACCTCAATGTTTGCGTGGTAGAGTAAAGAGTAATTATGGTGTACATGTACGTGGCCGATGAAGTCTAACTGAGGTGTAGTAAGGCGAACCAGGCCGAATTCGCCGAGGCAGATGGAGAACTGCCTAAAAACCATCCACAGACTGGCCGGCACACCGGACCTCGACACTAATCCGCCGGAGACCGGCACGCTTTCCCGCCCAGAATGTAGTGTGTTAGATCGCAGCGCTAACCAGACGGGCGAGGACAGTGTACTGAACAACATTACGTCAATATTTACTTCATCTGCAGGCAAATATTTATGGTTATTAAGACTAGTATGTTTTTAAGTTGGTTAGTAGCTCCAACTACATGTGGCAAGAGCAAGCCATTAATTGTTATGTTGCCCTGGGCAGCAGCTCGACAGGTGCTGAAGTGTGGACGCGACAACGCCACATGGATGCTTCTATAGTCCAGGCGTAGTGAACTTACAGCTGCAGTTACGACCGTGCAGAAAAGATTAGTTAGTAAATTATGCAACTTGACACGTAGAGAAAAAAGAACCAACACACTGAAGAAGGCATATTACCAACAAAAATATTCCTAAGCTCTTTGTAGAAAACAGGTAGAGGTCGCCAACTGTCGATATCTGCCGCGAAGCTAAATAATGCATGCGTTTAGGACTGTTAAATAAGTTATTACACGAGGCTGCGATGTTTTTGGGATAATTATGGGGTGACGTGTGAAGCGTGTGAGTGGGCTGGAGCAGCGCGGTGGACTAGCGGCTAGCGACTGGGGTGGCAGGACCCGCCATCTGATGGCGAATATATGAACCCGTGTCGAGACATCTCTTATCCATTAGGTTCGTTAGCGGCGGGTGCGGGCGCGGGTGCGGGCGGCAGCAGAGCGGAGTAGAGTGGTGGGGCCATTAGCCGCCGCTAATGTAACTCATACCGCTCGTCAATACGGCAGCCATGGCCGCGCCAAGATGGCTACGGCGCGCCGCGGCGTCTGTGGCAAGGGGCCGCGTGCGCACAGCTGCTGGCGGCGCCGGCAGCCGGGGCAGTCGCGACCAGTTCCCCAGGTTGCAGTATTGTTACGATACACCAGAACTTTGTTACCTGACACAATAACTTTCTTTGCAGTCTTACAATAACGAGCCAGAACGTTATGACCACTGATCACCGCAAGGTTGGATCGTACAGAGGCGCTGCGGGCAACGACACGGGCTTCCAATGGGGAAATCCACTGACATTGGCGGCACATCGTTACGATCAGGGGTCTGACAACAAACATCTCGGAAAGGGCGATGCTGGTCGGTTCTTCGCGTGCTACTGTCGTGAGACAGAGAAGTTGCTGTCCATGCATCAGCACGGCTTTAGAAAGCATCGCTCCTGCGAAACGCAACTCGCCCTTTTTTCACATGATATCTTGCGAACCATGGATGAAGGGTATCAGACGGATACCATATTCCTTGACTTCCGGAAAGCCTTTGACTCGGTACCCCACTGCAGACTCCTAACTAAGGTACGAGCATATGGGATAGGTTCCCAAGTGCGTGAGTGGCTCGAAGACTTGTTAAGTAATAGAACCCAGTACGTTGCCCTCGATGATGACTGCTCATCGGATGTGAGGGTGCCCCAGGGAAGTGTGGTAGGTCCGCTGTTGTTTTCTATCTACATAAATGATCTTTTGGATAGGGTGGATAGCAATGTGCGGCTGTTTGCTGATGATGCTGTGGTGTACGGGAAGGTGTCGTCGTTGAGTGACTATAGGAGGAAACAAGGTAACTTTGACAGGATTTGTGATTGGTGTACAGAATGGCAGCTAACTCTAAATATAGGTAAATGTAAATTAATGCAAATGAATAGGAAAAAGAATCCTGTAATGTTTGAATACTCCATTAGTAGTGTAGCGCTTGACACAATCACGTCGATTAAATATTTGGGCGTAACATTGTAGAGCGATATGAAGTGGGACAAGCATGTAATGGCAGTTGTGGGGAAGGCGGATAGTCGTCTTCGGTTCATTGGTAGAATTTTGGGAAGATGTGGTTCATCTGTAAAGGAGACCGCTTATAAAACACTAATACGACCTATTCTTGAGTACTGCTCGAGCGTTTGGGATCCCTATCGGGTCTGATTGAGGGAGGACATAGAAGCAATTCAGAGGCGGGCTGCTAGATTTGTTACTGGTAGGTTTGATCATCACGCGAGTGTTACGGAAATGCTTCAGGAACTCTGGTGGGAGAATCTAGAGGAAAGAAGGCGTTGTTTTCGTGAATCCCTACTGAGGAAATTTAGAGTACCAGCATTTGAGGCTGACTACATTACAATTTTACTGCCGCCGACTTACATTTCGTGGAAAGACCACAAAGATAAGATAAGAGAGATTAGGGCTCGTACAGAGGCATATAGGCAGTCATTTTTCCCTCGTTCTGTTTGGGAGTGGAACAGGGAGAGAAGATGCTAGTTGTGGTACGAGGTACCGTCCGTCACGCACCGTATGGTGGATTACGGAGTATCTATGTAGATGTAGATGTGAGCATCTATGAAAGTGGCTGAAGCACGGCGAACTCCCGAGTAGAAAAGCAACTGGAATCACTCAATAGAGGAAAGTCCACTGGACCTGACGGGATACCAATTCGATTCTACACAGAGTACGCGAAAGAACTTGCCCCCCTTCTAACAGCCGTGTACCGCAAGTCTCTAGAGGAACGGAAGGTTCCAAATGATTGCAAAAGAGCACAGATAGTCCCAGTCTTCAAGAAGGGTCGTCGAGCAGATGCGCAAAACTATAGACCTATATCTCTTACGTCGATCTCTTGTAGATTTTTAGAACATGTTTTTTGCTCGCGTATCATGTCATTTCTGGAAACCCAGAATCTACTATGTAGGAATCAACATGGATTCCGGAAACAGCGATCGTGTGAGACCCAACTCGCCTTATTTGTTCATGAGACCCAGAAAATATTAGATACAGGCTCCCAGGTAGATGCTATTTTTCTTGACTTCCGGAAGGCGTTCGATACAGTTCCGCACTGTCGCCTGATAAGCAAAGTAAGAGCCTACGGAATATCAGACCAGCTGTGTGGCTGGATTGAGGAGTTTTTGGCAAACAGAACACAGCATGTTGTTATCAATGGAGAGACGTCTACAGACGTTAAAGTAACCTCTGGCGTGCCACAAGGGAGTGTTATGGGACCATTGCTTTTCACAATATATATAAATGACTTAGTAGATAGTGTCGGAAGTTCCATGCGGCTTTTCGCGGATGATGCTGTAGTATACAGAGAAGTTGCTGCATTAGAAAATTGTAGCGAAATACAGGAAGATCTGCAGCGGATAGGCACTTGGTGCAGGGAGTGGCAACTGACCCTTAACATAGACAAACGTAATGTATTGCGAATACATAGAAAGAAGGATCCTTTATTGTATGATTATATGATAGCGGAACAAACACTGGTAGCAGTTACTTCTGTAAAATATCTGGGAGTATGCGTACGGAACGATTTGAAGTGGAATGATCATATAAAATTAATTGTTGGTAAGGCGGGTACCAGGTTGAGATTCATTGGGAGAGTGCTTAGAAAATGTAGTCCATCAACAAAGGAGGTGGCTTACAAAACACTCGTTCGACCTATACTTGAGTATTGCTCATCAGTGTGGGATCCGTACCAGGTCGGGTTGACGGAGGAGATAGAGAAGATCCAAAGAAGAGCGGCGCGTTTCGTCACTGGGTTATTTGGTAACCGTGATAGCGTTACGGAGATGTTTAATAAACTCAAGTGGCAGACTCTGCAAGAGAGGCGCTCTGCATCGCGGTGTAGCTTGCTCGCCAGGTTTCGAGAGGGTGCGTTTCTGGATGAGGTATCGAATATATTGCTTCCCCCTACTTATACTTCCCGAGGAGATCACGAATGTAAAATTAGAGAGATTAGAGCGCGCACGGAGGCTTTCAGACAGTCGTTCTTCCCGCGAACCATACGCGACTGGAACAGGAAAGGGAGGTAATGACAGTGGCACGTAAAGTGCCCTCCGCCACACACCGTTGGGTGGCTTGCGGAGTATCAATGTAGATGTAGATGTAGATGTAGGAGCCAAAATCTTCAACGTCCACTCTTCATCGTATAAAGTGCAACTCAAAGACTAGCCCGCTCTGTAAAGGAGGATAGGTGGCGATCAGTCACAGATCTGAGACAATTCAGTGCTGGAGCAAGCCACGAGTATTTCGGAGCACACCGTTCATTATGCAATATTCAACACAGGTCTTCGCAGCAGACGGCCTCTAGGAGTACAAATATTGGCCCAAAGAGACATTTACGATTGCTCTGGGGGCGGTATCATCGACAGTGGACAGTGGATCAATGGAAACGTGTCACCTGGTCGGATGAATCACGTTTCTTGTTACACCAGGTCAATGGATACGCAGTCATCGAGTCGTACGGCTGCTCGAAGCATACATCGGGCCACGAACTCAGGCCAATGTGAGCCCTACAAGGGGTGAAAAACAGCAACATACCACGGAGAAATTATCAGAATGGGACGGAAATCGGTAGATGTGATGTACATGTACAGACAAACAAATGATTACAATTTCAGAAAAACTCGATAATTTATTCCAGAGAAAGAGCACAAACTGAGAAAATCAACTATGCATTGGTCCACCTCTGGCCTTTATGAGGCAGTTACTCTGCTTGGCATTGATTGATAGAGTTGTTGGATGTCCTCCTTAGGGTTATCGTGCCAAATACTGTCCAATTGGCGCATTAGATCGTCAAAATCTCGAGATAGTTGGAAGGTCCTACCCATAATTCTCCAAACACCCTCACTGGAGAAAGATCCGACGACCTACCTGGCCAAGGTAGGGTTTGCCAAACACGAAGATAAGCAACAGAGAATCGTCGACGTACAGCTGTGCTGAAAAGGTGCCGCGGATGGTTACCAAAGGGGTCGTGCTGAGAACGGAAATGGCACCCCAAACCAGCACTTCTGGTTGACGGTCCTTATGGCGGGTGACAGTAAGGGTGATATCCCACTGTTGTCAGGGGCTTATCCAGACGCATATTCGCAGGTCATCGGGGCTCAGTTCGAAGCGGGAATCGTTACTGAAGACATTCTACTCCATATGTAACCTGAAGGTGGGGGTCGGGAGGGCAGAAAGGAAATGAGAGGAGAGGAAAGGGAAGAGATAACTGATGTCAGCTGCATCGGGACATTACGCGGAATCAGCGGCGAAGAGCGAAAGTGTATGGCGGACCGGTATTCGAATCCGAGATAACCTCCTTACTAGGCAGGTATGTCAATTACTGCGCCATGTGGTACACAGTGGTACCGCAAGTGCGCGGACTGTTTGGGCACGCCTCATGGCCGATCCACATTTCCACCGAGTGCAACCTATCCGCAGTCCCTGCCCATTCCCTCCATGCTTGCAACTTTGAGATTTCCACAGGATCTCTGACGTACTTGTGCATCCACACGGAAGAAGGTGGATTCATTGCCCATGTAGGCGAATCAGTTATATGAATACGTGGTCTCTGTTCTTTCAGACATGTCAGAAAGAACAGACACCACACATTTATATAATTCTACTCCGTGAATGAGATTCCAGGAACAACACGTGTCTACGGGCCCTTTGCTTGTCATCTGCGACATTTGTTGCCCTTCATGGCAAACCATCCCGAGCTTTCATTTCAGCAAGTAGTTTCAATTGCTTGTCTTGGTGCCTAGCAGCCGTGTCTTCGGCAGCAAGGTCGCCGGATTTTTCACCAATTAGGAACGTTTGGAGCATTGTGGGCAGCACCCCGCCCCCCCCCCCCCCCCCCACAGCAGTTCGATAATTTGAGATATAACACGCCTATTGGACTGAATCTGGCAAGCTACCTCTCAGTACACAACATCGCTTGCAGCGCCCCTCCTGGGCTATTGACCATATCGGTTGGACCCTACATGACTGGAAAATTGTGGTCTGGTCGGATGCATCCCGAATGTCAGTTGGTGAGAGGTGATAGTAGTGTTCGAGTGTGGCGCAGACCCCATGAAGCCGTAGGCTGTGGTTGTCAAGAAGGCACTGTGCAAGCCGGTGATGGCTCCATAATGGTGTCGGCTGTGTTTATATTGATGTATTGGGTCCTCTAGTCCAACTGAAGCGATCATTGACTGGAAATGGTTATGTTCGGGTACTTGGAGACCATTTGCAGCCAGCCATTCGTGGACTTCATGTTCCGAAACGAGGGTGGAATTTTTGTGGATGACTATGCGACATTCCATCGGGCCGAAGTCATCCGCGTTTGGTTAGAAGAACATTCTGGAGAATTCGAATGAATGACCGCCCAACATGAATTGCATAGAACATTAATGGGATATAATCGTGTGGTCAGTTGGCGCACTAACTCCTGCACCGGCGACACTTTCGCAGTTATGTACTTCTAAGGAGGCACCACAGTTTATTATTCCCGCACGGGGCTTCCGACAACGTGTTAGTCCATGCCACGTCGAGCGGCTGCACTACACTTGGCAAAAGGAGGATCGAAACGATATTACGAGGTATAAAATGGTTCAAGTGGCTCTGAGCACTATGGGACTTAACTTCTGAGGTCATCAGTCTCCTAGATTTTGAAGTACTTAATCCTAACTAACCTAAGGACATCGCACACATCCATGCCCGAGGCAGAATTTGAATCTGCGACCGTTGCAGTAGCGCGGTTCCGGACTCAAGCGCCTAGAACCGCTCGGCCACACCGGGCGGATAGGATGTATACCACGACTTTTCCCTCCTCAGTGTAATTGTGCATGTGGCCTTTTACTGAATGTACTAATGTATTAAACGACAGCACACTTTCATTTATCGTCGTAGTTCCTGATTCCTGCGGATTGTAGGTAGAGAGTTAGAAAACTTTATTTCAGTTTTGGAGAGCTGCGTTGTGGACTTGTAGATTTTAAGCAGCGCGTTCTCTATCTTTTCTGCGTATCCGCACAAATAATTTTCAGACCCATGTGATCGGCAGGGGTTTTCAGACCCAGGTGATCGGCAGGGGTGTTTAAAAAATTTCACAGAATTTCAGTAAACCACAATTACAAACAAAATGGCAACACACTTTTCCGAATAGGAAAACTAATACTAACCCGCCGCCCCGCAAATCGACACGTGGTCAAAGGTCCTGAATGGACTTGTCGTACCGCAGGGTGGGACTACTGACGAGTGGCGCGCGGGAGGAGGATGGGGGGAGGGGAAGGGTGGAGGAGACACCGGCTGGGACGGGCAGACGCTTCAGCCAGCGCCGTTCCCTCGACAAAGGCCGCGCCGACCCTCATTTAGCCCTGCGAGCCCAAAAACTTGTGTAATTGCCGCGTTAATTTGCATGCGGCAAGACCCATTAAAGTAATTAGTCCCCGCCGGTCGATCATCGCGCCATTAGAGCGGCACAGAACTACTTTTAATGGCCGCTAATTCGATTTCAAATAAGACGGCTAAATATAAAACAATTTCTTATACGTAATTCTGGGAGCGACTAAGCGGCACGTTAATTTTCCGAGTCGTTGCGGCGCTGTCGGACCGCGCGGACCGAACTCGCAGGCCGGCCGCGTTCTCTCAGATCTGGGAAGTGATAACGCCGCTGCAGCAAGTTGCGAAGGTAATCGCTGCGCAAGTTAATTACAGCTATTTGGGTCCGTACCGCTGAATCACGTCCGTAGATTTGTTCTCTTACTGCGCCCCCGTGTATTATTGCTAAGCGTTCACGAAATTACAAACATTTTTCCAAGTTCTTGTGAATCGTTGTACCGACATACCTCTGCAAAGCGTATTTAGAAAGGGGCACATATAAAAGGAGTTTGTGGGTCCTGAAGTATTTGGATGCAACGGCTTAGCTTACCTTGTTTCGCAGGTGGTTTCCCATGTACACGTACATGACAAACGGATTTCAGCTTCAGTGACAAGCAGTTTCATTAACTCCAGCTATTTACTTTTTGCTGTAATATTAGTACCATACATTGCATCCATCCCTATATAGTATCCATTACGGACTAGCAGAGTATGCTTCTGACTTCTTTTCGCTGTTGGTTCCATAAATGTATGAAAACAACCGTATTGTACCACACTGTGCGTTCACACCTAACAGCATCAGAAGCCTGAGAGATAGCCATATAGCATTTAAAAGGAAATTAAAAGCTGTGAGGACGGGGCGTGAGTCGTGCTTGGGTAGCTCTGTTGGTAGAGCACTTGCCCGCGAAAGGCAAAGGTCCAGAGTTCGAGTCTCGGCCCGGCACACAGTTTTAATCTGTCAGGAAGTTTCGCATCAGCGCACACTCCGCTGCAGGGTGAAAATCTCATTCTGGAAGCATCCCCCAGGCTGTGGCTAAGCCATGTCTCCGCAATTTCCTTTTTTCAGGAGTGCTAGTTCTGCAAGGTTCGCTTCTGTAAAGTTTGGAAGGTATGAGATGAGGTACTCGCAGAAGTGAAATTATGAGGACGGGGCCTGAGTCGTTCTTGGGTAGCTCAATTGGTAGAGCACTTACCCGCGAAAGGCAAAAGTCCCGAGTTCGAGTCTCCGCCCAGCACACAGTTTTAATCTGCCAGGAAGTTTCGAAATTAAAAGACTTTCTGAATGTTAACTCCTTTTACTCATTAGATGAATTTTTGGATATAGTAAGTGGGTAATTTCCCCACTCCACCCTCCAAAACAGTATTAATTGCCATGTAATATTTTCTGTAATGTAATATCTTGTATAGACACCTTTTATTAACCTGACACGTTCATTACGAAGTGTCGTATTCATGATCTATGGAACTAGCACTAATCTAATCTACACGGTGGATTCAGTTACACTTTTGTTACTTCAGCCAATGTATACGGAAATCTATTTACCTTATGCGTTCCCAGAGTTATAGGAATGATGCCCATACTGTGCGCTGGAGTATTTGCGCTGTCAGCAATGTTACTGCCATGACTTGCCGTTAGGAGCCGGTACTGGTCGGCAACATAGGGTTGAAACGCAAGCATCAGCGCGCATTGCAGCTGCAGTCGGTCAACAAGGTTCTGGACAAAGTGGGAAAGGCTTTACTCGTACGGCACTTTTATCAAAACAACAGCAGTGATGCTGCTGCTCTTCGCGGGTATCGACACCTTAAAGGAATAAGGAGAGGTCTTTTTTGCATCCGGGTTGAAGAACTTGATAGGTTCGAATTAACTGGCGATTCAGGAATTGCAGTTTGGGAGTGGCCGACGGCCAGTTCCGCCACAAATTTGTATTTTACAAGGGGATGGCACGAGCTAGACCTGACCGATTTGATTCGTGTTGACAAGATACATAGGACGCGACTAGGATTTCAACAAATGAAACAGGAAGACCTAAACCTCAACAATATTCGACAAAATTGAGTTTGAAAAGAAGGAAGATTCCTTGCAGAGAATAAAGTCGGAAAGGATATGGCACAAAAATTGTCTTTTATTCAGTTGTGATTGTAAAGTCCAAAGCAAAATGTATCAATATGCCGTAATGGTCGGCAGTGTTTCAAGACGTTCTGAACTGAGCTAGTAAGTGCTTCGTTTTTTAGGCACGAGATGTCTGGATCGAATTTCACTTCTACGTAATTCTGACAACAGATTTATTATGTGGAAATTACCAATACTTAGTTATTCATTTATTATTTTCATAAACTTTATCCTGAGTAAGTGGGAAAAAATTTCGCTGGAACGAATAAAATGATAAAGCAGACCTCTCAATCAAATCAGTACAGTTATTTTATTTGTGTTATTCTATCTGTGTATGTGACAAGTGTAAAGTGTACTGGTCGTAGAAACATGAAAAAGGTAACAATTGTGACATACAGCACATGTAATGAACGCCAAATTTTAGCATGTGCATAGCTTTTTCAGAGTGTCTTGCAAAAAAAAAAAAAAAAAAAAAAAAAAAAAAAAAAAAAAAAAAAAAAAAAAAAAAACCATGGTTTACTTTCATAAAGATTCTCGGCCATCACATAGTTTCGCGCGAATATTGGTGCAGACAGCTGATGCCGTACGATTGACTGAATTTTTATACAATCTTCTGGAGAAGATATCTTTCTAATTTGTTCGTGTGTAGGTGCAATTTTGTAGTATTTTTGGTAGGCTGCACCAGCTGCGTTCATTTTGGAGGAATTACATTAATACTGCACGTTGGCAGATTCTCTCCAGCCTGAATAGTTCCGTCATACAAACTTGCGTTCGCTTGCCCTTCCCACGAGTCGTGGAGCAAAATAAATGATTCTTCTGTCACATTTGACTTCAAGCTGTCTTCTAGAAAACTCTTGTATAATGCTGTTGTGAGTTTGGCAGACTTTGAAGACGTTATCGTAACGTGATTTTGTATTTGCATGAGTATTCATCAATTGATTTTATCACTCTTTGTTCAGATGAGCCAGTGTTCTCTTGGAAGCCTTCCTTCAGGATAAGTTTTATAAAAACAATAAAATGTAAATAATTTGCACAATCATAATAAATTTCTGTTAGAATTTTGTGGGAATGAACAGAAATAAAACATGAAATCCAGAGACCTCATGCTCATGAAACATAGTGACCAGAAAAGTATATCAGCACGGCTAAAATTTACAAACTCAATTTTCTTGGGAAGGTTGATAGTTACATGCTCCTGTTTACTTACACTGAAGTACTAGTCGTGCCCTATGCATTCTGTCAATATGAAAAAACCTTACGTATGTGTTGCCTAATCCATTTTTAATTAGTTTGGATCAAATAGTGACGTTACTAGACCATAAACGATCTAAGAGGACTGCTCAGAATGTCTGCTAAACAGTTGACATAGATTAGGAACAGTAGATAGCACTTAACACGTTCTTGGAGAACCTCAGATATCACTTCTGTGTCACTCTAACGAGTACCCGTCAGTTAGTACTAACCTCGATCTATCTGACAGGGAATCACGAACCTAGCCGCACACCTGAGACGATACTCCACAGGCACGCTGTTTTGTTAGAAGACGCTTGCGAGGAACGGTATCCAAATCCCCTTCTGGAAATCCTGTTCCCTACGGGTACAGCCAGCCTGAAAACCGCTGCAGCACCTTGCTGCGTGTTGCCAGACATAACATTTCCGGCGCCGCGCCTGTCCGGCATGACCATCGGAACGAGTGCCGCATGGCAGGCGCGGGCGACAGTTGGCGCCTGTTGGGCAGGCAACCCTTCAGCTCGCGGCGTATGACTTGGCGGCGAGCGCGGCAGGCGCAGACGCCTGTGTACATAATTGAGGCGAGGTTAGAGGTTAGCTATGCGGGCGGACACGGGACGGCACTAGGGCGGCCGCCACTTCATTGCAGCCTCCCTGCGACCGCAACACGCCGCCATTCGCGACGCGGCCCGACGCGACGGATGTCCCGTCGCCCCTGCAGTGACCACGGCCACCCTCGCTGCGACAGCCGGGATTGGCTGGCTGCTTCGATATTCCGGACTCAGCTCCCCGGCCGCGGTCGTGGCGTGTTCGCTCTCCCTGCCCCAAAGACGCGGTGTCGACTCCCGCTGCGGCCGCAGGGTAGATTGTAAGTCATTAGCCCTGCGCTCCCACGCCATGTCGGAACCGCTACCTCGGTTTGCGCGTCATCCGACGTACCTCTTGGAGCTTATAAATACAACCCAATTAATACACGTAGTGTTCCAGAGGAAAATTAATCATTTTAAGAGATGTAGTACAGACTCATTTGAATAAAAAAATCCGTATAAAATGTGTCGAAGTTTTATTTGTTACAGAGATACAGAGTCTTCGTATGTCTGTCGGTGTTTGGGTTGCTATTGATGTATGTAATAACTGTCGTTGTTTCAAAATTCAAGTTGTGAAGTTGTGGCCTGATTTTACGTAACTGAATTTTTTAATGGTGATCGTGGTCTGTTGTCCAATGTTATTGTAGTGTGTAAGCACGCACAACGTGTTTGCAAATGTTGCGTACGCCGTTATGATAGTTACGTACATGTTTCCTAATGGAAACGCTGCTGCTGTTCGTAGAAAACTCGGCAGACCAATTTTTTAAGACTCTTTCGTTTCACAGCTCTCATGATCTAAACATAAACGTCCGCGGCTCCTTTTGCACTAGACATTCAATTCACCGTGTGGACTAATTAAATTTTAGTTCAAAATGGTTCAAATGGCTCTGAGCACTATGGGACTTAACATCTGAGGTCATCAGTCCCCTGGAACTTAGAACTACTTAAACCTAGCTAACCTAAGGACATCACACACATCCATGCCCGAGGCAGGATTCGAATGTGCGACCGTAGCGATCGCGCGGTTCCAGACTGTAGCGCCTAGAACCGTTCGGCCACCCCGGCCGGCTTAAATTTTAGTTTTGATGAGAATGAAGAAAAGTAGTTTTTTCTTTATTAACTACAGACATAAAACATTTTAATCAGCTTTTAATGTTATTACAACTTATTACTGCAGCGAAATCAATGGGAAGAATGAGCTCGCTCTTTCGTGATCATTTGTTCAAATCCCGGCACAAGATTGAAAATTGCGACTCTTATCTCTTTCTCCATATTCATTCGCGATTTGTATTACATGTTGATGACTGCCGAAGCTGGAAAACAACCTCATATAAGTAGAATGTTGCAAGAGGTATAAAAACTCGTTGCGTCTTGTTTTCTACTTTTGGATACTCCTGTTCCACCAAGCTAAAGAGCTCAGGGAGTGATGAGGAAACGAACTACGATTTGAGTTTTGAGTTTGAAGAAATATCAATAAATGTTCTTTCCGTTCAGTGTAAGTGTTGATACAAGTACTGAACTTAAAGGATCCTTTACCCGTTTGCTTCGATCAAACTACTTTGAAAACTACTTCAATAAATAATCTCTGAGTTCATTTCAGTGATTCACACGTAAAATCGAAATTCAAATAAGTGTCGTCATATTTTCTGTGTTTTCGTTTATTCTTATCTTCAGAACTGCATGATACGTTTGAAGTATCATGTTTTGTGCTTGTATTTAAACATGTGTCTATACTATCAGAGAAATGTAAGTTACAAAATACAAACGATTATTAAAAACGGACACATTCCCAAAAACTAACCTTGGTTAATAAAGAAAACCAAGTGAGCCATGTAGTACGTTGAGACTGTTATCTGTCATGCTGCCAAGTACCAACACTTGCTTGCCGACGCTCTAGATATAACTACTAGATCACTCGTTGTCCCTTTACTTGGAAAGCAAATAAATCAATTTTTTTATGAAACCACTGGGAGCCGCGGCGCACAGTTTGAACACCTTTGCCCAGAATACCAGATACAAGAGTGTGTACTCGTGTTTTTTCCGCCAATGTGTGGTGTTCCACGATAGGTAAACAGTCCATTGCGCGTATAGTGTTACCGTACATTGTCACAGGGCCGCAGTATCTAGACTGAAAATAGGCCGCACCAATTACTGGAAGATGTTACTTCGGTTGCACGGATGGGTGTGCTCTTCCAGCATGACGGGACCCCTGCACATTTAACTCGTCAGATGTCACATCAAAACTTAACATTCACCGCGAGGACGACTCGGCTGAAATAGGCATGCCAAGGTCCCTGGATCTTACCTCTTTAGATTTTATCCTATCGCGATGGTTGAAAGGCGAATCTACAAAGAAAGTAAACACAAGAGTCGAATTGATCGTTTGGATTATGAGCAGTGCTGCCGCTATAAAAGAACGAAAAGACGACCTTAGAAGAGCTAAACGTAGTGTTGGTAAACGAGTTACAAAGCGCACTGAAGTTGCTGGCGGAATTCATAAGAATCAGCTCTGAATTGAATCATTTGCCTTTGCTTTATACTTCCACTTCAGCTTTCACAGATCATCTTTATTAATGGTAAGGCATAAGTTTGCATGTATATATATGTCCTAGGGGTTGTTAAAAAATTGAATTCTAAGTTGAAATTAAATGAATTTACCAAAACACTTCCCGTACTATTTTTCATTTTTCAGCTTCTAAGGCACAGGCGGCCAGGGGTTAAGTTATTTTGAGATGCTCTGTAATACTCATGTATCTTCCACTTGGAAATACTGAAACGATATGCAGAGTTATAATCAAAAACAAAACTGTTTCCATGTTTTGAACTCACACGTAGAGCACGCGCCCGTGTAGTGCTAGAAATGGAAGGAAAAGCTGTGTACAGCTTATGTGACCAATATATGTGCGTAACCTTACCCTCTTAGCCTGACAGCGCACTTACCTATCCTACATGTACCATATGATGATATATGAGTACTGCACAATTTTTGTTTATTTTGCTTTTTCAAGTAGAATGGATACGGTTCGTAAATCTCGTGTTTCTAATATGGTTTTTACGTTTTCCTTTGTAGTTTCTGAAGATCCTGTTATTTGCAAAAAAATATATTTGGTCAGACAGAAATAAAATAAATTATGATTACCTCCGATAGTAAAAACTTTGGCATTACTGTTCTTGTTCGAGGATCTCCTGTCCCATTCACCATGTACACCACGTGATTGCCCTCGACTCTTCTGCCCGCCGGACAAGTTACGAAGATCAGACAGTGGACATGTCCTGGAGCTTCTCTGGGCGCTAATTTCACTGAGCGCAGGTAATAGAACATCTTTTCCTTAAATACGACAGCCTCTTTAAACCTCTACCAAGACAGACAAATTTATAGTGAACATAAAGATTAAATAAACAGTGATGTGTAGGTGGCAGAGTTTGCGACGGGGTCCCGGGACTGTAGACGTCACAGTCAGTGCTAGCTGACCGGCTGTACTGTAGAGGGCAGTGCAGCCACAAGGCCCTGCGCTCACCTCGCGGCGTCCACAGTGACGTGTGCGCCGGCCACGTCTTGTTCACACTGGTTGCGGTGATTCCCCTAGCACTGCAGCCGCGGCCGCAGCCAGCTACCACTACTACTCAAGTCGCTCGGCTGTCCTTCCTGCGGCTGCGTTCATCAATGGAAAGGAGAAGAAGAAGAAGAAAAACTTTTTTAGTATTTCTAGCGGGGGGGGGGGGGGGGGCGGGGGACAGGGAAGCACTTCCGGAATGAGAGCGTCGTCGGCGCAGCGCACTCCCTCAGATTGGTCCGCGGCGGCGGAGGCGGTGGCGACGAGGAGGAGACGGCGTACGGCCCGTGCAGGCGACGTCCGCCCCCAGCCGCCTCCGCTGCCGCCGCCGGCTTGACCTGTTTAGCGCGGACGGCCTCACGCCGCCCTAAATCGGAGGCCGCCTTACCGGAGCATTTGATGCGCACACCTCCCACGTTCCGCATTGTGAGCTACTGCCCTTTGATTCAGATTTTAAAACAAAAATAATATTAATTTACTATTTTCGCGGTATAGAAGACAAATGGGATAAAAACAACTATCCAGGAATGCACTTCCACTGAATCGGCAACAAAATTCTCTCCAAGTTCCTACTGAACAGCTAACATCTACATACAGGGTGTCCGAGGATAACTGGTCGTCGTCCAGGGATATGACAGGAAAGAGCATTCGAAGCAAAAATTCTAGTAACGCTAACCTTGAGAGCTATGAGCACACCGTCTTCGATACTGTGAAACCAATCTGCTCCACTACAAGCTCCTTGCTTCCCGCATTTTGAGAGGTGATGATATGCACCAAAAGAAGCAAAATATGTCGATAAAACGCGGGCTCTAAAGTGCATACTTTAAGAGCCGTGAGTACGCTTTGATCTTGGCTACTGCGCAACACGGCTCTAGTACTGAACAAGTGCTCATATCTGCTAAGGTATGCATTTTAAGGTCGCGCTTGGTAGTCAAAAGGTCTGACGCGTCTTAAGACGGTTCGCGCGGCTTTCCCCGTCGGAGGTTCGAGTCCTCCCTCGAGCATGGGTGTGTGTGTTGTCCTTATCGTAAGTTAGTTTAAGGAAGGCTACGTAGTGAGTAAGCCTTGGGACCGATGACCTCACACAGGTTGTTTCCATAACGCCTTACCACAAATTTCCCAATTTTTCCATTTTAGAGCCCATGCTTAGTAGACTTTGACTCGAGTGATCTTTCCTGTCATATCCCCCAAAATTTATCGTTTATCCTTGGACGTCTTCTATACACTACACTCTGCGAGGCGCCTTATGGTTTGCGGTGGAGTTTACTTTCTGTACCATTATAACTTTACCCCTCTTCTGTTCCATTCGCGAATGTTGCACGGGAATGATTTTCGTTGGTAAGCCTCCAAGTGAATTTCAATCTAATTGGTGCATCGTGGTCTTTATGTGAGATATATGTAGCAGTCACCTGACTTTAGACCAAATAAAAAAGTCTTCATCTCCATTAATATTCCTTTTCCTCCTCCTGTGTATGGTTAACGGTTTGGCTCAAAAATGGCTCTGAGCACTATGGGACTTAACTGCTAAGGTCATCAGTCCCCTAGAACTTAGAACTACTTAAACCTAACTAACCTAAGGACATCACACAACACCCAGTTAACGGTTTGTCTCTAGACATTGTTCGATATAGATTGTTCTGAAATAACGCTGTTGTCTCTGATATCGTAAACATCTTCCACGCCATAATGTCTCTACACACGAATGCTTCTAAACCTCCAGAGTCTCTTTTAATATGTAAATATACGATATATTCATTGGCGTGTTTTAGTATCCTTAATGTTGTTCAGAATGCTTAACTGGAAATTATATATCTTGACGAATCTGTTAGTGAATTAGTGACATCTGAAGATGGCAGTCAAGTGCTGGAACCGGTAATATGAACACTGTACTTTTTAAGCGACCCTAGCCGTAATAAATTATTATATAGGTGTATGTGAAACGAAGCGAGTGAATGTGTGTGAAATCTTATAGGACTTAACTGCTAAGGTCATCAGTCCCTAAGCTTACACACTACCTAACCTAAATTATCCCAAGGACAAACACACACACCCAAGCCCGAGGGAGGACTCGAACCTCCGCCGCGACCAGCCGCACAGTTCATGATTGCAGCGCCTTATACCGCTTGGTTAATCCCGCGCGGCTAAACGAAGCAATAGATTGCTTACTCTTCTACGAACTTGCGCACTCGGAATTTTAATAGTTAACCACATCGTGATACATAATGCCTCTCTTGTAGCGTCTGCCGCTCGATATGCATAAATATTTCCGTGATGCTTTTGCGCTCACTAAACTAAGCTGTGATCAAACGCTCTGCTCCTCTTTTGGACCTTCCCTAATTCTGCTATCTGTCCGATCCGGTAAGGCTCCCAGACTGACGAGCAATACTCAGGAACCCGTCTCTTTGCGAAACTACGAACAACATACAAAATTCTTGTATGTTATAACAAGAAGTGTCTATTACAAAAGGAAAAACTACGTTTTAGTACAGTTATTTCAAAAGAAGTAATTTACCTTACTGAAACTACAATAACTGGTGACCGACCCAAGACATTGAAAAATAAGAAATGAAACTTGTAATGCAAGTCCCATAACCAAAATACGAAAATGGAATTTTGACGAAGACGTAATTAAAGGAAAGTTGTCATGTTTCGGAGAAACATCGTAGACACTATCTTGATTTATAATATTGAAATTGTATGCTTACTTGCCCATAATGTATAACAAAAGGCTCGCCGATAGACTTTTGACCGATGAAGAACGGAAACATTTAGCTAATTGAAATTAATGAAGACCTAAAGAAAAGTGGCACAGATGGAGCGGTCGTTCGAGATAGGATGAAACTTATGACCATGTTTATAAAAAATAAATTTCGGATCAAGATATAGCGATATAGTGGGAGGAAAAGAAAAGTGCTCCTCAGTTCGGCACAGAAACTCAGAAGGAAAGATGTTGGGTTGCCTACACGGAGATCATTAAATATGAATTAATGATCTATAAGGATGGGGACATTAAGCGCGTTCATTTTCGGAAATCGAAGAAAGATTTAACCACGATTACCATACGAGAGGTGTAAACCTGTTCCACCCAAAACACAAGCAAGGTTGTCGAAGCTTTATGATAAGCGATGCTCCACAGCTGTTATACATCGGATAAGATATTGTATCACCTACAGCAGCTGAAGTAAAAAAAAAATTATTGAGTATTAGTTTTTATCTTCGTCAACATTTTCAGCTAGAAAACTTTGAAATTTATATCTGCGTGTCATTAGTACATCATTGTCATAGGGCAGCTACAATTCATTTGCAAGCTTCGATGTATCTGACACTAAAGTGATGACTGTATTACGTGGATGTAACCAGGACACTCAATATACATACAATCTAATTAATCCATTGTAGTCATCCTGTAACAATGATATACTGTTCACACTTCATAGGATTTTCAAAGTTTATAACTAAAGACGGTAACGTAGACAGCAACCCATAGAGAAAACAGTTGCTTAATTCACCTGCTGAAGATGTTAGTCACAAAGTCATCCCTACAAGTAACCTTATGGTGTTTGTGGTACATTGGCAAACTGCGTGGCACTCCCCCACCCCTCCTACGTTTCAGTTGCTTCCAGAATAGTGTGTGCACGCAAGCGGTGGCCGGATGACAACAGACGACCAAAGAGAAGTACTGAGAAATTTTTCCCACGATGAATAGCGTTTGGCGCATGACTGTAATTACAGGGATCTAACTCCGAGATTCCTGTTCCAAAGTACCGTTATTGTTTATATCGAAGGCGTTGAGATTACTTTGTAGGCGAGAATTAACTGAGAGGTTTTAAGAAGTGCCACAGAAACATGTCAGCCGCTATAACGAGGGAAGGCATGTACGCAGTAGAGCAACCTTCTTGTTTCGAGCACCTTGAGGAAGCGCTGTATAGAAAGACACCCCGGAAACTTCGGCAGCGCACTCAGTCATCAGTAATAATGAGGTTTTTCTGGTAGAACAGACCAAGGCTGCCAATCGTTTTGGTGCGATGAATGTTCTTAATAGATCCATTAAATTAGTTAAGTCTTACTTGAAAGACAGGGCAGCTAATGTGTATGCAATCTCTGCCCACTTTAGTAAGGCCTTTTACACACGCTACTTGCAACAAATGCAGCAAGTATATGAATGCGTGGAGTCTGTTCTTTCGGGTACGTCAGAAAGAACAGGCACCACGTGGAATCCGCAGCTGTGATACATTATATGTAAATTGAAGGTGGGGGGGGGGGGGGAGGGGGAGAAATGAAAGAAAAGGGACGGGATTACTGATGTCAGCTGCATCGGGGCATTACACAGAATCAGCGGCGACGAGTGAAAATGTGTACCGGACTGAGATTCGAACCGGGATCTCCTGCATCCTAGGCAGGTAGATTAACCACTGCGCCGTCCCGGACACAGTGTTACCGCAATTGCGCGGACTACCTCGGTACGCCTCACCGCCAGCGAAGACGGCGCGGTGGTTAATGCACCTGCTTGATAAGGAGGAGATCCCGGGTTAGAACCCTGGTCGTGTACACATTCTCATTCGTCGCCGCTGATTCCGCGTAATGTCCCAATGCAGCTGACACCAGTAATTCTATCCCTTTCCTTTCCTCCCCCCCCCCCCTCCCCTCTCCATCTTCAGTTTACATTAAGCGCATCAAGGACACCAATAGGAAAGCAGTAATGCAGGTGAGTCAACTGGCACAAAGTGATCACTGACCAGCATTGGTTGAGCTATTGATTAATCGATTCTCCCAAGAGTGCGCCCACCGACCAATAAGTGGGTGTGACATCCGTCAACACTCCTGACGACAAGTAAGACAGGTTCTCGGGCAGGGTCATCACACAGCGTCCAGCAGACTTAATGGCCGTCTTAGAAGCTCATCTCTTTATTTCACTCTTGTGGTGCGGGGCCCTCAACGCATCACGTTATCCGATATTAACGTATAATTAAGCAGTTGACTATCATCGTTTAGGGAAGTGTACCCACCCATTTGAGGGAGAGTGGTCAGTGTATCTCACTCTGCCATAGCCTCCTGCCCCCCCCCCTCCCCTCCCCTCCTACTCCCCCGTTGATATATGAAGTGATGAGAGCTGCGCCTGGAATATGACAGAAAATCTGGAGCGCGATCTAGAAATTGATCCAGTAGGCATGGTTTGACTACTCATTTGCTGTCAATTTGCCTACAGACGGCAGAGGTATCTGTGTGGACAAAATGGTTCAAATGTCTCTGAGCACTATGGGACTTAACATCTGAGGTCATCAGTCCCCTAGACTTAGAACTACTTAAACCTAACTAATCAAAGGACATCACACACATCCATGCCCGAGGCAGGATTCGAACCTGAGACCGTAGCAGCAGCGCGGTTCTGGACTGAAGCGCCTAGCACTGCTCGGCCACAACGGCAAGCTCTGTGTGAACATATAAGAAAAGACTCCACTATAGTGTTTTAAAGCCCCTTTAATATTCTGACAAGTGCTACATGTTTTACGTGTCGTGGCCATTTGGAAGCACATTCATTTGAACAGGACAACGTACATAACGTGACGGTGAATGCAGGTTCCTGTACTTCCAAAGATTCTCAAATAAAACTTCAGTCGTATGAAAATACCACCTGAAATACTAATTTCCGACCACTAGTACATCATCACCAAATTTAAGTTTATGACGCTCTACCGTCTATATAATTTCGCTCCGGAATATTTAACGTACTGTTGAAGGTCTGATTGTATATCGTCGACAACGCCATGTCACAGGCAATTGGCAATTGACTAACGACTGCCCTCGCCTTATTTGTTAAAGCTGAACACAGACATTTTTGCATAAACGCTAGATAGCACAAATATCAGTACTTCTGAGACTTTAAACATCGTAACTGAATCATGCTGTTTTTCTCTAAAATAAATGGTTCAAATGGCTCTAAGCACTATGGGACGTAACATTTGAGGTTATCAGTCCCCTAGACTTAGAGCTACGTAGACCTAACTAACCTAAGGACATCACACACATCCATGCCGGAGATAGGATTCGAACCTGCAACCGTAGCAGCAGCGCGTTTCCCGACTGAAGCGACCACAACCGCTCGTCCACAGCGGCCGGCTGTTGCTGTTTCTCTCTCTCTCTCTCTCTCTCTCTCTCTCTCTCTCTCTCTCACTCACTCACTCACTCACTCTCTCACTCTCTTTTATCTCCAATCGGTTGCGAAACAGAGAGCATAGAAACTATCATAATTATATTATTTGCAACGTTTAGCTACAGTCTCCACTCACTTCTCTGCATAGTCGCCGCTGCGGCTTAGAAATTTGTCGTAGCGTCTACCAATTTTCCAACAGCCTCGTCGCTGAAGGCAGCCTCCTGCGATTTCCGCCAATCCTCAGCGCTCGTTGTCCGTGCCAAAATGCTGTCCTCATATCCAGCGATTCGCGTAGGGCCGGCCGAAGTGGCCGTGCGGTTAAAGGCGCTGCAGTCTGGAACCGCAAGACCGCTACGGTCGCAGGTTCGAATCCTGCCTCGGGCATGGATGTTTGTGATGTCCTTAGGTTAGTTAGGTTTAACTAGTTCTAAGTTCTAGGGGACTAATGACCTCAGCAGTTGAGTCCCATAGTGCTCAGAGCCATTTGAACCATTTGATTCGCGTAGGCGAAGAGATAAAAATCAGAGGGAGCCGAGGCCGGATGGTGGATGATGAAAAACTTCCCATCGAAAACGGTACCAAAGCGTCATCGTTGCATCTGCAGTATGTGGCCAAGGATTGTGATGAAGGAAGCGCGTGACAGTTTCTGTGGGCTGCATGAAATCAGGCGAAACTCTCAGTAGGACTTCACACTTGGAGGAGACGCTATTTTCTAGGGATCTTTACGCGCTCACCGTGCGCTCAGAACTGAAAAGTGCGCCGTGATGCAATAGATTTGGCATACTAGAGACACTGTGCAACACATCTGCGGAATGGTCCGCCGAATGTCGACGGCGCCGGCCGGGGTGGCCGAGCGGTTCTAGGCGCTACAGTCTGGAACCGTGCGCCCACTGCGGTCGCAGGTTCGAATGCTGCCTCGGGGATGGACGTGTGTAATGTACTTAGGTTAGTTAGGTTTAAGTAGTTCTAAGATCTAGGGGACCGATGACCTCAGAAGTTAAGTCACATAGTGCTCAGAGCCATTTGAACCATTTTTGAGTTTTCACTGAGGTTTCAATTTCACGGCTGATCCGAGGTTGAAAAAAAAATTGCATTCTTATAATACTTTTTCCCAGGCCACTTACGAGTGGGGACACCTGTTACAAAGTGAGTGATATCCAAAAGAATACAATGTCTACCTTATCGAAGGCATAATCCTAAGATTGAACTTTTCTTACTGCGAGACAAAACTGAACAGGGCAGAGTGGTGCCGACTGAAAGTGCCCGGGATGTCGCAGAGTGCAGCCTCCTCGGTGTGGCTCCGAGCACTATGGGACTTAACATCTATGGTCATCAGTCCCCTAGAACTTAGAACTACTGAAACCTAGCCATCACGAGGCAGAGAAAATTCCTGACCCCGCCGGGAATCGAACCCGGGAACCCGGGCGTGGGAAGCGAGAACGCTACCGCACGACCACGAGCTGCGGGCCTCCTCGGTGTGCTGCCCGGATGTTTGCGCGACAGGTAGTAGCGGCCCGTCCCCACCCCTTCCCGCCCCTGCCCTTCTCTTCTCTTGGCGCCCGGCAGCGCCGCCGCAACCCGCCAGCTGCCTGTTTGCCCGGCTGATAGAGTAATGGCTCTTCCATTCCGCGCAATGCTAACAAGCACCCGGAGCCGTGCCTCGCCGGAGCTCGCCTCAGTCCGCTCCTCGTCTCCGGGCAGGGTGTGCGGCGCGCCCTCATTCCCAAATTGGGCGGCGTTTACAAGAGCCGTCGGGTAATGTATCGGCGTAATCAGCCGAGGGCGCCGTCGCCGCATGTGCGCCTCTCGCGTGATTACTCGCGTTTCGCGGAACTGGCTCAAAAACCGCGGCGGAAGCGCCCACTCCCGTCGACATCACCAGCACCCCGTAACCTTTCTACCATTCCACTCAGCACTCTGCCATACGGACGATCCCACACCGCCACCTCCAATCACTGGCCACTGGTCATGGTCAGTCGACGTCAGTGCTGATACCGGTGGTTCACAATGCTGCCCTTAACACAGCTGCAGACTCACTCCACTCCCCAGACCTTATTGTCTCTCCTCCCCTCCCCCCCCCCCCCCACCCCCGTGCCATCGTGCTGTCTCCCACCTCTTAGATCTCCAATTTTGCCTGATATACCTTTCTTTGATTCTCACGTCAATCCAGTAAAAATGCTTTATACGAGGGCTGTCCAGGAAGTAAGTTACGATCGGTCGCGAAATGGAAACCACAGTGAAAACCAGAAGCGTTTTATTTGCAACAGTTAGGCACACCTTCCACCTAATTCTCTTCATATTCGCCGCTCCGACTTCGAAGTTTGTCTTAGTGTTGTATCAACTTTCCAATATCCTCGCCATAGAAAGCAGCCGCGTGTACTTTCGGCCGGTTATCTGCACTGGTCTGCAGCTCGTTGTCTGTGGAAAAATTGTGTCTTCATAGCCAGTGGTTCTTGTGAGCAGAGATGAGACTCAGGGGTAGCCAATTAGGTAATGTATTGTGGGTGGTCAAACACTTCTCACCGGAAACGCTGCAGGAGCGTCTTCATTACCCCTGCAGTGTGCGGCCGAGAATAGACATGAAAAAGGAACTGCTCGACAGTTGTGTTAAGTGGGCTCCATGACACAGGCGAAATCTCTAACCAGGCACTCATACTTGGCGGGAGATGCTATTCCCTACGCATCTTTACGTGCTCACTGTTTACTCAAAACTGAAAAGAGCGAGGCGACACGATCGACGGGCATACTAGAGACACTGCACAACACATCTGTGCAAGGCTTTACCGGATTTTCCCTATGGTTTCCATTTCGCGACCGATCGTAACTTACTTTCTGGACAGCCCTCGTATTACTTTTCTTCTGTCGCGCGGGATTAGCCGAGCGGTCTGGGCGCTGCAGTCATGGACTGTGCGGCTGATCCCGGCGGAGGTTCGAGTCGTCCCTCGGGCATGGGTGTGTGTGTTTGTCCTTAGGATAATTTAGGTTAAGTAGTGTGAAAGCTTGGGGACGGATGACCCTAACCGGAAAGTCCCATAAGATTTCACACTCATTTGAACATTTGAACGTTTCTTGTAATATGAATCCGCAGCTGATATGAATTGTTTAAAATCCCCTATATTCGATCAGTGATGAACCTGCATCCAAATTAAATCCCACCTACTGGCGCTGCGCACTAGCGACGCTGTGAGGAAGGTATACTGGTATGAAAAACTGAAGGACGAAAAAATAGCACAGCACAATGAATGTCAAAATATTTAGATGCTTCTTACCCGTCTGGGGAGAAAGACCATCGTAATAAACTATGCTGTCGATTTCTGCATGTACTGTAATGGCAGCAGTGGCAGATTCTACAGATACCCCAGCACAGATAAGAGTGCTCGTGAGGCCAGACGTGTCAACACGAACTCTTGCGAACTGGTTATTAGAAGTGGCAATACGGGCAAGAGTTCCTCAAGCCCATATGGCAACCACGTCACAGCATCGACGCACACAAATCGACTGGTGCCGTCAAAAATCACTTGGAAAATGGAATGACGCATCGTGGTCTTCAGCGATGAAAGCAGATTATGCCTGCACGCAAGTGATGGTCGCATGCGCGTACGACGTAGACCTGGTGAGCACTGTCTCGGAGAGAGCATCCTTCCAGGACACCTCCTCCCCCCCCCCCCCAAGTCCTTATGGTCTGCCGGCCGCGGTGGTCTAGCGGTTCTAGGCGCTCAGTCCGGAACCGCGGGACTGCTACGGTCGCAGGTTCGAATCCTGCCTCGGGCATGGATGTGTGTGATGTCCTTAGGTTAGTTAGGTTTAAGTAGTTCTAAGTTCTAGGGGACTGATGACCGCAGATGCTAAGTCCCATAGTGCTCAGAGCCATTTGAACCATTTGAACCTTATGGTCTAGGGTGTGACAAGCTACAATTCTCGTTCACCTTTGGTGATTCTGGAGAGGACGCTAACCAGCGCTCAGTACGTGTAGTATTTTCTTCAGCCATTCTTGATACAAGAAGGTTATGTGGTGTTCCAACAGGATAATGCTCTACCACACACTCCACGTGAAACTCAGCCTGACGTGCAGCAACTTCCCTGGCCAGCATCATCTCCAGACTTGTCCCCTATCGAGCAAGTGTGGGATACGATGGGACGAGAAGTGATTCGTGCGACTTGTTAATCAGTAACTCTTACAGGACTACGTGACAGGTAGAGCAAGCGTGGCATAACGTATCCCAGGAGAGTATTCGCCATCTGTGTATTTAAGTGGATGCCAGAGTCAATGTCTGCGTTGCAGCCCGTGGAAGACATACCACGCGCTTATATGGATTTTCAGCATGGGTCGATATCTGGTATCCGAGAACTGATTATGCTATTGATCTTTAAATGTAATCACTTAATTTACTCCCATATGCATGTTGCAACAATAAATCGTGAGTGAAATGGTAACCTCTTAAGGTGTGTACTATTTTTTTCCCGCGAGGTAGAGCGGTTGGGCCAAAAAACGAGGTCATCGGTCCTATCGGATTAGGAAGGTTGAGGAAGGCAGTAGACCGTGCCCTTTCAAAGGAACCATCTCGGCATTTGCCTGAAGCGATTTAGGGTAACCACAGAAAATCTGAATCAGTATGGCCGGACGTGGATTTGAACCGTCGTCCACCACAGTCCAGTGTTCTAACCACTGCGCCATCTCACTCTGTTCCGGCAGTGTAGATACAAACCAATTCATAGAACTTCAAAAAGTATTGTTTATCTTGTCACGGAATCGCTGTATGTTCCTGTTTCAGCGTGCGTATGCCCGTGTATACGCGTCGTGTGTGTGTGTGTGTGTGTGTGTGTGTGTGCGAGCAAGAGCAGGGGAGAGCAGAGGGCGCCGGGCTGCACTGGCGGTGCTTGCCGGGAAGAGGCGCTAATGAAGAGGCCGCGAGCAGCCGGTGCGTTTAAATGTTGCCCGTCTTCATTACGGGCGGCGCCTTGGCGCACCACGCGTGCTCCTCGCCTCACCTCTCGGCTCACCTCACAGCCTGGCTCACCTCACAGCTCACGGGGCCCCTCCTCGCTCACAGCAAACGAGTGCCGTTTACAGCAAACGCCGGGCCGCGTCGCGCTACGCCGACGAGAATTAGTCTGCAACGGGGTTTGCGCGCGGCGACCAGCTCGCGGCAGAGCGTCTGCGGCGTTCCCGATCCCGCGCCGAGTCGATCGGAAGGAAGCCAATCAGGATTTGTGGAAGCGTGCGAGGCGTTTCACAGATAAACACGGGACTGGCACACGAATTCCGGATATACAGAGGACTGACGAAAATATGGATACACCACAACCACAACAAGAGTTGCGCTCTACCAAAACTACGGCTCGGTAGTTTTGCTACAACACATAAATGACGCAGTAAATGGTAGGCCTACAGGTAGGAAAAGAAATACAAATCAATATGTGAGACAGGAACTAGGAGCCTACGATTTCTGTATGCTCTTGTTGGTTTGTTTGTTGTGCACGTAATTAGAACCACACATCGTTCAGTATTAGTGCATTGTGTACGTATTTTATATCCTCACTAAATATAAATCCCATTGGATAAGTAATAAAAATTATACGCTCACATACTTTTGCGTTTCAATGTAACCAATACTATCAAAACTATTACCACTGTGCAAGTACAGTTTATATATATATATATATATATATATATATATATATATATATATATATATATATATATATATGGCAACGGTCTTACCACAGTGGATACGCCGGTTCCCGTGAGGTCACCGAAGTTAAGCGCTGTCGGGCGTGGTCGGCGCTTGTATGACCATCCAGGCCGCCATGCGCTGTTGCCATTTTTCGGGGTGCACTCAGCCTCGTGATGCCAATTGAGGAGCTACTCGACCGAATAGTAGCGGCTTCGTTAAAAAATACCATCATAACGACCGGGAGAGCGGTGTGCTCACCCCACGCCCCTCCTACCCGCATCCTCCACTGAGGATGACACGGCGGTCGTATGGTACCTGTAGGCCACTCGTGGCCTGAAGACGGAGTGCTTTATAATTGTTATTGTTATTTTGTACTCAATAGAACGTTCTTCATCATGGTCAAAGACAATAATTTCCTTTTATTGCTGATAAGTTCGAAAGTTGTTCAGCAAAAACAGAAAATTGTTTGGTATATACTCGACGAAGTATTGAAACGATATTTTTTATTATTTAATTATTTATTTATTGAGTAAAATGCGTTTTTGGCGCTATATGATAAGACGAAATTTTTCTTAATTTTTGCTACGATATCCAACTGTTTTCGGTTAACGATAAACAAAAAAATTGTTCAAATGGCTCTGAGCACTATGGGACTCAACATCTGAGGTCATAAGTCCCCTAGAACCTAGAACTACTTAAACCTAACTAACCTAAGGACATCACACACATCCATGCCCGAGGCAGGATTCGAACCTGCGACCGTAGCAGTCGCGCGGTTCCGGACTGTGCGCCTAGAACCGCTCGGCCACCACGGCCGGCAATGATAAACAATTTCCTAATAAAACCTTCATTGAACACCGAAAATTTCAATTTCGTTATAAATATTTTTAAATGCGAGACTGGAGAATAACTACATGGAACAAAAACGTTGCATAGTTTACGTGGTTATTTATACACTGAAGAGCCAAAGAAACTGGTACACTTGCCTAATATCGTGAGGGCCCGCGCGGTCACACCGAATGCCGCAACACGACGTGTCATGGACTCGACTAATGTCCGAAGTAGTGCTGGAGGAAACTGACACCACGCATCCTGCAGGGCTGTCCATAAATCCGTAAGAGTCCTAGAGGGTGGAGCGCTCTTCTGAACTGCACGTTGCAAGGCATCCTAGATATTCTCAATAATGTTCATGCCCTGCGGAGTTTGGTGGCCAGCGTTTAAACTCAGAAGAGTCTTCCTGGAGCCATTCTGTAGCAATTCTGAACGTGTGGGGTGTCGCACTCTCTTGCTGGAATTGCGCGAGTCCGTCGGGGTGCGCAATGGACATGAATGAATGCAGGTGATCAGACAGGACGCTTACGTACGTGACACATGGCAGACTCGTACCAACACGTATTAGGGATCCCATATCACTTCAACGGCACACGCCTCACACCATTACGAAGACACCACTAGACTGAACAGTCCCCCGCTAACATGCATGGTATATTGATTCATGAGGTGTTCTTCATACCCGCACACGTCCATTCGCTGGATACAATTTGAAACGAGACCTACCACTCATCGAAAGTCGAAGGTATGTTGACGGGCTCAGGCAAGGCGTAAAACTTTGTATCGTGCAGTCATTAAGGGCACACGAGTGGGCCGTCGGCTCCGAAAGCTCATATCGGTGATGCTTCGTTCAGAGGTTCGCACGCTGTCACTTGTTGATAGCCCAGCACTGAAATCCGCAGAAACTTACGGAAGGGTTGCACTTCTGTCACATTGAACGATTCTCTTCAGTCGTCGTTCGTCCCGTTCTCGCAGAATCTATTTCCGGCCACTGCGATGTTTGAGATTTGATGTTTTACTGAATTCCTGATATTCAACGTGCATTCGTGGAATAGTCATACGGGGAAATCCCCACTTCATCGATACCTTGGAGATGCTATGACCCATCGCTCGTGCGCCGACTATAGTACCGCGTTCAAACTCACTTAAATCTTGATAACCTGCCATTGTGTCAGCAGTTACCGGTCTAACAACTGCGCCAGACACTTGTTGTCTTATAAAGGCGTTGCCGACCGCAGCGCTGTATTCTTCGTAATTACATATCTCTGTATTTGAATACACATGCCTCTATAAATGTTTTTGACGCTTCAGTGTATATCCTCACTCAGTTTCTAGACAGATCACAGTTCCCCGTTTCTGGGGAAATTTAGTAAAACACTGATTGCACAAGAAAACAAAGCTATCCTAACGCGCGATAGGTATCAACACACCTAACATACAGTTGAGATCTTAATTGCCCAAAGCTGCTAGGAGAAGTACGGTATTCT
The DNA here is from genome assembly GCF_021461395.2 of Schistocerca americana. Taxonomy (NCBI): domain Eukaryota; kingdom Metazoa; phylum Arthropoda; class Insecta; order Orthoptera; family Acrididae; genus Schistocerca; species Schistocerca americana. Next base: position 553,373,727 of record NC_060123.1, on the reverse strand, counting down.
CCGCTTACTTGCGATAGTTTGCGATAGCCTACTGTAGTGTTACGAGTCTAAAACACAACGCACTACCATGCTTAATACGGCGTACGTAATTGGCATTCACAACAGCTTTCAGTTGTCGCAGAATGGATAAACACAGATCCTGTATGACTTTCAGTGGAATCTTATACGTCTCTCAAAACAGTGGTGACATCAGATAACGGTGATGTAGGTGGACAGCAATCGCGCACCCTTCTCTCCAAAGGATCAATGACATTGAGATCTGGTGAGTAGGGTAGCGGGGTGAGCTGCGACATTTCATCCACGTGCTCACAAAGTCAGTCCGGGACGATGCGAGCTGTATGAACAGGAGCTCTCTCGTCCTGGAATAGAGCATCACCCCCGGTGAACAAACAGTGTACAGTGGGATGGCGATCAGTGTAAACGGTCACGTAATCCTTGTCAGTAATACGGTTTTGCGCAGTAACCGTGAGACCCACGCAATACCATGGTGTGGCTGTCCAAATCATTACCGAACCCCTTCTGTGTTTCATTCTTGGGACGTAAACACGGCTAAAAGTTAATAACCAGTGTGCAACAACACTCATCCGACCCATTCTTCGTTTGCGGCGTAGTCCTGATTTTATGGACTCAGCCGCACGTTTCCGCGTCACGGGGATTTTCATCACTCTTGACTGGCTTTGGAATTCCAGCTCGCCTTTTAATTCCTTGCTTCTGAAGTGAAGCTCAATTTGTGTTGTTCTGCTGGTGACAGAATTCGCCACATTCAGTTCTGCTGTGACTTTTGCGCCTATCGACGTCCTATTTTTCGAGACACGATCACTCAATGCACACTTTCGTTCTCATTATAACTTAGGGGACGATACTTTATCCGCTTTCCCTGTATGTGAAGTAAATCTTCAATAGCATGCCGCTTGAGACACCAAACATATTTCGCCTACCTTGGTTACGGAAGCACTCATCATACGAGCACCAATAATTTACCCACCTAATACTAACACTGTTAGAAAATATATCACCTGCAATGGCAATAAACTTAATTTCAGTATTATTTACTGGACACTTAACTCGGATGTAAGGCATTCACAAATACAGACAAGACTGTTGTGGCCACAACAGACACTTGTATCGTATTGAGGACTTTGTAGAGGCGCCGCTCTTGGTCAAATAAGCCGGCCGTTGTGGCCGAGCGGTTCTAGGCGCTTCAGTCCCGAACCACGCTGCTGCGGCGGTCGCAGGTTCGAATCCTGCCTCGGGCATGGATATGTGTGATGTCCTTACTCATTGGTCTGAAGAGGACCACAGTAGTGGTCGAAACCGGTCACCGGAATAAATAATTTGTGATCAAGACTGTTTTTGATAGTAAATATTTGTAATAACATTGATCACTGTATACTCCCACAATGTATCGAAAAGTAATTAATTTATTGCCAAGTAAGGTATTGGGAGATTACAAGAAGTTTAGAGGGTTACGTGAGTAGTGATTTACCACCACAAGGAGGTTCTTACTCATTGGTCTGAAGATGACCACAGTTGTGGTCGGTTGAAACCAGTCACCGGAATAAATAAATTGTGATCAAGACTGTTTTTTATAACAAATATTTGCACCATGTTTAATCTCTTCTTTAGTTAGTCAGTCCTTGCTTCTAAACATACCAAAGTGCTATGCTGCGTTAACGTCTTTGATATTTTTCTGCTGTACTGGACAACGAGCTAATAACCACACATACGCTAAAGAGAAGCGCGTGCTAGAGAAAAGACTTAGTTTCTTCGAGAAGTGCTAAATATCGAAAAGAAGAGCGTTAGCCGAAAGCGAAATAGTCGCACTGCTGCCTACTGTGCTCGTACATATCGGAAAACTTGTTTAGATAGCTTTAAACGTTTATAAAATATTACGGATGTCGTATGTAACACGGGAGAGCCGTTCATAACGCCTGTTTAGGAGACTAGGGAGAACGAAATTTGAGTCGCTCGGCGTTGCCTACCCCATTATGCGGATCTAGTGACGCTGTTGAAATCAGGCCGTGTGCTGGGAGGCGGCGCGTTAATAGGAGTTACGGGCACACCCGAAGGACGCGTGAAGTTTCCAATTACCATCCATCAGGCGGCGGGTGACGTCACACGACAGCCGTAACGCCCCCTCTGCCCCCTACCACCACGACCCCCCGCACTCAGGCCCGCTCTAATATATTACGCGGAATTAATACATCTTCCGGGCGCTGCCGCAATAACTTAAGGTGATGCTTTTAGCCGAATTGAGTTGTCACGTTGAATAAGTTTCTTTTATGAAATCATAACACAGATTAATCTTAGCGATCGCGTCAGTACTCGTCGCAAACGGGAAAACAGAAAGGCGGGTCTGGCGGGAGAAAAAGGAGGGAGGGAGGGATGAAGGGGAAGCAAGTTAGAAAATGACGCGACCGTCGTTACTTTTCCGTATTAGACGCTGCATATTAGATGCAGGCAATTAGCTAAAGTAAGCAGCCAGACAAAAGACGACGAAATATATATGTAGGCGACGGCAGAAGGGGGGACCAGGAATGCAAATGTTCAATTAGGTTAATTGAACATTAGGTGAAATGAACATTTTGGAACCTCCATTAGCGATGAGGTGAAAACGTGATTAATTAGAAGCGCTATGAGACTAGGCACACACACACACACACACACACACACACACACACACACGAAAGCGTGGATACAGCACCGTATACACACACACACACACACACACACACACACACACACACACACAAGTATTCACGCAGACGGCGACACGCGTGTACAAAGAGTATTTTATAGTATTAAGTGCATTAAGCAGTATAAATTAAATGGAACTTCGGGGTTAAACTTCTACGGACTTTTTCTGCCCCTCTAATGAAATTGGAAGTAAATCACTATGGTTGACACGAAGCAGGACAACCGGGATCGAGCAGCCGAAGGAGGGACGGTCTACGTAAGAGTGGACGTGGAGAGGGGGTGGAGAAAGGGAGGTAGGAACTGGAGAGGTGGGGAGGGGATGTGACGAGGCGGAGGAACTGGTGGAGGGGGTAGGCAGCAAGACATGCAGCCAAGTCTTCGCCGGCTCCTCTGACCGCTACACCCAAATATCCACATGGTCCGTTCCACGTTATACGTACACCATGTCTTGTGTCCCGGCAATTTATGTAAATACGCCTGATGATAGAGGTATAATACTCCGAAACGCGGTTTGGAAATATAATTACAAGCAACTGGCTACAGTTATCCGTCTATTTCCAGAGGTATGCATTTTACAAAGTGATGGCATTACTTGCCCAAAACAAAAACAAAACAAAATAATCAGTTTTTCACGATAATCAAAATTTACTTTTCGACAAGAGGCAAAATACAAGAGGGGTGATATTTTACTAAGCAGTCAATGCTGCAACTGTTTTCCCCGACAGAATTTCTGAATCAGCTGACCACACTTCTAAACGCAGTACGGTATTCCTCGAAAAAAGCAGTGGTAGTAGGAACCGTTTTCGGAGAAAAGACGTGCTAAAGAGAGTGGGGTGGGGCTGTCTATGAAATCGAAGACGATTATCGTTGTCTAGGACGTGTCTGGTTACAGATAACTGGACCAAGAAAGCAAATACCCTGATCAAGTCGTATCATCAAGGATTCCGTCGACGATCAGAGCTTTAGAGGCAGAGCACATTCTCGGGTTGGCTGAGGATAACGAAGGAAATCGTTCGTGCACCTTGTAAAGAAACCTTCAGGCAATTCGCTTTGCGAACTTTGAAGAACCCATGAAATACCCCCAGAAAGCTGGGCCAACTTAAAGTTGGATGTCACTACTTTGAGTCTAGCACTTTAATCACTTCGTCACCTCGCTACTTAGTACGTTCTACGCCTGTCTCCGCGAAACATTTCGTTGTGAACCGTATCAGACGTAACATGACTATAGTCTTGTTTTTAAAGCTCCTTGAACGTCGTTAAAAAGATGTAGGTGAAATGTGATGGCAGATTGTGAAATAAGGGATCGTGAAGTAGGAAAGTAATCAGATTCCTTTAATAACGCGAACATCTCAGGTCCAGATGAGTAACCAATGAGACTATACAGAGATCATTCGAAACAACAGGCCCCTCTTCTACCCTCAGTTTTTCGTAGACCGCCAGAGTAACGAAGGGTACGTAACTCCTGGAGACAAATAGGGTCGTAAGATAATTACACATAATTATAAGTCTCTATCGCTGACAGAAAGTAGTTTTAGAATGTGGAGCGTATGATCACTTATTATGACGTTTTTGGAGAGCGGAAATTTCCTCCATAAAAAACGTTAGATTTCACAAAGAGAGATTTATCGGAACTCAGTTCGCTCTGTTCCTCCAACAGATCCACAGTGGTGTGCACATCGGCGCTCGGGCTGATGTGTTCCTTGAGTGTAGGAGGGCATTTTGATACAGTTGCACACTGCCATTTAGTGAAAAAAATACGAGCTTTTGGAGTATTTGGCCAAATCTGCGTCTACCTGAATAACGATAGTTGAAATCAACAGCTGTATTGTAATACAACGTCGTTTATTCGAAATATACTACCAGTTTAGACGCCAAAAAGCATCATCTTTAGGCCCCAAGCGCGATCTGCCATCAACGTACGTACCACAAGTGACGAAGACCAAAGGATTCTTCAAATGGAAGTAGTACAACTTACCAAGCAACCAACAAAGTCGAGTGCAGCGCGGCCAAAATCAACTGGATTCCGTTATTTTCGTAGCAATAACAAGACCACTGATGGTCTTCCGTTATTTTCATAGCAGTAACAAGACATCAATGGTGTAATCATTGGTGGTCTTCTTACTCATGCGAAAATAACGGATTCCAATTGACTTTGGTCACGCTGCACTCGGCTTTGTTGGCTCCACATGCTGGTGAAACGTGCGTAATAAGTTGTAGTGTTTCCGTTTGAAGACTCCGTTGGCCTCTATCACTGAGGTACGTAAGTTGATGGCAGATGACGCTAGGGGCCTGAAGGTGACGCTTTTTGACGTCTAATCTGGTAGCATATTTCGAATAATCGGTGCTGCATTACAGTACAGTTGTTGGTTTCAGTTATCATTATTCAATTACGTCATGTCTGGCTGCTGTCCCACTGATGGATTACCAGAGAAATTTGTGACTGGAGTCAGGACCTCCTTGCAAGCAGAAACAAACACATCGCTCTTAACGAGACACAATCGTAGCATTTAAAGGTAATTTCAGGGGTGTGATTGGGCGTTGCTGTTTACAGTTTACGCAGAAGATCTAGTAGACAATGTCGGAAACTTCAAGAGACTGCTGGTGGATGATGTAGTTGTCTATAAGAAGCCAGCAACGTGAGAAGATTGTAACAAACTGCAGGAAGGCCGGAAGAGGATCTTCGATTGGTAGTAGAACCTGAATGTAAATAAATGTAACTTAGTGTGCGTAAACAGGCAAATAAATGCGCTACTGTACGATTAACTACTGGCGACAACTGACTGGTTACAGAAACTGCCACAGAATACCTAGGCATAACCATCCGGTGCGACCTAAACTGGGAAGATTAAACAAACAAAAGTGTGGGAAAAGCAGATATCAGGCTGAGACTCAGTGGAAAAATTTTAAGCAAGTATAACTCATCTACGAAGGAAGTGGCTTACAAAACACCTGTTCCATCGATTCCAGAGTAATGCTCGTCGGCCAGGGAGTCGTACCAGGCTGGATTAATACGAGTAGAAGAGGGAGAAGACATCCAACGAAGAGTGGAGCGTTTCGTAACGGGATCGTTCAGTCGGTGCGAGATCATTACGGAAATAAATTCCAGAGGCAGACGCTACGAAATTGCCGTTGTGCCTCACCAAGAACTTCCTAGAGAGCTAGTTCCGGGAGGAGGCGCACAACACATTATTCCTTCCCACACAGGTCTCACGAAATGATCGCGTTGAGGAAACCATAGACATTAAATGCCATGCGGAGATTCTACCAACAATCGTTCGTCCCACGCTACATTTATGACTGGAGCAGGGATGTGAGAAGGTGATAGCGGTGCAGAGACGCTGCAGATTAATAGAAATATATCTGAAACTACTGTGGTGAATTACATAATACGTTAATGATAAAAATAAATAAATCTGCTACTTTCCTGGTACAGACAGCAAGTTTCTTTGCGTTGCAGTGTAACCTAGTTCTGCCCTTTTTTCCATTTAGGTGGTAGGTATTAAATGTCTCCTTGGATGAGAAGAACAAGTAATTGAGATTCTTCCTATACTGATATTATATCGCTTAGTCTTCGCTGGCCCTGCCTGTCCTTCTCCTCCTGTCGCCAAAGAGGCGAGAGTCAAGACTCTTCATGACGGTTCGCTAACTGGCAGATACGTCTTGGATGGCTTTCCTATAGTTTGCAGTCGTCTGAACAGCAGGGTAAGTTTTTTACAACATTTATATAGTAATTTTCTACAGTTAGTTACTCTTTGGCCGCTTGTTTGGCTTTTTAACGAAGTTTATTATTAAAATAGTTATATGATGGAAGTAAAAATTAGTTTTCAACTGTTTCGTGCCTCATAAACCAGAGTTGTGACGCCAGTAACCGCCCTTGCCGTTGTTGAATGAGTGAGAGAGTTTATGTAGAACGAAACTGCGATAGAGATACGGTTGCGAATGCTATACATTTGCCGACTATACGGCTGTTTACGACACTCTGTTTATTTGCTTACTGTTCGTAAACGATACAATGCATTAAAATAATAAGGAGACACGTGGACATAGTAGTTCACTGCAGTGCAGTCGAAATACACACGGATACAAATCGATATGAAAAGATTCGAATCGAGTAGCGCTGACAACGTTGTCAATGGGAAGTGCTGCAGGACGTTCAGAGAATTACAAACTTTCTCTTAGAATCACCATTAGAAGCCTTATTACGTAAACTTAACAGGATGTCATAACCAATGGACAAAGTAAATAATTTACGCTACATAATCGCGTCCTGTCACCATGAAGACAAGTAAAGAGGGCGAATGTAGCATGGAGAGAGTCAGATGCAGAGAACATAACACGGGTCTTACCGGTGTACTTTACCCAAGTGAAGGCGCTAGAGAAATTCTGAATAATGCATGACTCAACAGCCTAAAATTTGAATGCCGTTGCCCTCGGCAAAGCAAACACTTTCAAGTTTGTATCTCATATGGCGGACTCGAAGTTTACGAACAAGCTATTGGAATTCTATATGTTATTAGCTCAATGGAGGAACATAACAGCTCAGGACATTACATTTTACTTTCACTGTATTATCATACTAATGCTATGATAAGGCGTGAGATGCTCGTTTACAAGTTTATTCACATCTGTGTGACAATATTTCGTCACCGATTATACGTAACTCGCTGCTTCCTCTTTGCTCTGGGTTCCTTAGACAGCATTTCATAACCTTCAATGTCCAACCGTACTGCATAACGAAAGGGGCAAACGTGCATTTAATGCTAGTTTTCATTAAAAGTAAAACCAGAAAAAGAGAGAACTGAAGAGTCTCCGATATGATGTTGCATAGGATGCAGGGAATTATGTGGATTGAGAAGATGAGATGTGCACAGACCCATCCAGGATATTAAGTGAATAGAAAAGTTCGGCATTGTTTGTAACCATACGATCTAATAAGTTACTCGTACGAATGGTAGTCGGTAGACATGCGACAGCATGCAGCATCTAACATGGTGCACAACGCCGCGCACAAAAACGAAATTCTTCCGGGCCTCATACCTCGGGTTTTATTTTTGATAGAAGGTATTGTCGAGTATTTTGCATAGGCCTTGAGCTTGGGACCATTTGTATAACCAATAGAAGGGTAGTCTTAGTGTCACTGTCCTACGGCAGAGGGTCAAAGTATGAATATTACACACTTCCTTCTACTTAAGAAAATGGTGAAATTCGGTTGGACCTGTTGCATTTGTTGTGGTGTATGATGGGCATTAAGGGGCATATAGAAGCATCATTAATGCATGGTCGGTTCGTTAGAAAGCGCACCTCCCACCCCCCCCCCCCCACCCGAAAAAAAAATTATTACCATTTTTTCCTGCCAAAACCGAGTCGCAGGTTCCAAGACGGCTATGCATAGACAATGGATGTAATTCTTACAATATATTCCTAAGATCCCGATTGTGAATAACCCTGAAGATTTTTTTGATGTCTTTATCCATTTCGGAGATACAGATGTTCAAAATTACCCTAATTGTATTCGGGTGAGGAAAAGAACGGAGTTTATAACTAGACGTAGCTTGGAGGAAAAGGTTGTAAAGCGTCTCCATTATCATCAGAAGGGTTCTGGGAACTCCAGGCTGTAGTACAATAGCACATGCAAAACTTTTGTGAACGTGATGTCCGATCCTAGGTGTAAAATTAGTTTCGCGTTATTTCAATTTCACGTGAGTAGGCTATCCGAATTTTACTGACCAATAAAGTTCTTTTCATTTGAATGATATACTGTGGAAAATAATGGAACCAAGGGAAAAATTTTCTTATCGATGCAAAAGAAAAGATAAGACGTTCCTATTTTAAAAGACACTGACTGAGAAGCTGCCTCGTTTTACATTCCTCAGCACGTTTAAAATTTTTGTAAGAATTTTGGCATGTGAACGTATTCGCGCTTTTCTGTGCCGACAGAGAAGAAGACAGTGGCAGTGGGAAAAGGACGGAAAAGAAATAAATACTGGGCGCTAGTATACAATGGCTGTTGGTATAGAAAGAGCGTGGGAGACAACGGCAGTGTGAGAGACAGAGAGGGAGGCAGTGGCAGTGGAGCATAGTTGACAGTGACAGAACAGTGCTAGGAAAAGACGGAAGGAGATAGTGGCCGTGGGAGTGGAGTAACGAAAAGACAAAGTGACAGTAAGTGAGAGCTAGTGTGGATGAGAGACAGACAACGACAATGGCAACGAGGACGAGAGAGATAGCGACAGTGAGAAGAGGCACCAACAGTGGGAAATAGGGAATGAGATATTAACAGTAATAGAGACGAAGAAGGAGACAGTGACAGTGGGGGGAGACTATACGAGTAGGACAGAACGAGGGAAACTGTGGCTGTGAGACGGGGCAGCGGCAGCTAGAGAGACACAAAGAGGTAATGAACAATGAGTCGGACTGGATTACTGAGTGGGTATGGGAAAGTGTAAGTCAATCTTCTTTGTGCGTCGATAGAAGTGTTTTTCCGATAGTCCTTCTAATTACGACTTGGTTTTTTTCCAGTAAATTTCTGCAGTGCCACATTACCGTAGCACGCCGCTGGCGGACATAAAGGAAAGGGTGCAGCCCGTCGATAAGGTGGAATATCGTGCGGTAATTACTTTTTTATATTTGAAGGGGATTATCACTCCACATACGTCGCTGACCTGGAGGAAGTTAACGGTAACAATGCACCATCGTAAAACACACCGTTGAGTTGTCACAAACGCTTCTATAGTCGTCAGGTAAGTCTGAATCACGAAGTGCAGAAAAGGGAAACGGGAGAGAAGTGGTGGTTCTACGGCTCTAAAAGCGGCGTATCACACTTGAAGCGACAGTGGAGAATAGAAGATTAGTCTGATATCAGTTTTGAAGATGTTGCACGACATCTGACCGTGACAAATATCGCTGCCCGCTTGGTTCCGCGACTGCTCCAATCAAACGGAAAAAGCTCGCCTAACAGAGATAGTTTGGAAACGTTGCAACCGTGTCACGACAGTTCAGATGGCATTTTTATCCGAGTAATCATTATTACCGAATCGTTATGACCCTGAGAGAAAGGAGCAAAGGAAGCGGTGCACATGTGTGACTTCACCGCCGCCAAAAAAAGACGAAGGTGGCGCTGTTCACTGAAACTTCCATGGTGTGTCGCTCAGTAGTCCGCCGTAGGAGCTTACTATAGATATCTGCTGACGAAGATACGAGTAACTATCAATACTAAACGTGGTGGGAAGCTGTGCAAGCGAGCGCTTTTCTCCAAAAAATCTGTCGTTCTCATTATGATCAGGAAACATCCACGCAGGATTTTTTTTAGGGGGAGGGTGCATTCAATTTTTGCCTCATCTTCTATATTCTCCTGAAATGGCATCCAGTGACTTGTTCCTATTTCCTCGGATGCGGAAACAATCGCGTGAAATGTATTTACAGAATGACTAAGAGATGATTTGCGAGGTGGAACGTTTCATGAACACAAAAACTGCAGACTTGAACAATCGAGGTCTCCATCAAATCATCCATAGTTTGGGAATATGTGTCTCACTGAAGACTGATACGTAGGTAAGTGGTAACACTATCAAGTTTCGTGGCCACTGCTAAATTTACACAGCCTGACAAAAAATGAAGCCCCAAAAGACACCATCGGTTGTCAAAGTAACTTCGCACACGAATACACCAACACCGTAAAAGAATGAAGTTGCCATTCTCCCTGGAGGGTTGAACGGCTGCCAGAGTGTATTAGTGTTGCTCGTGTTTAGTGTTGTTTCCAGGCCTAGTGGGATACTATAATGTCCGTGAACAGCGTCAGATGTTGACTGATCGATGTGAAGGACGTGGAGATGTCCCGGAAACGTGAGATAATAGCGTTATCAACACGTGACAGAATTTGAAATGTGCCTCCTTGTGGGTCTCCATTTGGCCGTTTGGAAGAATCGTGGAATATCCACTTTTTGGGGCATTCTGATGTGACTGGGGCCCGATGTTGGAGTGCATGGGAACGTAATGGAAGCAATATTCATCATCAAAGGTATGTCAGTATATTGTGCAACAACCATATCCTAATCCTTTTACATCTGCATCTCCCTAACAAGAACAAGTCTTGGTCTCCCTGCAACATTTTGCGTCATTCCGAAAAACTGGACTGAGACCAGCAATAGCAGGACTAGGGAATCACCGTCCACTTGCCGTTAACACCGCAACATAAACGGCTGCGATCGCTGTGGTAGCATGATCGCGGAGAATGGACCGCTGATGAATGGTGTCCCACTGTGTTCACCGATGAGTAGTGGTTCTGCACTACACTTCGAGAGTACGGAAGCGATCTGGAGAGTCGTCCCATCCTTCCAAAGTTTTGGAGAGGCACAGCAGTGTTACTCTGGGCGTCATGGTGTGAGGGTCTATGGGGTACAGCTTCAGATCATTGCTGGTAGTGGTTGAGGGAACTCTGACGACACAGTGGCACGTCATGGACATCCTGCGTCCTAATGTGTTGTCTCTCATGCGACAGTATCGTGGTGCCATTTTTCAACAGAACAATGCTCGTCCACACATGGCACTTGTCTTTATGAACTGTCTGCGCTATGGTGAGATACTCTCGTGGCCAGTAAGATCTCCAGTTCTGTTCCCTAGAGAACGTGTGAGCACCCAGCTCGGAGGTCAACGCCGTCTCAGTGCACAGTATCCGGGATGTCAAGGACCATTTACAGCAGTTGTGCGCCAGCGTACCTCAGGACAGGATACATTTGGTTTATGACACCATTCCCAATAGAATCAGCGTTCGTAACAATGCTGGAGAGGGTGCAGTGTCATATTGGTAAGTGGGCTCATACTGCCAAGTCCTGCCTAAATTTGATACGATTTTGCAGTCGCTGAAAAAACGTCACATATACTCTCTCGCCTCGTAAAGTTTCATTCCGCTTCCTTCTCCCCTCTCAAATGTTCCTTATTTATCAGGTAGTGTATTTGAAGCCAACGACCAGCGGTAACACCGACTACTGTCAGGTCATCGGAGTTAAGCGCTATTGGGCTCCGCTGGCACTTGGGTAGGTGACCATCTGGTTCTGCCGAGTGCTGTTGGCAAGTGGGACGCACTCAGCCCTTGTGACGCCAATTGAGGAGCTACTTGACCTATAAGCAGAGGGTCCTGTCAACTGGCAAAGCGCGGGAAAACAATGTGGTCAGGACACCAATTTATGCCCTCCCATATCCGGATCAAAATCGTTCAAATGGCTCTGAGCACTATGGGACTTAACTTCTGAGGTCATCAGTCCCCTAGAACTTAGAACTACTTAAACCCAACTAACCTAAGGACATCACACACATCCATGCCCGAGGCAGGATTCGAACCTGCGACCGTAGCGGTCGCGCGGTGCCAGACTGTAGCGCCTAGAACCGCTCGGCCACTCCGTCCGGCCATATCCGGATCCAGTGACTCCTGTCGGCTGAAGATGATACGGCTGTTGGTCGGTACGGTTGGGCCTTTCGAGACCTGTTCGGACGGACTGTCTTTAGAGACGATAATTTTACGTGTGTCAGTCGTAGGAAAGTACAAGCATAAACTGTAGACTCATAAAAACAGTAGAGAACGTTATGTAAGTTAACGTGGATGAGGTAGGTCTGCATAAATCGTCTACGTTAGGAGGGTCCAAGGACTGATGGTCATTACAGGAAAATTTGACCAATAAAAGTAAGTGACAGACGCACTGGCCGAGCAGCTTATTCCGTCGCTCACCTTGTGGGAGCGAGCGGTACGTCTCGTCAAAGACGCTCCGGGCAAAGAAGGTTCCGGGCCGCCGCACAGAACAAAGGTGCGTGAACACGACCCTGCGGCTACGTCGCAACAGCTTCAGCGGCAGTGGGCGAGTAAGGACGTGTCGGCGCGCCGATAAACACAATGATTAAAGGGATGCAAATACAGACGCCGCTGCGCTCCGCTCCGCTCCGGACGGCTATTCCAATCACAAACATCATTAGTGTATAAACGACGCAATTACTGCAGTCCTGTTTGTTCGAGTAATGCCTTGTAATGTCAATAATTCGGTCTATAATATAACAAGCAATTAAGCAGGGCTGACTCGTGTCTGTGCCCATGCAGCCGTCCCATCCCCACTCCTCCTCCTCCTCCTCCTCCTCCTCCTCCCCCCCCCCCCCGCCCCTTCTCTCGCCAGCAACGCCCCCTCCCCTTTTCCACCCCCACACGCCGCCTCTTGCAACGTGCCCCCCAGGCGTCGCTGCGGGCTTTAGATAGTCATTACGCACTGTTAGCGCGCGACTCGCCAAGTTGATCTGCGAACGGCCATTTGCAATGGATGTGTGCTTTCTCCCGGTACCGGCAGTCTGTATCCAGAAACGAGATATAATCGACAGACCTGCATGAAAACGTCATTAATATCACATAAGAGCTACCCCTGAACATTCAAGCCCATGAGATACGCGTAATGTATGACACAACTTACTCCACGGCTACTGGTTAATTTTCCTTATGATGGGAATCGACATAACCGAAAATACGACGTGCATCTGAAAATTTGATACTAATTTTTTTGGATCAACCGAAGCATTCGATACCACATCCCCAATTCAGATCCAAACTGTTGCCTTCTAACGTAACATAGACCTCGGGTTATGTCACAGTGCAGTATGTCACCACATCTAAGATTTCGCCGATAAATTTGTAGGCTTCGCCAACTCTCAACTGAAATATCACATTACAGTGTAACTTGGACCTTGGGCTACGCAACGGATTAGTCTGTCACCACAGTTCCCAAAAGGAATACAAACGCAAAAGAAATCCTGTCAGTGCTGTATTATCATTACATTACGAGGCGAAGCCAAAAATCGGTGTCACTAGCTTCCATTCACCCATTTTCTTTATAACCGTGAATTTTATTTTTTTTCCTCACTTCAAGGCTGTCCCATTGACAGTCAGAGTGGCGACTTTATTTCAACGAAAGGTCTGCCTGAGATTTATTGATTTTTACAGGTTGAAATTCCCAATTTGCCGGACCGTGTTTTTGTTGTAAGTGACAGTAACATTTAATGTATTAGTTTTAATGGTCGCAAATGAGATTTTTAATTGGTAACGTCGTGTATTGGGTATTATTCCAAATTCAAAAAGCATTTATAGTTTTATCAGCAATTGTGGGAGTTTTGGGCACTTGTCCCTTCTCCATATTGATTCGTTACCGCCCTCAGTCACCATTCTGTACCTCGCCATGGGTGTGTATGATACTTTCAAGTACATACGAAATCCTCGCCGGAACTCGCTTCGAACTGTTGTAACGGGGCCATTTTCACTCTGTAGTCATTGTTTACTTGAAGCATGGCACTGCCCGAAAGTCAGCAAAATACTATTTAGCATAGGAAGTAGCTAGGAAAAGAATCTAAGACATGTTGTTCAGTACAGATATACGAAACATGTGTGTTCAATTTTCGATCCGTATTTACATTTTTATGAAATTAAAAAGACGCCCCTGTGCTTTTCTGTTAATGACTAGTTCACAGCTACGTGACAAATTTTCACGAGGAGGCTACATTCCATCGGACTCGCTATCGCACGAGGTAAAGTGACCTACGATCCGAGAACCCACAGGCAATAACAAAGATCACAGAGGTCTACTAGAGCGCCGAAGCTTGCCACGGTCGAGCAACGAACATTGCAACAGTTCAACACGAGTCCTAACCTTTGCTCCACAACCGAATGGCTCCAAAGCAGAATCTCAGAGTGATTTGAGACAAAATTGTTCGGTACGGATTCTTTCAGTCAAGGAACAGTTCAGTTCAACCAGAGTCCCTCAGAACTGCCTTAGTTTCTCACAATTCCCTGAGATTTCCCTGACTTTTCCGATAAATTAAACTGCCCTGAGAATCGCAGACAAGTCAACATTTTGAAAATAGTTGTTTTTGGCAATTACACAGCCACTGAGGAGCTGTTCCCGCCTTCGCAGCAGTTGTGGACGCATTCAGCTGGAATACCCTTCAGCCCATCATTTATGCTCCTCCGGATATTATCCAGAGTACCAAAGTGCCGTCCTTACAAGTGGTACGCGAGCCGAGGTAACGGCGTCACGAACATTCGACATGCCTTAAGTCATAAAATGCATTACATTGACTTATGATGTAGTAGTTATTAACGTAAATTGACATGAACCCCAGTATGGAACTAATTTTTATTTGCTTCATTTTTATTTACTTAAATTCTTTGTCCGTGAGCGGCAGCATCTATCCTTTTTTACAAATGGTTCAAATGGCTCTGAACACTATGGGACTTAACTTCTGAGGCCATCAGTCCCCTAGAACTTAGAACTACTTAAACCTAACTAACCTAAGGACGCCACACACATCCATGCCCGAGGCAGGATTCGAACCTGCGACCGTGGCGGTCACGTGGTTCCAGACCGTAGTGCCTAGAACCGCTCGGCCACCCCGGCCGGCTATCCTTTTTTTTCTACGATTTTTAAACAGATCCGAGCAAACTAGTCTTTCCAAGATGGAAATCATGGAGACTGGATAGCATTAGAAACGACAGGAATGCTATTTCACCCAAAAATTCATTGATGTAGACTACTATGTGACAAGAAGCACGCTCATGCTGCAGCGTCCAAGTGGGTGCAACGCTTGGTTACAAACCTGCCGCCATTTTCTTAGGTGTTTGAAGGGCTAACAGATAAATGTTTTCCTAGTAAATTTCTTGTTGAGGCGAGAAAAGGTTTTCAATTTGCTCGTTTTCGATTCCTATGAACAAATTGTTTCCGTTGCACCACTCCCGACTTGGCGTTTTATTTCCGGACCGAATTTGAAAATTCGTGGGTCATCAACTGTGACAGTACAACTGAAGAGACCTGACTCGCTCTGAAGTCAAGCTCGTAGGTCGAGACACGCAAACGTATCTTTCCGACTGTTCTTCTTCTTACAAGGGGACCGGGCTTACACATGATCACCGACTTCGCTAAATTTATGGTGTATGCAGGGCTTAGCCAGATACGAAAGTGACAGAAGTAGGAATTCCAAGGTGGGCAGGAGTTAAGAAAAAAAACAGAATTTTTGGCGCGGGTCCGGCGAGACATGAGCCATTTATGTTAGCGTTGTTTTCAGGCTGTGAGTGGCGCAGCGGAAAGATTGAAGAACTGCAATCCGATGAGCACAGGGTCGAGTCTCTAGGCAAATACTTTTATATTTTCAATTTTTAAGTTACTTACGAAGCAAATAAACCGCAATAATGCTCGCAGTGTTATATTGTAATATTTTCATAAAAGGCACGAAGAGGAAACGCAAAGGAAAATTTGGGAAAGCAAATAAACTTCCAAGAAAGAACTTTAATTACACAGTTCACTGGGACTCTGCAAATAACTTACCAAGAAGTGACTGTAATTAAAGCTTGCAGGACTTCGTCTTCCGATAGTTTCATTTTGACCTTAGAGCAGCGTTACGCGTGAGTTGCAGTCAATCTTTTATGAATGTAAGCCAAGTTTGCTTTTCTATAAAAACTTTAAAATAACCGTGTAATTGTAAAACTGCGGCGTTTATAACGTGTGCAATATGCCGAGAAATTTACTGCTTCCCCGGTTTCTACGACGAATATAACCGCAGGACGCGTAAATATCAGCTATAAAATAATAACGTCATGTACTTTTATATACAATGTTCGTGTTTTCGCCTTACGATCTTTTCCTGGAAGTTTACTTAAAATAAATTTGTGGTAAGGTCTTATGGGACCAAATTGCTGAGGTCATCGGTCCCTAAGCTTACACACTACTTAGCATAACTCAAACTAGCTTACGCTAAAGACAAAACACACAGCCGTGTCCGAGGGAGGACTGGAACCTCAGACGGGGGGAGCCGCGCGGATCGTGACAAGGTGACTTAGACCGCTCGGCTACCCCGCGCTGCAGAAATTTACTTGTAGAGGCCATGTTGATGAAGTAAGTACAAATTATCTTGGAAGTTATTTAGTTTATTTGCTATTGCAAATTTACCTTTGGTTTTCCTTTTCAAGCCTTGTATGGAATTATTATTAAATAGAATATACTGAGAAACGCTACTGGCAAAGAAAATTAGAATTGGACAACACGGAATAAAAATTGTTGAAAAGTTTAAATACTTTGGAGAAATAATAGCACACAACCTGAACGAGAAACCATCAGGCAGAGGAGAATAAACAAATTGATTAAAACACATCATCTTACCAAGAACACACATAAAAAAGGTGCCTCTCAGTAGCCACAAAACTGAAACGCTACGAAATAGTCACATAGCCGCAAATAAGACATGCTAGCGAAACTACTGTATATTTGAAACAACTAACACTGTAGGAATAGACAGATTGCTCAAAATAGAAATAAGGATAATTGGAACATGCGTAAATAAAATATAGAAAATAGACGGAGTTTGGAGAATAGCTTCAAATGAAACAGTTTATAAAGAAATAGAACCAGTGACAAGTATAAGGAAAAAGAAACGGGTCTCATTCCTAGGACATTTGATGAGAACAACAGAAATTAGAATTAGCAGGAAAATAATTCGGAAGTTATGGAATAGTAATAGCGGCATTAGATGGATCTCACAGCTCAAGGAGGATATGATGAAGTTAAAGATTACGACGGAGGATTTGAAAGGCAAGACAGACGCGCTCAAGATACTTAAGGACACGCATATCACACTACCAATAAAAATTAACAAACAGAGAATGTGTAGGGTGATCTCGGATGAGGAGAGAACGGCGCGATTTCAAAGAATGAAAAAGTATTGGGTCAACAGAAAACAGAGGGGCCTAGTTCATAATAGTGGTCCAATGTAGCCCATAAAATAAATAAATACTGAGCATTATTTCTGTTTATCTGCTGGGTACAAATTGAGAATAAAAGTGAGTTCCCGGATAGGGACTCGGCCCATTGACCCTCGGGTTGTTGTTTTGTATTGGAACGAAAATGTATGGACAAAACAATGCAGTTGTCGCTGGTATGCCGTGTGTGTCTTTTTTGGAAATAAACGTGTTCCATTCACTCACGGTACCTGCTGCTCTTAACACTAATGCCCACTTTAGTGTTCGCCCACAAGCTTGCATTCAGGACTGCTCGGTTCTGTCTCGAGTTTGTTTTTCCGCAGTCTTAGTTGAATTTTAACGATGCACTGCAGAATGGATAGGTTTATTGACAAACAGATGGCCGTTATGCACCTCGTGCGTGGCTGAATGCGATGGAAGAGCCGGACAACGACGCAACGACGAACTTCTCCTGCAGCGGCGGCAACCACATCACAGCACTTTAGCATACGAGTGTTGTTGCATCACTTTATCTCTTATGTTGTACGATTTGGCGATTGTGTATTAAGGCCTTACTCACTCATATAAAGGTATTTCCCCAAAAAATAAAGTAACTGGGATAACAACCGAATATATCGTAGTTACATTATTACTCAATTACGAGTTACTGGAGACCATGACCAGGTTTCTCAAAAAATATCGCTCAACAAACTCCGCAGTTCTGACGGCGGACTTGGGGTTCACCTTGCAAACGTCGTCACACGTAACCTCTAGTTTTTCTGTCACTCCTCTAATGTTTCCAGAATGAGATTTTCACTCGGCAGCGGGGTGTGTGCTGATATGAAACTACCTGGCAGATTAGAGCTGTGTGCCGGACCAAGACTCGAACTCGGGACCTTTGCATTTCGCAGGCAAGTGCTCTACCGTCTGAGCTACCCAATCACGACGCAGACCCCGTCCTCACAGCTTTACGTCTGCCAGTATCTCGTCTCCGACCTTCCAAACTTCACAGAAGCTCTTCTGCGAACCATGGAGAACTGGCTGGAAGGTAGGAGACGAGATACTGGCGGAATTAAAGCTGTGAGGACGGGTCGTGAGTCGTGCTTGGGTAGCCCAGATGGTGGAGCACTTGCTCGCGAAAGGAAAAGGTCCCGAGTTCGAGTCTCGGTCCAGCACGCAGTTTTAATCTGCCAGGAAGTTTCACTCCTCTAATGGGTTACGTATTCGAATTGATGGAAAATGCGAAATGTAACAGGATTATGTGTTCAGCGACTGCTTTTAGATCTCGCCGTGCTCGTGGCATTAAATGGTACAGACTATACTTTCGTCTGAAACATTCCTGTTCTGTAGATCTTCCAGTATTACGTTAAACATGCTGTAATAATTTTTGTAAAATGTTCAAATGTGTGTGAATTCCTAAGGGACTAGACTGCTGAGGTCATCGGTCCCTAGACTTACACACTACTGAAACAAACTTAACGCTAAGGACAACACTCACATCCATGCCCGAGGGAGGACTCGAACCTCCGGCGGGAGGGGCCGCACGACTAGTGACATGGCGCCTCTAACCGCGCGGCCACTCCGCGAGGCTGATCATTATAACGCAGTTAAAAAAGCACTAGTAAACCTTTCATTCTGATTCTTTAAGGAATCTATCTCCAATGTATAAAACTGCTTGAAACGTCTGATTAATTTACATATAAGGTAATTTCTCACATACGTGAGAAAAAGTTTAGAGTAGGTTGAAAGTATGTTGTAAGTTTCTTGTAAGTCGCTAGATGCTCTTTGTACGAAACACTGCCTGAGAATGGTCTGGGTAATTTACTCTCTGTTTTAATAAAAATAATTTTTTCACGTACCTCAAAGTTTATGACGTCTTTTGTTGTCAACTAAGTTTTCTACAACGACATAATTTTGCAGGTGCTTTCAGTGCTGTATTTGGATACTGTATGTAGAATGTATTGCGAATAGAGTTCTATTAAAAAAGAAATAAATTAAAACAATATCCCTCAAGCAGAGGTTTTATTGTAGGAACAGCGATAACGCAGTAAGCAATAAACTTTTTTCATTTATTTGTTTTGTGGGGTACGTCAGCGAGGAAAGGTTTCGTGAAGGTTTGAAGATATGTTTAAAGTTTGTTGTAAATCGGCAGCTGCTCTCATTCTCAAACGCTGGATGAATGTATGAGGTGTTCGGAAATTCCCGTTACAAACTTCTAGGACATTTAGAGGGCAGTGCGTAGATAATATTTTGAGTTAGAACCCATGACCGGAAACGTAACGTTTCGTGTTACTGTCGTTTCAAAACATGTCTCCTAGGTAAGTATGCAACAGGATAGTCATTACGACGAGTGTTCACGTAGGATCGGTTGATGTCATTTGACGTCTATCCTACCTCTCTGACCTGATTCAAGCCTCATTCACATGTCTCTGAGTGTTGGAGCAACATTGTTGGGTACAGGTTTGCAAAATACACCGACATGAACTTTCTCTACGGCGGAGCTCATGGTAACGGAAGAGCTGCTCGTCGCCTTTTTTAAGATCGTTATCCACAAGTTCCGACTCCATTGCATACCATTTTCGCCACAATTACGCAACGGCTTCGAGAAAGGGGCCCCTTCACCATTAGCAACGTGACTTCGGTGCCTCGAGGAGACGCCGCATACCCGAACTGGAAAAGTTTTTGTGTTGCTTGTGAAAACTGATTAATTTTTTTTTTGTTTCTTTGGTTATTGATGTGTGGAACCGTAAGACAAGTGATGCACTGGGGTCACGCCTAATAAATTACTCTTGCAAGTGGTCGCGCTATCAACATGTTCAAATGGTTGTAACATGGAAACGGCACGTTTCCGGATATGGGTTCCAGTACAAAATATTCTTTACTCATTCCCCTCTACAACTTCTAGAGGACTGTAATGGGAATTCCGAACATCCTCTATTTTAGGAGACGGCTGCTGTGGCCGAACGGTTCTAGGGGCTTTAGTCCGGAACCGCACTGCTGCTACGGTCGCAGGTTCAAATCCTGCCTCGGGCATGGATGTGTGTGATGTCCTTAGGTTGGTTAGATTTAAGTAGTTCCAAGTCTAGGGGACTGATGACCGCAGTTATTAAGTCCCATAGTGCTTAGAGCCATTTGAATTTTGTATTTTAGGTAATTTGCTAGTCGTAAGTTATGCTACCTCACGACACACGCATTTTCTAACGGTAATACTTGTCTTACTGTGATAAACCCCTAACGTAAGATTATACCTCTTAATGAGTAGATAATAAGTGTATTTAAAATTATAAAATCAATTTTTTGTTACCCCTGTAAGCCATTAGATAGGGAACCTGCAGCTGTGATTGGTGTATCATGAACTGATTTAGTCGTTTATTAGTACAGATTATCTGCTATCTCTTGACGAGTATAACGGTGGTTTCCATTTAGCGGTAAACGTACCTTCAGCTTGAAAGCTATTTTGAACAACCAGTGCTTTACTAGGCATGTTCTTATTAGAGGCTGTACGCCGTTGTTCCTGCGATCATTAACGCAAATTTCGAAACATTTTTCACACATTGAAAGACGGTCATAAATGGATGCTTGCTGTCCACGAACAACAAAAAGTCAGTTTTATGACAGTTTGGAACAGCAATTAGTATCTCATGAGAAAAAAAAAATCTTTTGTGACGTGTAAGATGTGTCTACTGTGGGTGATTTTATTCATGTGCTCGTTGCGACAATAAAGAACAAAAATGACATTAGACTTCGGACATTTTTTCCTCATTTTTTTGTCCACGCCGGAGAGAAATTGCTAGAGACGTGGCGGCGACATCTGACTGCCAGTGTCCATAAAACATTATTTTGCCTCCGGCGCGCGCGCACAGAAGGCGAAGTAGCGCGTAACTCGTTAATCCGTTTATCCTCGCGGCGATCGATGACAATTTGACAAGCCCGCAAACGACCGAAATTTGTTCGAGGACTTGCGTCCGAAATTGCTCGGCAAACAGACGTTGCCGCCGCCGTGGGCACACGAAACGAGTGTGCGGCGCCGCCTGCTCCGCCGACCAACCAAATTACAGGCGCCGGCGAGACTAATTGCCGGCAAATAATTATGCATACAACCGAACGCGTAATTTACTTGTGTGGCGCTTATCTGCGCGCCGGCACCAGAACGTCACAGCGGATTCGCGCTCTCTTCCCAGCCCTGGCCATTCGTTTTCGTTTTTTAATTCTGCTTCATTAACATAGCAGCACAGGAAATCGGAGAATTCTCTAATGGGTCTATTAGGCGGCTGCCACGCGAACCGATCCGACCGGCGCGCTGTTCAGTATGCATAGCTCATTACGACTGGCGCCCTCTCCCACACGTTTGATCGGCAGCTGTTCTGACGTCCACGTCTTGTCATCGGCCGATCATTATAGACGGAGCTATTTTGTCCCGTTAATTAGGAGGCGGCAGACTCGCCGAATGAAAGGTACAAGTGACGTTCGTCCCGAGAGGGTGTCAGCACTGGAAATGCCTACTAAGTACTTGTGTTACAAATTGGAGTAGCATGACAGTTTTTTTGGACAAACCGAAGCGTTCGATACCGCATTGCCAACTCACAACCAAACTGCCACCGTTCAATCTAACTTAGACCTAGGACAACGGTAGCACATCTAAGATTTCATATTCACATTCACTGATTTCGACAAGTTGCAATTAAACTGTCATCTCCCATCTTAACCCAAACCTCGATCTATGGTACAAACCAGTCTCTCATCGCGTCCTAGATTCCAATCAGTAATACAAACGCAAATCTAATACTGCCGGTCTCATGTACTCTGGGTATTTGAGCACGTATGACATAACACACTATCTATATCTTCATTAAGATTAGAAAAAGGTAATCCACACTTTTATTGCCCATTTGAAGCAGCTATCATTTCTTTCCGAACAGCACCAATCATTTCATCTCAGGCCGGCCGGAGTGGCCGTGCGGTTCTAGGCGCTACAGTCTGGAACCGCGCGACCGCTACGGACGCAGGTTCGAATCCTGCCTCGGTCATGGATGTGTGTGATGTCCTTAGGCTAGTTAGGTTTAATTAGTTCTAGGTTCTCGGCGACTGATGACCTCAGAAGTTAAGTCGCATATTGCTCAGAGCCATTTGAACCATTTCATCTCAGATTCGTCATCTGTGCAATGTATTTTAGAATTATGTATTGCCTGACCACTTCCGTCATGTGATCTTCGGATGACGTTTGTTACACGCCTTTTCTTATGTTCCGCCAGCATCCTTCATTGCTGATGGCCAACTGGAGTCGAGGCCGCGGCCGGTTGTACGTAGCTGTCGCGCCAAGAACGGAGGGCCCTTCCCTGGACATTTTTACCTGTTGTTGTCTGCAACGGCCGCTTGCGGCAGTACAGGAATCCAGGACCGGTTTACCAGGGAAAGGCACTCCGACGTCTGTGTGACAGGTACAGTCGTTGGATAAAAATATGGAAAACCTGCGAGAAATGCATGCTTGAACTTAAATTCATACGCCAGCCGAGCTTGAAGGTCCCGCTGTTGTATTTGGCCACGAATGACAGCAATGCAGTGCCCTCACCTACGTAGGAAGTGTCAGTCGCAGTCAGAGCAGAGTTCTGTATAGACGTGAGCGTGTCATGTCGGAGCTTAGTATATTCGAACGTGGGCAAATTGTTCGCACTCGTATGACAGGCGGTCCGTAACCGAGAAAGATTTGTACCGCGTACAGGGAAACAACACGAACGACAGTGTGAGTTGACTAATCGTGATGGACGGGCATTGAAGAGGATTGTGACGAAAAATAAGAGGATTAGAGATGCAAAAGTCACTGCACCACGGCCGAGCGATTCTAGGCGCTTCAATCTGGAACCGCGCGACCGCTACGGTCGCAGGTTCGAATCCTGCCTCGGGCATGGATGTGTGTGATGTCCCTAGGTTAGTTAGGTTTAAGTAGTTTTAAGTAGTTTAAGTAGTTTTAAGTAGTAGTTTTAAGTAGGTTTAAGTAGTTCTAAGTTCTAGGGGACTGATGACCTCAGATGTTCAGTCCCATAGTGTTCAGAGCCATTTGAACCATTACTGCACAACTGAATGTCACACCTTCAAATCCTGTCAGCAACAAAACAAGGTGAAGGCAGTTCTAAAAGCAGGGAATTTCAGGGCGAGCTCCAATTCCGAAACCGCTCATCAGTGAAGCAAATGCCCGTAACAGGAAAGGTGGTGTCGAAGTCATAAGACCTGGAATGGGGAGCATTGGAAGAAAGTTATTTGGTAGCATGAATTTTGTTTCCCACTGTTTCCCACTTCTGGTTCAGTTAACGTCCCAAAAGTGAAATATGACGGAGGTTCTGAGATGATTTGAGTAGCCATATTTAGGTGTTCCAGAGACCCCGTGCATACTCTGCAAGATTGCGTTACTGATAAGGATCAAGTGATAATTAAATCAAGACCTTAAGCTGTCGACAGGCGTTGATATACATCAACGGGGACAGTTGGAAATGTGTGCCCCGACCGGGACTCGAACCCGGGATTTCCTGCTTACCTGGCAGACGCTCTATCCATCTGAGCCACCGAGGGCACAGAGGTTAGTGCGACTGCAGGGATTTATCCCTTGCATGCTCCCTGTGAGACCCACATTCCCTACTTAATGTCCACACACTACATTCGTAGTGCCCCTGCCCACTACATACCATCTACATATATGATAAGGACCATGTCACCATTTTGGCCGATCAGGTCCATACAATGATACAGTATTTGTTCCCTGGTGGCGATGCTGTGTTCCAAGACGACAAGGCCTCTGTTTACACAACTTGTATCGTCCAGGACTGGTTTTGTGGCTACTAGGGTCACCACAGTGACGAAAGAGTCCCTTGGAAACCATACAGGATATGTATTTATCCATTCTGAGACGAATGGAAGCTGTTTTGAATGCCAACAGTTTTCATATACCGTATTAGACGTTGTAATGTCTTGTGGTTTTGGTGTTTCCATATTTTCTCCGTTTCATTTACGTATTCCAGTCTCTATCCACGTGCTCGTCTACCTCCGGCCACAAACAACTGGAAGGCCATTTTTCACAATGCCCGACACTGATGCTGATGAAATATCAAAAAAATGTTAAACAAACGTCAGTCGGAGATCGCACAGCGGAAGCCAATAGACAGCACATCAACAGGTGGCCATTAAAGCCTCAACAATTCTGCAGTATTTTAAAACGTTGTTTCCTGGAGCTTTTCGTCCGCCTACTTCAACTTCAAAGAGAGACTAATAAAAAATGTTCCAGAGTGCTGCTCTAAGACAACAATTCCATTAACTCCCAACCTCATCTGTCACATCTGAATACGAGGGATAAAATAAAGTTACGTAATTAGGTGAACGGCGGCCACTTGAGACAAAACTGGTGTAAATTTTTTATCGTTGTTTTGAAATAAACTGTGTGAAACCTTTAATTGTAGATTTGTTTTGGTGAAAATGGTGAAAAATAGATTTCCTACAAAACGACAAACAGCAAGAAAAGAGTTTTAAGACATACAGCTCGAGATGTTAAGAAAAGATTTTGTGGTCGACAAGCAAATTAATCTGTTTATGTATCAAAGGATAAGACAATGAAAAAACAGTTGGTTAAAAAAACCTTTCAATAAGTGATCCATTGAACCGGACACAACGCATTACTCTTTTGGACTGAGGCTTTACTGTAAGACAGTTTTGTAGCTTCTTCATAAACTTCTGTTATAAATCATTGCCTTCCAATTTCTTTTCTCTGTTAAATCTGTGAAGCAGTTTTAAATTTTCTGCCAAATCGTAAGCCAGCTTTTGATACCCCTAGCCCGTGGCATTAACGTGGCACCTAAATCTCTCACGAGTGTTACCAGCATGTCTTCGTAACTTTTTTCTAGTGGTGGTTTGAAAACTCCCATCCGAAGTGTCTGGTGGCCTGCTGTTTGCCTACAATGATTTTAATACGGTTTCCAGAGTAGTTCTAGTATCGTGAAAACGATCGCCAGCAGCTCTTTCGGTCATCACGCCTTTCAAATCAAATGAAACCACTTGATCCACTCATCGGTGAGCTTTTGACATTAAAAAAAAAGTTCATATATGGCTCATAGCAGTCGCCTAAAACTACAAATTAAAGCATGGAAGAAACAGAAACCGCCTTGAATGAGTGGTATTTTGTTATTACGATGCAATCTACAGTAGACTAGTTAAATGTTAATGCTAGTATGATACTTAAACTTTTTATATTTTAAAGTATAAGGGGATATCACAAATTTTCCGCTCGAAGGCCACACTAATCCCTTGCCTATATGTCGGTACTTATATACCTGCATCGGAATTGTATATACGCTGAAGGAACTTTTTGATCGCCCCCTTACGTAACACGATGCTAAAGATTACATCGTTCACCATCTTCGAGACTCAAAAACAAATAAAATTAACTTGTGACGCAAATTCAACTGCTACATCACTCAACTCCTAAGAAATGGCGGAATGATATCTGCACTTTATTCCAGGAACTGCATGCGTCCGCCCTTTAGCGGCAAAACCATGAAACACCAAGCGGCCCATACTGCCCACCGGCGCATATAAACCGCCACTCCCCTAATATTTTGTTTATTTACAGGTACATGTCTTCAGTACTGGAGCTCATTGAAATCCCAGTGGCACAGTCAAGCAGCACACCCCTAGAGGAGCAAATAATTGAGCAACCTTTTGATAACGCGGAGTATCATGTGGTAATTCGTTTTCTGCATTTGAAAGGGAACAAAGCTTCAACAGCCCTTGCTCACTTATTGGAACTGTATGGCAATAACGCACAACCATAGCACAGTGTCGTTAGTATACGAAGTCTCTTCCACAGTGGTCACAAAATTTCGAATGACGAATAACGAAATGGTAGGCGGAGAAAGGAGAATCGCAACAGGGGCCTACATGGTGCTCAAATACCAGCGTATTGCAGCTGAGGCGACAGTGGTTAAAACTAAGGCTTGGATCAGGATATAATATCTAAGACGACATTCTGAAATGATAGAGGTTGCTACCTCCTGGGTACCGGAGTCAAGCCTTTTGGGACTGACCAGCGGACCGTGCGAATTTACCCCAGCTGATTTGATTCATGTTGTCAGGGTGTGTGGAGCACGACTAGCACTTGAACGTGAGTAAACAAGAACACGCAACCTCAACCGTCTTCGAGAAAGTCGTGTTTACATATTTTAGGCGTGTTTGTATACTTCGTATAATCGCTAGCGTTCAAGGAGTTTTCAACAAGTAAGCGCGTGGTTCCATAAACGCGAGGTCTCTGGGTCGAAACTCGCAGCCGCTGCTGCGTTTCTTTTTAAATTCCCACCTAATTCCAACAATAGATTTACTATTTTCATAATATTTAACTTGAAAAAAATGAGAAAAAATCTCTTTGGTACGAAGACTGAAAATAAAAAGCCTGTTCACAAAAACTTTCAATCAAATCAGTACAGTGATTTTATTTATCCTATTGTGTCTACATTTGCGACAACTGTACTGTTTATCCTACGGATAATTATACGAATCAGGATGATACTGATCATAATAACAAGGAAAATAATACTTAATGCGACATACAGCACAAGTAATAAATGCCAAATTTTTGCAAGTGCAAACCTAATTTAGATTCATAAACAGTTCTCGGTCATCACACAATTTTGTGGCATATTACGCAGATCTGTTCTTAGAATTACGTGGGACTGAAGATAAAGTATTACCAACAGCGAGGTTCGATCTAGAGGCCTCGTGGTTAAGAAAGTATGTGGTTACTCGCTCGGCTGTGAACTCCTTGTGTAGTAGCGACCATACAAAGCATTCAAGCGTGCTTAAAATTTTCAAACTTGATTTTCTCGAAAGCAGTTGATAGTTGCGCCTTCACGTTTACATATATTGAAGTCCTAGACGCGTTCTACACACGCTGTCAGTATGAATCAATTCGGTGAGGGGAAGTTCGTACGGTCCTCTTGTGAGCTAAGCAGGCACGAGTCACAAGCAGGTCACACAGCTCACCTTCTGTCACTGCCTCGCCGCCACTTTCTAAATCTCATAGAAGATTAAAACTGCTCACGAAAGGTAAGACTACAGGTTCGAGTTCCAGTCGGGTACACAACTTATAATCTGCCAGTTACCTAAAACTGCATTTTGGGGCAATATTGAATGTTATCTGTAAAATAACAGTGTTTAGACGGCTTTTCATATTAGGAGCAGCACGTTAAGAGAGCATCAGAATAAACTATTTTCATTGAAAATGTTCTTTCATGGTTAGCCTGTATCGATATTGCTACATGCATAATTCGGACGCACACTTGACACATGTTTTGGTTATAAATACAGTGTGAAGCCTTGGGAATTTCTAGTCAACATCTAAACTGAAATGCTGCAGAATATCTACAGCAAAAATTACGCAATAAACAGTTTTGTTCTCCGACAGGTAGAAGCGCGCCAGAAGCAGTCCGCGTAATGATGGCCGCCTTATAGCAGCTGCGAGGCCACCCGCACGACAGGCGCGCTGTGCGGGGCTGCGTGGCGGCGGTCCGCGGGCGCCTGCGGCGTCGTTGCCAGCGGCGGCAGCGGCAGCGGCGTCGGCACTGGCTGGTTATTTCTGAGCGGGCGCTGCTCGCTTGTTAGTGTCCGGCAGCGAGCGGCGAGCAGCCAGCGGTGCCTCTAATTAGCCGCAGCTCGCCATAAATTCCGCTCGCAGCCAATTTATACATCTCACGACTACCAAACAGACGCAGACGCGGACACAAAACGCTCCTCTTTTTACTTCCCTTCCACCCTCCCCAAAAAAACCTTGCCACCCTTTCTGATTTTCGCCTCTTAAATAAGGATTTCTCTCTCTCTCTCTCTCTCTCTCTCTCTCTCTCTGCTTCCACTCCTCTCCTCGGGGCGAGAATTAAATATAAAGGAGAAGGCTCAGAAAATCACTTTAATTAACGTTAACGAGATGAGACGGTTGATTGAATGGAAGGACAAGGACAAGTATGCGGTCCGAAATTAAAACAAAGTATTTAATTATGTGGAGTTGGGGAAGGAGGGCGACAATAATGGATGGGCGCCCCGTCAAAGCCGCGGGCCGGGCTCGCTACCTTTCGCAATGCGTCTTAGTTAAGCCCCCGCCTAATTCCTCGTGCTCCTCCTCCTACCGCCTCCTTCCTTCTGCTCGCCAAGTCCCTCTTGTCTCCCACTCAGCGCCAATTAAATATTCTCCTTGTGTTTTGCTCAAATTCTCCTCGTGACACTGCCTACTCAGACACCAACTTTTTAATAGCGGCGTCTTTCCGACATCCTTCCTGCAGGCAGCGAGACTCGCAACGGTCGCTACACAGCGTTGAATGTCAGCGCTCCGAATTAGAGGGTCACCTTTTTTCTTCGTCTAGTAACTAAAACTACGTGACCTCGCACCGAAAAAGGATGAAAGAAAGGGGTTTAAGATCCCATCTATACAGAAATCATTAGAGTCGGTCCAATAGGCCAATTGGACGCGGACTGGAATTCATTTCGATCGTTACCTTCTCGAAAGAACCATCCTGCAATGTGAAGTGAATTCCGGAAAAAAGTTAAATGTGTCTCAAAATATTCGTTGGTGAACTAGAACGGTCTAGCAGTATGAGAACACTGTGCTCCTCCAAATACATGCAGTGCGACCTAAGGATGGGAAAAACCAACCGGTGAAACCCGATACCGGCATTTTAGTTCCAAATAACCGGTAATTTCCGGTGATTTTATGATCTCGGTTGCAGTAGATTTTTGCTAATAATGGGTTAAAAACGGTTTTATCAGTTTGCCGTAGCAGTGGTCCAAAAATTAGTTTTTAAAGAAAATCTGTTTTAAAAACTGAAAGTGTTCGTAAAATTTCCATATCTTTGAAACATTGGCTTATTATAGAAAATGGGAAACGATATCAGTGTTATTTTAGTAACCATGATGATATGTAGATAGTTAGAAACCGGCAACAAACACACAAGAATGGGTACAGCATTGATCAGACAGTAATGTACCGCTGCCGCGGGGCGTGGACTGTTAGACGGTGGTTGTAGCCCTTGGAAAACAAACACGAAAAACACGTTTTCTCCAACGTCAGTTTTCATCCTTTTGCACTGATTGTTCGTAATGCTCAAACAGTGGTACGATCCTCGGTTACAACGTTATTTCTGAGCAGAGTTTTAAGAAAACGAGTTTTTGGGTTCCCTACTTCAATCGATAAAGGCGGGACCCTTTTACGATCACTATGTTGTTGTCTATTAAGACTCCTTTTTCTCAAGAATGGGTAGACGTATAAAGTCGAAATCTATGCAAATACTCATGTCTGCAGCACCTAGGCGATATAAAAAATTTAAGCTTCCAAGCCAATGCAATAAAAAATACGGCCATTTATGAAGTGTGTACGTATATACATAACCAAGTATGTACGGAACCCTCACAATGCGAGTTCTATTCGCACTTGTCCTGCTTTTTGTAGTATTCAACCCCTCATTTCTTTTCGACAAATGCAGCCAACCGTTGGAGACAATATTTTGATTTATTTACTTATTTTATCTGATAGTTTGATTTTTGAAACGTATAATGCATATGTGTAAGGGAGTCTTAAAATTTTTCGGTCTTTGTTCGCTGTCTACGTCTATTACTTAAAATAACAGCAGCAAAAGACCGAAAATTGATTATTTCAGAAACGGGTTATTTTGTGCGGTTTTAACAGTCAAATTAAAGTGGAGATGAAAAAAACTGGTAAAACCGAAAACCGATTGTTTCAGAGATAAGCGCCATCCGTAGGGCGACTTCGAACTGCAGTGACAAATTTCACACGTTGTTCAGGGATATTTTCTAAGTATTTGTGTACAAGGTACCTGTGGTCAATACTGGTGCGTATCGCTGTCCACGATTGGAGAACACTGCCGGAAAAGTAAGCCCGATACATAAGCGAACAATACTGAACGCAGGCGCGAGTGCAAGGACATTACTGAGACGCCAACATAGAACACGCTCTCTTGTACCAAGATGCCTGAATAACATCAGAAATTTTGTCAATGGATTTCGCTTTCGCCCTGTACACACAAAAAACCACTGTATAGTCCACGGCAACGGCAGTTGTGTGCAAATGCCAGGGACTTTCGATCCCACTGCATACACGATTTTGTTTTCCTGTGAGTACTTTCGACTTCTTATCATCATCATCTGTGAACCACTTCAGTTCAGGAATGTATGTTAACTATACATATACACTGAAGAACCAAAGAAACTGTTACACCTGCCTAATCTCGTGTAGGGCCCCGTGAGCACGCAGAATTGCCGCAACACGACGTGGCATGGACTCGACTAATGTCTCAAGCAGTGCTGGAGGGCACTGACACCACGCATCCTGCAGGGCTGTCAATAAATCCGTAAGAGTACGACGACTTGGATATTTCTTCTCAACTGCACTTTGCAAGGCATCCTAGATGTGCTCAATAATGTTCATGTATGAAAAGTTTGGTGGCCAGCGGAAGTATTTGAACTCATAAGAATGTACCTGAAGCCACTCTGTAGTAATTCTGGACGTGTGGGATGTCGCATTGTCCTGTTGGAATTGTCAAGAATGCATTGTGGACATGCATGGGCAGACAAGATGCTTACATACGTGTCACCTGTCAGAGTAGTGTCTAGAGGTATCAACGATCCCATAGCACTTAAACTGCACACGCCCCACAATATTTCAAAGCTTCCATCAGCTTGAACAGATTCCCGCTGACATGCAAGGTCCATGGATTCATGAGGTTGTCTCCATACCCATACACGTCCATCCGATCGATACAATTTGAAACGAGATCGTCCAATGTCTGTGTTGATAGGCCCAGGCGTGGCGTAAAGTTTTGTGTCGTGCAGTCATCAAGGATAGACGAGTGGGCCTTCGGCTCCGAAAGCCCATACCCATATCCATGATGTTTCGTTGAATGGTTCGCACGCTGACACTTGTTGATGGTCCAGAACTGAAATCTGCGGCAATTTGCCGAAGCGTTGCACTTCTGTTACTTTGAAAGATTCTCTTCTGTCGTTGTTTGACCCGTTCTTGCAGGTCCTTTTTCCGACCGCAGATATGTAGGAGACGTGATGTTTTATCGGGTTCCTGATGTTCACAGTTCACCCGTGAAATGGTCGTACGGGAAAATCCCTACTTCGTCGCTACCTCGTGCTCCGACTATAACACCACGTTCGGACTCACTTAAATTTTGATAAGTTGCCATTGTAGCAGCAGTAACCGATCTAACAACTGCAGCAGACACTTGCTCTCTTATATAGGCGTTGCCGACCACAGCGCCGTATTCTGCCTGGTTACATATAATCTGTATATGAATACGCATACCTATACTAGTTTCTTCGACGCTTCAGTGTATAACTAATGAAACATACAACGAACTCACGTATACGTGGTTTGTACCACTTTGACCTGCAGCTGTTGTTATTGGTATATATAAAAATGTATTTTATTGAACACATGGCGCCAAACTTAAGCCCTTCAGCCTTGTCACATGACGGACCAACTAAAGCATTTCTCGAGAGGAGGTGAAACGAATTTTTGGCTATTCGTTATTGGTGTTACAAAATGTAATCTGACGAGTCAGTTTCAGTTCTTTCTTTTTTTTAATACTTTCATTTTTTAAAGATTTTTTAAGGGGAACTCTACAGAAGCACTTTATGAAAATGCTCAGGTGCTAGGGTACCCGCGAGTCTGAGATGGTGTCGACCTTACACCCTCTTCTCAGTTACTAGAATAACCAGACTATTTTTACGAACAATATATGAGCCGAATAGAAAAATTTCATGTTATATACTAGAGATACTTAAAAGCAAGCTTACGAATACTAAACACAATTTCAAATAAATCCAGCAAAACAGATGCATGTCAATTAGTCTTCAATGACAGTCATTTAGCAAACGTGTGAAAGACAAACTTAAATTTTAGAGTAAGATACTCTGAACACTTAAAACACTAAACGTGAAAAGACATACGTCATATCGGCAATGGCAGACAGCTAATGGCAACCTACTACAAATTAAAAAAGATCCACTATAGCAACTTCAAGTATCAACATCGACATCCGCCGCTTTTCTCGCTTCCATGTATAAATTTTTAACGTTAAAATGTTGGCCTAAAATTTACGGTATAGATTTGTCCCGTGTTGCACATGACATACAGTATTAACAATACACATGAGGTTGATGTGGCTAGACAGCCACAGAACATGTATTACTCGTATGTAGTTTAAGGTACTGTAAGCCTCAACTAATTGTTGTTATTAAATTTTGTTCGAAACTTGTGGCTTCCAATAAATGGGTTTCAGGACATATCCGTGCTATGACATTTCTCAGAATGCCGCAAACTCCTTCTTTCGTGTAGCGTAAAAGTGGGGGACTTTGTAACCGAGATCTTACTTTGCGACAACAGCGCGCTGTAGCTTTTTATTCTTAAATATTGTAATTCGGTTCTTAGTATACAGTTATGCTGCAGCGTGCACTTGAATAGTGCCGCTATTAGTGATGGAAGCTACAAAAATACCTATGCATTACACTTGAGCTGGCCACAAAACCGTAATATGTGCAGGTGGAAAGGAGTGTTTGTAGATTTCTTGGAAAGTTTCTGCTGCTGCCGATAAATCTGAAGAGCTGACTAACTGAAGGTAAGTCTGTATGAACAAGTGATATGTGTAGACCATTCTTTATAAGAGCTATGTTTTACAACAATTTTCTTCAGAGATGAGAAAGTGAAAAATGTTATTTCTGTATATTATACATGTAATTTTGTGGGAGCACACATACCTGCAGATACGTATGACAACTGAGATTGCAGAAAATAAGTCTCATTAATAAAATTAGGGACACTTGTAAATGGTTTAGTAAAAATGCAAAAGTTTCATTTTGCTTTATAACTTTGTTTCTAGATACGAGGTTTTGTTTTGGAAAATATTGTATTGAAGTGTCACGAATTTTTTTTTGTCGTACCAGAAAAACTGTAGCTAAGTATCTAACAGCCTGATCTAATTACCTTGCTTAGAGGATACAGTGTTGTGACCTATGTTTTTCTGACACGGCTCCATTGAACATATGTATAAGTAAGTGTGTAAAAATTTTACTTAGTTAACGTGCTTAATGTAGTTTGCATTTTTTCTTTCTTTTTTTGCTTCAGTGGGGGTAGACCTATAATTATATGAATTTTAAGAATATTAGAAAAATAAATCTCACCAAACCGGCAAACATTTCGACAAATGTTCTTCTGGTGATTGATGAAACAAATCTAATAAAGCTGTACAAATTTGTATCGAAGTTATAACTAAATGGCTCAAATGGCTCTGAGCACTATGGGACTTAACATCTGAGGTCATCACACACATCCATGCCCAAGGCAGGATTCGAACCTGCGACCGTAGCGCTCGCGCGGTTCCATACTGAAGCGCCTAGAAGCATTCGGCCACCAGCGGCCGGCGAAGTTATAACTGTATGTCATAAAAAAGTACTAGGTATTCCCAGCTCCCCCGCTTGCCGGGGTGACCAAGCGGCTCTAGACACTTCAGTTTGGAACCACGCGACCGCTACGGTCGCAGGTTCGAATCCTGCCTTGGGCAAGTATGTGCGTGAATTCCTTAGGTTAGTTAAGTTTAAGTAGCTCTAAGTTCTAGGGGAGTGATGACCTCAGATGTTAAGTCCCACAGTGCTCAGAGCCATTTGAATCATTTGAATCCAGCTCCCCCGGTCTTAAACTTCATGTTAGAAAGTTGTCCTGACCCAAGGGAGAGGAGGTGGGGGAGTGTAATTTTGTTACAATTAATATTGTGAATGCGTCATTGCACATAAAAACATTGTTGCCAGCGAAATCACAGGATAAATGTTAATTTTATATGTGGAAATTATTACAGTGCGTATTTGTGTAAGTTATGTTACGAAAGCTCTAAAAGTGACGCAAAGTTGCCCACTTTTTCCGTACTAAAAGTAACTTCTCATCCATGTTTTGTGGGTGTCCGCCTCCGTAGCTGAATGGTGACCGCGACCAACTGCCATGCGGGCTGGGGGCCGCGATCTCGATTTCCGTGCTAGCAGGGAGTTCTCCTTGGTGGGAGGACTCGAAAGAGGCGCACCGAGCTTCGTGAGGCCAACTCAGGACCTACTCGACCGAACAGTGGTGATACCAAGGTCAAGAAACCCAACAACGACTGGGAGAGCTATGTTGGCGGTCGGTCGGGCCGATTGGTCCGTACAGGGCTAGAACGTGTAACTTCACCTTTACCTTAAATATTTCCCGTGTCACAACGTCGCCTGATTCGAATGAAGAAAACAAACCGACTCGATTCCGCCGACCGTCGTACGAGGTTCGGGCGTTGAGATCAGTTGCAGCGAGACCGCGACCGTACTGGTGTTCCGCTTTGAAAACTTCAGCTGTCTTCGGCCGACGTCGGTTGTCGGCGGAACGCCCCGCCGTCGATGGCCCTGTGACCGCAGCCTTAAGACGGCAGCCCAGTACCTGGCCGCTACACAGTCATCCGCCCACGCGCGAGGCCGCCCGTTGCAGGCTGCCGCGGTTTCTCGAGCTCCGCGCCATCGAACGCACCGCCGGCTCTAAATGAATATTAAAACGGAACGGCACGGCGCAGGGATGCGGACGGATTAGCCGTTTCATCAGGCAGAGTGCCTGGCCAGCCGGTGCCCGTCTAATCCACCCGCCGCCACCCGCCTACATAGCACTGCTCAAGGAACGCTACTTGACTCTGCCCGCTCAGCTCCGATCCTCCCTCCCTAATCACCGCCGCAACACTGACGTCGACTCCTACAACGCTGTTCTCGTGGACGGTCACACTATCGGGGGCTTCCGGCAGTAAGTCGATGGAAACACTGTGCGTGATGCTCGGAATTTACCCCACCGACATTCGAGTAATTATTAGGTACAGGACTGGGAGATACTGGGTAAAGACACGGAGCGAGGACAGAATAATGGAAATTACTGGTCAACATATTACTGAGAACTAGCAACTCATCCACTGTCGGACGGATTGCTGCCAAAAGGAATGGGAAACAAGTGATAAGGACCGCCACCATTTCACCTTTTCCATGGCCATGAACACACCTCTGAAGACGTACCGTATCAATCCTAACTGGGATTGCACTCAGGTGACAAAAGTCATGCGACACCTCTTAACATCGCGTCGGATTTCCTTTCGCCCGGCGTAGTGCAGCATCTGAACGTAGTACGGACTCAAGAAGAGGTCGGAAATCACCTGCAGAAATATTAAGCCATGCTGCCTCTATAGCCACCCACAATCGCGAAAGCTCTGGCTAAAGTTCTCGCGATGCAGTTGCGTAGGTAGCAGCTGTGGCCTGTGAGAAAATACACTGAAGTGACAGAGGTCATGAGATAGCGATATGTACATACGCAAATGGCGGTAGTAAAAATTGTATGAAAGGGCAGTGCATTGGTGGAGCTGTCATTTGTACTCCGGCGATTCATGTGAAACGGTTTCCGACGTGATTATGGCCGCACGATGGAAATTAACAGCCTTTGAACGCGGAATGGTAGTTGGAGCTAGAAGCATGGTACGTTTCATTTCGGAATATTTTAGATAATTTATTATTCAGAGACTCACAGTGTCAAGAGCGTGCCGAGAACAACAAACGTCGGGTGTTACCCTTGACGACGAACGACACAATGGCCGACGGCATTCACTTAACGATCGACAGCAGCGGCGTTTGCATCGAGTTATCAGTGATAACATACAAGCAACACTGCCTGAAGTAACCGCAGAAATCAACGTGGGACGTACGGTAAACGTACCCGTAAGGAGAGTGCGTCGAAATTTGGCGTTAATAGGCTTTGGCAGCAGACGACGTACGCGAGTGCATTTTCTAATAGCACAACACGGCCTGCAGCACCTCTCCTGGGTTCGTCACCGTACCGGTTAAATCTTAGACGACTGGAAAACCGTGGCCTGGTGAGATGAGTCGCTATTTCAGTTGGTTAGAGATGATGGTAGGGTTTGAGGTGGTGCTGACTCCACGAAGGCATGGACCCAAGTTGTCAACAAGCTACTGTTCAAGCTGGCTGTGGCCTCAAAATTGTGTGGACCATGTTTACATGGAATCGACTGGGTTCTCTCGTCCAACTGAACTAATCAGTGACTGGAAATGGTCATGTTCGGCTACTTTGAGACCATTTGCAGTCGGTCATGGACTTTATGTTCCCAAACAACGACGGAAATTTTGTGGATGACAATGCGACGTGTCACCGGACCACAGTTGGTCGCGATTGGTTTGATGAACATTCAGGTCAATTCGAACGAATGATTTTGCCATCCAGATCGCCCGACATTGACCCCATAAACCCTGCTGCTTCTGAGCCAAATTTGGTTGAAATTGATCTAGAGGTTTGGGAGGAGATCCCAGGCGTACACACATATACTCTGCTCTATATATACAGAGATATCAGATCGCTTATCTCCATCCTAACTACATCAAGAATGTACACTCTTTTTATCTGCTGTCCATCAGAAGATAGCCACTGGCTGCGCAAAACCAGTAACGGCACTCTGAAATAATGATGTGATGGTGTCGTAACAAATATAAGAAAATGGAATAACCTAATCTATGATTCTGGGCCGGCCACGGTGGCCGAGCGGTTCTAGGCGCTTCAGTCCGGAACCGCGCGACTGCTACGGTCGCAGGTTGGAATCCTGCCTTGAGCATATATGTGTGTGCTGTACTTAGGTTAGTTGATTTTAAGTAGCTCTAAGTCTAGGGGACTGATGACCTCAGATGTTAAGTCCCATAGTGCTCAGAGCCATTTGAACCAATTTTTTGCTCAGCGCCATTTGAACCATTTTTATGATTCTGCTTATTACTAAATGGAGCTGCATGAACAGTGTAACGCTCAAAATGGCACCTTGCAGGACAGGAAGGTGATCCAGACCTCGATTGAATCGGCGTGGGGAATTGACAACCATGACTGGAGGAATGGCCAGCCTGAGAGTGCTTTTTAGGCCGTTTCCGACGTTTTTTTGAGCAAATGCTGGGCTGGTCCCAATTTTCCTCCTCAGAAAATACGCACACTCAGAGCTTTTTACTTGGTACACAGATAAGTGGTGCATGACTTCCGTCCCTTAGGAAACTTACGACTGTGATGACAGGATGTGCATCGCGCTGAGAAGTAAACTTAAATTTACCAAATCCTGGAGTAAAAGTTAGCCTATACTAGGAGGAATCAACGTCAAGTAAATGATGTACTAGTTCATTATCAAATGACAATGGCGGTAGAATAATGTTCGGATGAGTCAGGTACTTTATTACCTAGAAGAGCTGTCTGACACTACTGTCTTTCATTTCCTGGTCACCTGTAATTATTTCGCAAGCAAAACATTTTCATTTCTTCAGCTGGCCGTGAAATGGCATTCCAGCGAACGCGAGTGAGAGAATAGAAACGGGAGGCTGTTCTTTTGATTCAGCTGGAGGAAGCAGCAGCGGGCGTAATTAAATTAAACCGGTTAAGAGGGCCCGTGCCGCGGCTGTTCCTCTTGTTTAGCGCTGCTGCTGCTGCCGCCGCCGCCGCCGCCAAGTTATTCGCCACAACAGCGGCCGTGGAGGTAATTATACCGGCGCAATGCGATGGCGTGCGGTGCGGCGCGTTGCGATGACGGCGACTCCGCTGCTGCGACCCGGACCCCGGATGGGTCGGGCGACAATAATGATAAAAGTAATTGGAACGGCAGATTCATCACGCATTACGCGATTAGTTCTGAGCAGGCGTTTGCGCCGGCCAGGAAGGACATTATACGACTGCCCCCTCCATTAGACAGACAGTGGATTTAATTAATACAGGTGCCGGCATGCACATTCAATTATACGGCGCGCGGGGCTAAACTCTTAATGCCTGCCCGTGTGCGCCCCCGAGAGAGAGAGAGAGAGAGAGAGAGAGAGAGCGGACGGACGCTCGCGCACGCGCACTGCGGAGACGGCGGCGCCCCGGGGTGGTCGACGGTGTGTTAGGGGTGGAGGGGGGGGGGGGACAAGGGGGGGAGGGAGAGCGCAGACGAGGCGCCGTCTTTTGCGAGGCGGCGTGCACTAAACTTTAATACAACTATGCCGTAATAACAGAGGAAGCCTTTTCTGCCAAATTGACCCCGAGGCAATTAATTATACCTTTGCCCGCCCGGCCTTCCCCGAGAGAGAGAGAGAGAGAGAGAGAGAGAGAGAGAGAGAGAGAGAGACTACAAAAGGGCCCGGTCGGCTGCGCTCGCGGAGGTTTTGCCATTACTGGAGGGGGGGGGGAGGGGGGGGGAGGCTAACTTAATAAACAGGATTTGTTCAGCGGCCGGCGAGCGGCGCCTCTGAGCGCGTATGTGTCCATGTCAGCGAGTGTATCTGTATGTGTGGGCGTGCGTGTGAGGGCGCGCTTGAAGCCGGCGCGGTCCTAACACAACAAAAGATCAGCGCATTACACAGGGCATGATACGGGCCTGGGCCGGTCTGTAGCTGACAAAGTCTCGCCGCCGGGACTCAGCTGGCTGACTGGCTACGCCTTTGGCCGGGCCGCCGAGCCTCGGGGCAGGCAGTAGCGGGCAGCAACTGGGAGCCAGTAGGCGGTTGCCGGTAGCCCGAGGCCGGCGCACGCCGCTTCCCTTTGTCCCAGATGGCAGCCAGGCGCCACAGAGGCCACGGTTAAAACGCAGCCCCACCGTGTCAGCCTCGCTTCTCGGGTATCTGACGCTTTATTTTTTTCCCCCCTCTTCCAAAACCGGTCGTCGACTTTACCATCACAACGATCAGCGGCGAGAAGCAATTCGAAAGCGGTCAACTCTAACTCAGAGATGCAGCAAAACATCAACGCTCTATAACGCCGCGAGTTCAGGCAACAGCACTCGACGTCGTAAAAAGGAAACGTAGTAATACCCTGGGGCAGCATTATGCCGCAGTGTCCGCTGGGGGATGCCGTTCTGACTGCCAGTAGTCATTGCTCGCTACTTACCAAAAACAGGTACACTTCGGCCCGCGCCGTACGTGACATTTGTGTTACGGTGCTCGCTTATTTCCAAAAAAAAAAAATGGTTCAAACGGCTCTGAGCACTATGCGACTTAACTTCTGAGGTCATCAGTCCCTTAGAACTTAGAACTAATTAAACCTAACTAACCTAAGAACATCACACACATCCATGCCCGATGCAGGATTCGAACCTGCGATCGTAGCGGTCGCCCGGCTCCAGACTGCAGCGCCTAGAACCGCACGGCCACTCCGGTCGGCGCTTATTTCCAAGTCCGTATCGATCCTAGTGCTGATTTTTCACTCAGATGGCGCTTTGGCGTTAGGCGGTTGTTTCCGTGTGTGATCGCTGGCCGGCGCTTAGCTGGAGGCGTGTGAGGAATGAAGAGGTGGCTGCCTTGGCGTGAAGACAGTTCGGCTCGGCTGGGGTTGTTTGCGTCTGGAAGCCGAGTGGGGCCCGATGGGAAGACCGGACCGTGATTTTACGGTTAATAGTGTGGACAGCGGCGTGGTGTGCCGTTTAACTTGATTCGCAAGGGGAGCAACATCTCGTCTGTTGTAATTTATCGAGCCTGAGTTAGAAATACCTTCTATGTGCGGCGGGATGTCATTTCGTCCTCCTGTCTCTCCGTCGCTGGGATTGGCAAATGGTTCAAATGGCTCTGAGCACTATGGGACTTAACATCTGTGGTCATCAGTCCCCTAGAACTTAGAACTACTTAAACCTAACTAACCTAAGGACATCACACACATCCATGCCCGAGGCAGGATTCGAACCTGCGACCGTAGCAGCCTCGCGGTTCCGGACTGAGCGCCTAGAACCGCTAGACCACCGCGGCCGGCGCTGGGATTGCTATCCTCGTTTACCGCCCTTGGATGTATATCGATGGGCTACGCTGCTCTCCGTACTCTACTAGACGCTGGTGATGGAAGTGCGTCATCAGCGGCACGGTAGTCTGGGTGCTTTATGTTCGATTTTCAAGTGCATAGTCTTAGAGTTTGCCTTGCGCGGTTAGATTGGAGTTTATTTTGTCTTGTGGTGCTTCCGCTTTCCGTCAACGAAGGTTAAGCTTGATTTGGCACTCCGTACGACGTTTGACACCTCAGCAGGCGGGTCGGAGCCACCTTCGTGACTAAACGGAAGCCTTTGGACTGAGAGGTCTTGTGTTTTGCATATTGTTCATAAATTGTTGTTTTGGTATTAAGTTGGCTGATGTTTCTTATGGATTTCTCGAGATTTGGTCTGTTGTCCGGCCCGGGCTACGTCTCGTTATTTTGAAGGTCGGTCCTTGTTTTGGCTTAGTACGATTTTGGTTTACTGCCTGGTGGCTCTGGTAGTACGCCGGGTCGCTGTGGTTGTGTTGCATTTTGTATGGGGCTGTGTGCTCGGAGCCGTGGAGTACCACTGTGCGAACTGCTTCACTGGGGAGTACTGATCGGGCCATTCTTGGTCCTCTTTTGTATGAAATAATTTTATTATTATTTTAAAGTAACATTATCATTTAAATGATTTAATCTTGTTGCGTTAATTGCAAATTGGGTACTGAGAAATTTAGTAGTGTAATTACGCAAGATTTAATAGTGACACATGCCCCTTTACCTGTTTCGTAATCTGTTAATTACCGAAAGACCTTAAGCTCATACTCATATGATGTGATTTTCTTAAATTATTGTATTTTTATGTCACGTTATTGTTTTTTTTTTAATTTGCTGATCACTGGTGTACTGTTCCCAGTATTGAAATGTTTCGGGTAGCTATTACTTGGGTGGAACCCGCGGAACCGCAGCGGAGAGAGTAGTTGCGTGCCTTACGTGTCCGTTGTTGGCGTGGCCTGGTGTCCGTTGTTTGTTTTGGTGCAACTGAGTTAAGTATTGTGTTGCCTCCTCCCTTGCGGCCCCGTCGTGTTCTTCTCATGAACATTTCCTTCAAGGCAATTTAGTTAATTTTATGCTAGTATTGTTTTAATTTCT
Source organism: Schistocerca americana (assembly GCF_021461395.2). Lineage (NCBI taxonomy): Eukaryota > Metazoa > Arthropoda > Insecta > Orthoptera > Acrididae > Schistocerca > Schistocerca americana. The sequence goes on along the minus strand of NC_060123.1, from coordinate 553,332,313 downwards.
TACATTGGTAAAATTGTGCGGCCTTCATTATGCACACTGTTTGTCATAGCGGAGTTGATGTGCCATTGTAATTTCTTAAAGTCCATTGTGTGTCCCCTTCCTGAAACATATTGTGTGTCATAGATTTGAGTATGACAATTATAATGTCTCACATAACATGATGTGTGTGTGTAATGGTGCAATAAATGGATGATTGTTATTTCTGTTTTGGCGCCCTTCATGCCTCCTTTCTTGTCCCTATTGGTACGCTATCCTTGTACTTGTGTTGGTAGCCCACATTATTTGCAGAAGCAACGAAACCGATTTGGTGCATAGAAATACTGTTCAATCGGCCAGGCAGGTCATCGAATCGGCAAGTCATTGAGTCACCGTCTGTCACTGGTCATCGTGACAGGATCGCCTTCCAGGGGGTCCAGTCGTACCATTCATAGGCTGGGTGTCGAACTGAGAGCCTCCTAGCCACCGAACAACCAAATGTTCCCCAGCTACAGACGCCGCCAAGCTGGGGTTAGGTTTCCGGATCTCTAATCCCCATTCCACTGGCCGCCAATGTGGCCATGCGCTATTAATATGAAGTGTTGGAAAGTAATAAAGGGATTCAGTTGTCATCAAGCGGGTTTTGACACACACTGATCCACCAAATTCCACCACGTAACATCCACATACTGTGCGCTTTAGGAGTACACCGAAGAAGAAAAACAGTCACTCCGAGCAGTCATGTTAAAATGTTATTCCCTTTCTATCCTTGAAGATGACCTCAATTTGGCAAGGGAGACAGTCAACAAGTTTCTTCAGGTATGCCATATCTGGCTGTAACCGCTCATTAATGATTACATCCCATAGAGTAAGAGATTGCAGGGATACGGACAGCTATGTTGCATCCACTGTTCTAAAGAGTCCCAAATATTTTTATGGCGTTAAGGTTTGGTGATCTAGCGGGGCGCCCGAGGGGCGATAGAGTGCGTAGGTGCTTGTCAGACCAGAAGCGTATGCATACAGCCATTTGAATACAGTTGTTGTCATCTGTGGAAGACAGCATTGTAGAAAGCATGCTCATCATGAAGATGAATGAGAAGGGAGCAACAGCTGTCACCGAGAACGCTGAAATAAAGATCCTCGTTGACATTCACCATAACCTGAATGAGTGGGACCAAGCCATTGTATGAAACTACGAAACACCCCCACCAACACAACAAGATCAGTAACAACAGAAGCAGCAGCAGCAGCAGCAGCAGCAGCAACAACAACAACAACAACAACAAAAATAACAAAATTTCACAGAATTACTCCGGCCTGACCTACATACTGCAGCTTAAAGGTCTCATTTCTACTCAAGGTTCATGGTAACATCAATAAGCGGACCCAAATCTCTGTCCAAAGTCCCTCACACACCTCCCTTCCTGAAACCTCACAGAACTGCTCACAGCCTGATATAGTCTTCACAACCTACAACACTCATCCGGCTGTTGGTGTACTCAACACATTGCGTTATTTGAAAAGAGATGAATCGTGACCTGTCGAACCACACTAGACGCCTCCAATCATCTAGTGGGTAGTTTCTGTGCTGACTATCCCGTTGTAGAAGTGTAACCTTACATGATACTGTCAGCAACCGCGTTTTGCAAGGCCCGCGAGTCAAAAATGTTAATTTCATGGAATTTCCTTCGAAGAGTCCACTCGGATAGTGGTTGGAATGGGTCTTCATTCACAAATAGCAGCCTTATCTGTTGGATTTGAAACTGTCAATGAGAAGGCATCATACTGTAATAAGTCCCTGTCAGTCAGCACCTTTTAAGATCTCTGTTCTTACATCGTGTTACATGGCTGCGAGTGGTACGGCATTCCTTGTAGATGAATTGGAGAGTACAGCACACCGATAAATCCGGCAATCTCGCTCAAGGTATGGCAATTGATTGTTAAACTACAACAGCTGCTTTCTGCCATACTGTCCCGTTTCCACGTAGACCAATCTTATTGCGTTGATTGCATACCACTGTCACTTACAGGACGATTCTATTGCCCCTATCTGTGAGTTTTATGCAACCCGCAACACCTCCAAAAATCATGTGCGAGATTTTCGAATTCTCCACTCGCCACACGCAAACTATTAGTCCTAGAGAAAATGAACATGAACATATTTGTTCGTGCACTGGGATACGTTTCGCTGGAGGCCACAGTTTTCGAGTTATTCAATAAAAACGCGTTTGAAGGTCACTTTCGTAGGTATTTTTTAATAATTCGAAAAATATGGCCTGTAGCGAAAACGTATCCCAGCGCTAAATTTAATTACATTAAATTTCCCGCCGGCCGGTTAGGCCGAACGGTTTTAGGCGCCTCAGTCAGGAACCGCGCGACCGCTATGGTCGCAGGTCCGAATCCTGCCTCGGGCATGGATATGTGTGATGTCCTTAGGTTAGTTAGGTTTACGTAGTTCTAAGTTCTAGGAGACTGATGACGTCAGATGTTAAGTCCCATAGTGCTCAGAGCCATTTGAACGATTTAAATTTCCCACATAAAGGTGCTGTTCAATTTTTCTGTACGACTAATACTTTGGAAAATATAAAACTCCCGTTCGTCGTATTTGAAGGTGTCGAGCTTTGCATAAAACCCGTAGGTGCGTCTGCCCAGCACCAGTCCTGCAGCAACTACAGCACTCTAAAGTGACCACTGGTCTCTTTTAGTGGGACTGACTAATATTTGTCAGATAGGCGCAGAAATTGCCCCAGGTATCGGCTTTGGGCAGTAGTGGGGCCTTGCCGAGGGTAGTGGCGATGTTCTGCGACCCTGCCTTGTGTAGCAGGCAGCCAGCGTGTGCAGCGCGGGACACGGCGCCCGCCGGCGCCGGCGCCTGCGCCTGCTAGCAGAGCAGCTACTGGCTCTCAGAGGGCCCCGGCTCTGCACGCCGCCGCCGGCGTGTTGGCGCTGCCTCTGCCTGCCCTTTGTGGACGCGGGACACGGCAGGTGCCTACTGTCTACCCTCCCCCCTCCTCCCCCCCGCCCCCCACAACATGCAACGCTATTCCTCCCAGACGCTTGCTTTGTCTGCTCCTACCTGTCCAGCCCTCCCGTCTGCATCGTCGGGTTGCGTCTTCCACCGCTGGATGTTTTATGATTACCATAGCAACTGCCAGCTTTCAGGCAATGTTGCCGCAGATCTGACGCCATATTTGTCGGAAGAAACTTCTACAACCCCTGTTTTCAGCTGCCACAGTGGCAATGTTGCGCGTCTAGTCGGAAATTGCCAGCTATCTCCTACGGCTGCGCAAAACAAAAAATATCTCGCGCATATGCACAGTTCCTATTTTTCAGTTTTTGATGTGCCATTTCGTGGCGGGATGGGAGAGCTACTTTCTCGATACATCTTGCACTTCTTCATTTACATCCAGACAGCTCCTACTCACCACACCCTGTCCCTTCCCCCCTTCCCTCCACAGTGGAACCGTCTGTGCAGTCGTATTCGCAATCAGCTCTACATGCATTAAGTGTGTCCGTGTCTGTGGAGGGGACGGGGATATTACAGAGATCATAAAACCCATGCCCCGAAAGAATATTTACTAAACAATTACGCCAAGGTACGTGGCTGTCCTCCCTCATTCTGGCTCAAATGGCTCTGAGCACTACGGGACTCAACTGCTGAGGTCATTAGTCCCCTAGAACTTAGAACTAGTTAAACCTAACTAACCTAAGGACGTCACAAACATCCATGCCCGAGGCAGTGTTCGAACCTGCGACCGTAGCGGTCTTGCGGTTCCAGACTGCAGCGCCTTTAACCGCACGGCCACTTCGGCCGGCCTCCCTCATTCTGTTTGATGACCGAGTAGCAGGAGATGTGTTAAGAGTATAGGCCTCTTTTGTGCAGTAGATAACAGAACTTTCCTGTGGGATCAGTTGAACGTCGTCGTTTCGCACCATCTTTACAATTCTGACAGTTTTGCAGTCTCCTAATATTCACCGTATGACTTCGTCCACTTGTGAAAGCCGCAGTATCATCGTCGAACTGCGTGAGGATAAGATTATTCTTGGTCGGGTTATCTCTCACATATACAGGGTGAATCAGAAGGATAGGTACATGCTTTGAGAGGAGTAGGTGTTAGTGACGCACCCAACATTCTGGAAAAAAATACTGGTTCTTGAGGCGACAGTGGTCAACCACTGACTTCTAGTATCAGCCGCACGCAGTAGACGTCCACAAGTGTATGAGCCTGAAGATGACGTTGTTACAACGATGAAACTAGGTGCCAAAATAAAATCGACACCTTAAACGCAGCTGGAGGAATTTCTTCATTTTTAATATAAATCCCTACTTTAAGTTTCCAAAAAGTTTGTGAATTGTGTTTTCTGTCCTTGGGGCGTTACAGGAGACATAATGCTGCATAGGCGTACTGATCTCCACATCTTTGGACACGGTACACTCACCGATCAACGATATTGTGACACTGCACTCCTTCTCCACTTGAGTCTTTTAAAGTGTGCATTCGGCCCTGGTTTCATTTTTATGGGTTAAAAGTGCGACAGCTTCGAACAGTGCGGGTGGGGAGTTCTTGCAACGAGAGGGTGTTAGGCGAATGGACTGGCCTGACCATTCTCTCCACTTAAATTCCATCGAGCATGTGTGGGATCCGTTTGGTAGACGTTTTGTAGCACGACTGTGTGGATGAACGAATATTCACCAATTGTCAACAGCGCTGGTGGAGGAATGGAACACCCTACCACAAGAACTCCTTACCAACCTAATGACCAACCTGGGAACACGTCGCGAAGCAAGCACTGCCGTCCTTGGTGATCAGACACCCAGTTTAGAACCTTTTCCCCCGTTTTGTAATGTCCACCGACCCATTACGAATCGACATCCAGCTGTGTTACTTGGCGGTAAGACATCATGGGAAAGTGACTTTCGTCTTTAATTTTTGCAGATCTCTGCATATTCCCATCAAAGGAACCAGTGGTTTATGCGGGAGATTTTTTACTTCTTGGTTGCCACTTTGTCTAGGCGTGGTACTTTCTAAGGTCTCTATGATAACAGATTTTACTTCGGTATTATCAGGTCGGGATCCGTTGCGGGTGGATTTGTCAAGTTCCTCCGCTCGATAATGGTGTCATGCACTTTTAGCTGAGTCGGTGGCAAGGGCATCACGGATTAGTCAATGGGAGATGCTGTCGAATTCTTTCAGTAAGCGGAGTGTCTAGACTACTGGCCATTAAAATTGCTACACCACGAAGATGACGTGCTACAGACGCGAAATTTAACCGACTGGAAGAAGATGCTGTGATACGGAAATGATTAGCTTTTCAGAGCATTCACACAAGGTTGGCGCCGGTGGCGACACCTACAACGTGCTGACACGAGGAAAGTTTCCATCCGATTTCTCATACACAAACAGCAGTTGACCGGCGTTGCCTGGTGAAACGTTGTTGTGATGCCTTGTGTAAGGAGGAGAAATGCGTACCATCACGTTTCCGACTTTGTTAAAGGTCGGATTGTAGCCTACCGTGATTGCAGTTTATCGTATCGCGACATTGCTGCTCGTGTTGGTCGAGATCCAATGACTGTTAGCAGAATATGGAATCGGTGGCTTCAGGAGGGTAATACGGAACGCCGTACTGGATCGCAACGGCCTCGTATCACTAGTAGTCGAGATGACAGGCATGTTATCTGCGTGGCTGTAACGGATCGTGCAGCCACTTCTCGATCCCTGAGTCAACAGATGGGGACGTTTGCAATACAACAACCATCTGCACGAACAGTTCGACGACGTTTGCATTAGCGCGGACTATCAGCTCGGAGACCATGGCTGCGGTTACCCTTGACGCTGCATCACAGGCAGGAGCACCTGCCAACGACGAACCTGGCTGCACGAATGGCAAAACGCAATTTTTTCGGTTGAATCCAGTTTTTGTTTACAGCATCATGATGGTCGCATCCATGTTTGGCGACATCGGGGTGAACGCACATTGGAAGGGTGTATCCGTCATCGCCATACTGGCGTATCACCCGGCGTGATGGTATGGGCTGCCAGTGGTTACACGTCTCGGTCACCTCTTGTTCGCATTGACGGCACTTTGAACAGTGGACGTTACATTTCAGATGTGTTAACAGCCGTGGCTCTACATTTCATTCGATCTCTGCGAAATCCTACATTTCAGCAGGATAATGCGCAACCGCAAGTTGCTGGTCCTGTACGGGCCTCTCTGGATACAAAAAATGTTCGACTGCTGCCCCGGCCAGCACATTCTCCAGATCTCTCACCAATTGAAAACGCCTGGTCAACGGCTGTGGAGCAACTGGCTCGTCATAACACGCCAGTCACTTCTCTTGATGAACTGTGGTATCGTGTTAAAGCTGCATGGGCAGCTGTAGCTGTACACGCCATCCAAGCTCTGTTTGACTGAATGCCCATGCATATCAGAGGTGGTTGTTCTGGGTACTGATTCCTCAGGATCTATGCACCTAAATGGCGTGAAAATGTAACCACATGTCATTTCTAGTATAATATATTTGTCCAATGAATACCCGTTTGTCACCTGGATTTCTTCTTGGTGTAGCAATTTTAAAGGCCAGTAGTGTACATGCGAGGTCGTGGCACGAATTCACATTCGATTCGTTTCAACTAAGATTTCAGTTCCTCTTGATTTCTGGTGTCGTAATTCTACGAGGAGTGGCGGTAATCGAATCTGACTTGTGTCTTGTCTCCGGATTACATGCATTTCGCAAGTATAACAACCCGACTGCGAAAAACTTGTTGGTCACGTGACAGTAATCCGACTGGACCGCGAAATGTATCTCATTTAAGGAACGGCCGGAGCGAGAAACGCTAATAAAACAGAAGGGGCGGCCGGCCGGTGGCGCGCTCAGCCCGGCAGCGGCGCGGCAAGTGTTCAAAGCGCGCGCCGCGGACAGTGGGAGGAAATGCGGAGCCGGCCAGACGCACACACAGAGAGAGGAGCCCTGCAGAGAGGGTAGGGGCACGGAGCCTGCACCTGAGTGTACGCCCGCCGGGCGCCGGGGCTGGGCGCCGCCGCCGCCGACGCCGACGCGGCCATTGTAAACCTAACACGCCGAGTTAGTGTTGTAGCGGCGGCGGCAGCCACCGGCTCCTGCTAAAACCGCTTTGATGTTACATGCGGGGAGATAATTAACCAACTCGAGTTTTCCTAACTGTGTTGTTGTATACCGCAGCGTCTCTTTCCCCGGGCGGCGGGGGGCGGCCTCGGACGCTAGCCGCTCCTGTCCAGACGGCCCGGCCGTGGCTGCACTAGCCTCGCTGCTGCCTCCCTACGCTCCGCGCTGCTATTGACAGGTGGCCGGCATTATGCTGGGGCCGCTCATATCGCGTTACCGAATTATCACAACACTGGCCGCTCCCTTCCACTCCACTGCGCCCCCACCTCTCTCTCTCTCTCTCTCTCTCTCTCTCTCTCTCTCTCTCTCTCTCTCTCCCCCTCTCTCTCGGCTCCGCTCAGCTCTTGTGGCCTGGCCAGTACATAGGAGGAAAATGGATAGTATCGGAAACATAAGCTTTTTCGGAATTGCAATATTTTCTGAAGGCGGTACTGGAACGCTCTTCACTCTAAACTACACTATGACCCGCTACTTAATACAGTTACAAAGCTCAAACTCATAACACATGTTCGTTGATTTATACAGGGTGGTCCATTGATCGTGACCGAGCCAAATATCTCACGAAATAAGTGTCAAACGAAAAAACTACAAAGAACGAAACTTGTCTAGCTTGAAGGGGGAGACCAGATGGCGCTATGGTTGGCCCGTTACATGGCGCTGCCATAAGTCAAACGGATATCAACTGCGATTATTTTTAAATAGAAACCCCCATTTTTTATTACATATTCGTGTAGTACGTAAAGAAATATCAATGTTTTACTTCGACAAGTATTTTCGCTTTGTGATAGATGGCACTGTAATGGTCACAAACATATGGCTCACATTTTCAGACGAACAATCGGTAACAGGTAGGTTTCTTAAATAAAAATACAGAACGTAGGTACGTCAGAACATTTTGTTTCGGTTGTTCCAATGTGATACATGTACCTTTGTGAACTTATCATTTCTGAGAACGCTAGCTGTTACAGCGTGATTACCTGCAAATACCACATTAATGCAATAAACGTTCAAAATGATGTCCGTCAACCTCAATGCATTTGGCGGTACGTGTAATCACATTTCTCTCAACAACGAGTAGTTCGCTTTCCGTAATGTTCGCACATGCATTGACAATGCGCTGACGCATGTTGACAGGAGTTGACGGTGGATCATGATAACAAATAGTCTTCAACTTTCCCCACAGAAAGAAATCCGGGGACGTCAGATCCGGTGAACGTGCGGGCCATGGTATGGTGCTTCGACGACCAATCCATCCGTCATGAAATATGCTATTCAATACCGCTTCAACTGCACGCGAGCTATGTGCCGAACATCCATCATGTTGGAAGTACATCGCCATTCTGTCATGCAATGAAACATCCTGTAGTAACATCGGTAGAACATTGAGTAGGAAATCAGCATACATTGTACCATTTAGATTTACATCGATAAAATGGGGCCAATTATCCTTCCTCCCATAATGACGCACTACACATTAACCTGCAAAGGTCGCTGACGTTCCACTTGTCGCAAGCATCGTGGATTTTCCGTTGCCCAATAGTGCATATTATGCCGGTTTACGTTACCGCTGTTGGTGAATGACGCTTCGTCGCTAAATAGAACGCGTGCAAAAATTCTGTCATCGTCCCATAATTTCTCTTATGCCCAGTGACAGAATTGCACACGACGTTCAAAGTCGTCGCCATGCAATTCCTGGTGCATAGAAATATGGTACGGGTGCAATCGATGTTGTAGCATTCTCAACACCGACGTTTTTGAGATTCCCGATTCTCGCGCAATTCGTCTGCTACTGATGTGCGGATTAGCCGCGACAGCAGCTAAAACACCCACTTGGGCATCATCATTTGTTGCAGGTCGTGAATGACGTTTCACGTGTGCCTGAACACTTCCTGTTTCCTTAAATAACGTAACTACCCGGCGAACGGTCCGGACACTTGGATGATGTCGTCCAGGATACCGAGCAGCATACATAGTGACCCTAGTGACAATAACCATACATCAACACGACATCCACCTTTTCCGTAATTGGTAAACGGTCCATTTTAACACGGGTAATGTAGCACGAAGCAAATACCTTCCGCACTGGCAGAATGTTACGTGATACCACGTACTTATACGTTTGTGACTATTACAGTGCCACCTATCACAAAGCGAAAAAAGTGGTCCAACTAAAACATTCGTATTTCTTTACGTACTACACGAATATGTAATAAAAATGGGGGTTCCTTGACCTATGGCAGCACCATCTAGTGGGCCAACCATAGCGCCATCTGGTTTCCCCCTTCAAGCTAAACGAGTTTCGTTCTTTGTAGTTTTTCCGTTTGATGCTTATTTCGTGAGATATTTGGCCGGGTAACTATCAATGGACCACTTTGTATTTCTAACACTTTGCATTTTGATACATTTTGAACAGTTGTATCGACAGTGAAATTGTAATGTGTGAAAGAGTAATTATTGTTGCAAACAGTTGTAATTGGGCCGTAAATGGTTATAAATAGTAAAGTAAATAATAGTTACACATCTTAGTAATACGTTACCACTTCGGGTTCATCTTTAGTAAAACATTTATCTCACTTACAATGAAGACTATCCACATTGCTAAACAGTCACTCATAGCGGTTACACATTATCTGCTTAATGCCTTAGAGGAGCCACAAAAATTTGATTTTCGGTATTTCTTACGAGTATTGACTGAATTTAAAAATTTAAAATGCTGTTATAATCCAGCTAATTAAGAGGTATAATCTTACTTTGAGGAATTAATAGAGAAAACCAAGTATTAAAGTTAGCAAAATTTTGTACATGGCTGCACGATCAGAGACCGTGAATATTTACAATTGAAAGAATACAGCCTTCGGTCACTATTTTTAACGAATTAACCGGGTTTCAACACTGCTAGCAGTGTCTTCCTCAGAATTTAAATCAAAGAATGGTCTATAACAAGGTCACAGTATATAAGTACAGAATCATCAAACGGTCCGTTTGCAACCTGTAACCGCGTAAGTAATGAGCATCCCTTAGTGGCTCGCCATTACAATTTTTTATCTTAAATATCTTTGTAACTGACGCCCTTTTGGCATATTTATTATTTTATAAATGACATATAAGTACTGCCAGTCTTTCACGATGATTCTGTACTTATACTCTGTATCATAGGTTTTTACTCATAATTCTGTGACCATGTTACAGACCATTCTTTGATTTAAATTCTGAGGAAGACACTCCTAGCAGTGTTGAAACCCGGTTAATTCGTTAAAAATAGTGACCGAGGGCTGTTTTCTTTCAATTGTATTAAAGTTAGAAACTGTATATATCTCTCGAGGCAGTGTAACTCCTGGCGCTCAGATTATCCCGATTACATTCGTCCAGTAGTTGAGGATGAGAATACTTGGTGACATCCAGTGACCTTCACACACCATTTCTAATCTTTTCGAAACTCTTCCTCGCTGCCACTGCCCGCAAAATAATGAAAAGGAAGAAGCTCACCACTCAATAGATTTCCGCTGTTCATGCAGTAAAATTTCAGCAACAAGTATGACGATTCAAATTATTATTTCTTTACCACAAACTCTATTCGGAACTCGTTTTGTAGACAGTATCTACATATGCCAACGATGGTACCTGCAAAATCATATCATTGTACGACACACAGTTCAGTAGATACGGCTCACAGATCCATGAAAAACAAGCCTTTATCAAATATTTTTATTTAAGTTACCCAGACTACACTCATCCAGCGTTTGATTATGAGAGCTCTTACCATTTCCAACAAGTTAAAAACACTATTTCATACCTTTTATAAACTTTTATGTCTTATGGATTTGGTTTTGAGTTTTTCATTTAGTCCACGCGTGAGTAATTTGAAAGTAATAAAAGCAATATAATTACGGTTTTGCGTCTTTAGTCATAAATACCTGTATTTTGCATGCTTAAATGGTTCAAATGGCTCTGAGCACTATGGAACTTAACACTGAGGTCATCAGACCCCTAGAAATTAGAGCTACTTAAACCTAACTAACCTAAGGACATCACACACATCCATGCCCGAGGCAGGATTCGAACCTGCGACCGTAGCGGTCGCGCGGTTCCAGACTGAAGCGCCTAGAACCGCTCGGACACACCTTTGTATGCTTAAAGTCAAACATTTAATGCATTAACTCATTTTCAAAGTTGAAGATGTTATATAGACGTGATTTCGATTCTTTAAAGAATCCGTTTTGGGGGTTTGGGATTATTGCTTCAGTGCTACATGAACATAGTTCTCACGGATCCAAAATTCATAAATGCGGCAGTGAATTCATTCTTCTTGTAAGTCTTCTATGACCGAACAATATTGTTCCCTTCTCCTCACTGAACATTCCCGGAATAAAACTGTTATTTCCTGAAGCAGGTTCCAAGGACACCTCCTTGTTTTCCCGTAAAGCTTTAAGCCTGTCATGTAACGTACTTCCTGGAACTGAACATTTCCCACTCGCTCCCCTGACATCGTTTTCAAGAAGTCTGACTATTTCTATGACCTCCTCCGCATTATTTTCATTCCATTTACGTCGTAACTTCGTCGCTATATTTTCTTGGTACGCAAAACAACTGAAAGTTTAAGTTTTTATGGTATCTTTTATGTCCGGTACAACTCGAAATTTCTTGTTCGATAGGACCCGAACGTAACGCTCTGGTAGTTTAACATTTTCACTGTTTTGGTAGACATTGACACAACCCAGGGTAGAGAGAAAACATCATTAGTACGCACAGACCGAATAAAAATGTTATATTCTTTTTTTGTAAACAAGGCATAACACTCCAAAGTCAAGTTCGTTCATGAAAAAAACTCCCCAAAGGCAAGTAACTTTTTGGCATGCCAAAACGTACTGTCCTTTTGATTCAGAAATGCGTGAGTGGTCCTGTTCCTCCATAGTTCATACTGCAGTGGCGAGACAGATGCTGTCATGAGCGCTACAGGTTAGAAACATATCCTTTTGTCCGGTACTGTGCGACCTTCCCTCACTTGCCACCAGTAGCCCCCTGATCTGCTGGTAAAATCTATCGAGAAACATCATAAACCACTCTCAAAGAAGAAACTTGCTACTACTACTACTACTACTACTACTAAGAGTTCGTACAGAAACAAATAAATAGCCACTGCCAAAAACTAAGATATAAAAGAGGAAATAGATTTAAAAGTGCCACAAGTGTGCGTTACGTCTCTAACACTTTTTAATTGCACGGATTGAATCAACTAAAACTTGCATCCCCTTTTATTCGTTTATTTCGTCTTACGCATCTCACCCTATGTACTGACGAATGATATTTCACCGCTACTGGACCACGGAAGGTTCTTCCATACTTCACAACCTTGCTCGGCACAGTTCACTCAACTTCGTATTACTTCACAGGGTCAATCTCTAAAAATTTATCACTGTATTGTATTTCTTCTCCTGTTTAACTGATAAATTCCGCTTGAACTTGTTGAGGAGAGTACTCGTCCACTTCACTTGGGCGTATTAAATTTTAAGTAGCTTCATTACCCTTAAATTGCACCCCTCTGTATATTTAACAATTATTTACGTAGTAATTAGAGTAAAATTTCTCTTGGCACGCATCTTGGGGCACAGCTGATATCACAATTGTTTCTGTAAAAGTCTTTTCTGAGCCTGTCAGCTTGCAACACGCATATACGGGGAGTACCGAGCAGCAATGGTACAAACGACAGTTATGGACTCGCGTTTGTGCTGTAACACGCCAACAGCGCCCCTCTGTGACGTCACAGAAACACCTCACGTGCGACAACGGTGGTCGCCGGCACGCGGACCGCACGTGCGCGCACTAGCGGTAAAAAATCGTTAATTTAACAGTGTGGTAAACATATCTATCCGGCGGTATAAATTGCCACTCCATTGGCATGCGCATTTATTAGTAATGGTTCGCGAGATATACTACTGTAATTACCGAGCTCGATAAATTAGTGGGAGGGCGGGGTAGCCCAGGGAAATTACATCCCTCTGCATATAGCCCAAACAAATGGCTGCAATAGTTGTAACACACTGTGCGACCGCCAAATATTTACTACAAGAGAACAAAATGTTTCCTCGCGTTTGTGTATTCAAGATTCCGAACGAAAATAGGCTCTAGTATGTTATGAAATATTACATGGGGTCGACGAAGTTCAAACAAAAGAAAATTAATGTTTTCTCATTCAGATAACATTACCAGTACGTTCGCAACGAAATAGCCACTGCGGGTGAAAAGGCTGCGGGTAATTACTATATGACAATTACACACAATGTCTTGCATTGATACAAACCATTTCAACTCCTCAGAACCATATAGGATTTTTCTTCATTTCAGCATTCAAAGCACGTATCGAAGTACAGACGCAATTCAGACTAAAGCAACTTAACAACTCGCCGTCCATGTGAACATCACTGCAACATTCGCATTGATATTAATGTTCGAAAGTATAATTTCCAGCCTCCGGGTCGGCAGAGCAAACTGATTCAATGCCATACACTGAAAAGAAGCGGCCTGCTTCACTTTAAGTTATACATCGAGTTCTGAACAGCTAAACGCTCTGTGGCCAGAATTCCTGTGGTGTTTTTCGTAAAACGATTCCACCAGGAAAAAGTTTATCAAACTGGGTCTTCACAACATACTGCTCTACACGATTGTCAAAAACTGCGTTTGGTGTAACAGATACATTACATTTTACTAAAAAATCTCTGATTGGATATACGTTACCTTTCGGATATTTAGCATGTTAGTCGGTGCGTTAGAGCCTGAACAAATTTCGAATACTGAGTTCAGGCATAAGACAGAAGATTCTTTAGGGACACAATGTATGAAAATAAATGATACTACAGAGTTAAGTTCACAACACTGAAAACAGCATTTAGCAATCAAAGAATGCTGATGCTGATACTCACCAGCAAGAAAACACTGTTATTAGTAACTTGCTGAATTCCGCAACTCAGCAGCACAACTTGGCTGTGATAGTTTGGAGTCTTTCCACGACGCCTAATATTGGTCACCATGTGATTTTATGTAACATAGTTATCACGATTTGTCTCAGAATGTGTCGAATTTGCTCTAAAAGAGGCGTTAGACCAAACCAAATTACGTCCATGAACGAACTATTCATCCTGGAGAGACGCTTTGAAGCGCCACTAATTCAGTCAATACATTTCATTTAAAAAAATAGAACTATTCTACCGGAGATGAACGACGACTGAGATTACTAATCGTAATCGATAAGGCAGTCTTCTTTTATCAACGTTGGCGGAATGCAGAGGGACTTATGCTACCCACTGTTGAAGCTACATATTATCAACTTTGAGCGCCTTGGCCTTGATGGGACGTATGGGTCACTCAAGATCTCCACACCTTCTCAATCTATATGCACTAACTTTATTTGAAAGACGATACACCTGTAAAGTATCTGAACAACACTCTGGCAAATTGTCTATAGTGGCCTTTGATTTTTCGTCAATAAGGGTTGAAGTCAGTCAGCATTTGACATAAGGTGAACGGGACGAAATCTGTAGTTTTCATGGCATCGTTCACGTTCATAATTGTCTGAATTTGTGTAGCATTATCGAAGTGAATATTTTGACATTAACTCTGATAGTCGCGTGCAAATCCAACGTTGTTCGTGTGAACGACTTGCTAATATTAGACTAGATCTTAGCAATACTAAAGTCAACGGCTATGTTCTTTGCGTCGTTGTTTTGCCTTATATGTCTTCGTATATCTTTTCAGATATAACTGTCATTTTCTGGTCTTCAAACATGTGCATTGTGAGGTAGACCCTCATGCCATATTCTCATTATGGAGTATAAAATATACCACTTGATACAAAGGTTTGTCAGAAATAAAATGTTTACGGTTACAACTCACCTTGCGCACTTGGTAATGTCCGTAAAAGTAGCGCTTAAAAATCATAATATAAAGTAATTAACAATCATCTATGAACAAGACTTATCCAGACATGGCCATGTGGACAAGCGGCTTTTTAACAGTAAAAGTTTTACTTCTGATAAACCTTTATGAAGTACTCGTATATTTTATCCACCATACTCACAACATGGCATGAGGCTCTAACTGACAATCAACACGTTTAGTAACAAAAACTGTGCGAAGACTAGAAGACGACAGTTATATCTGTCGAAACCGTGCGTCAAAAATAAAAATGACTTTACATGATTTTGGATATTGAAAGCTTTTAACCAAGTGAAACAGATCAGCAGTTTTAATTTCTCAAAAATTCAGTAAAATGGTATCCCTCGCTGCACAGTTTGTGCACCAAACCACACATAGCCCACCATTTCGCCAAACATTGGCGACATTTACAATGTAACGTATTTTGACGCAGTCGTCTCCAAGGTGAAAATGAAACTAAGGGAATAAGAAGTCCCTTATGACTTAACTACCATCTTTCTTTTCAAATGTTATTTGAAGAGTTTTCGTGGACAGTGTGAGTACAATCGTCTGTAAGAAATTTATTTGTAGTCGCAAATTTTCATTTGCCTTTCTTTTCCCTGCCTTTCACGAAAATATTAGTAAGTACTATATTTCAGTGTTATTTCAGTTAATTCGCAATGTAAGTAACGTAAAAATTTAAAATAAAGAAAATAAAAAAAATGTTTCCGTGTAACAGCTCATCCACACGACCCTCGGATTACCGTTGTGTAATTTTCCCGCCTCGCCAGCAGCTGCTTGGAAACTACGTTAACATAAATGACTCATATCTCGGACGATTCACGCCAAAAATGCTATTCTCTTCGAAACGCGTGGCCGTCTTGTACTCCTTATCCTCTTATTTCCATTTCTGCACAGCCCTGCATGTACCACAAATTTGGACAAAACATGTGATGAGGAGTCGTGGTCCCCTTGTATGTCACGAGTAGCCTTGCACTTTTGCGCGCTTCAGTAAGATGAAATGAGTCTCTGAGTAGAAAGTTCCGATAGCGCTACGTAGGCATATTTTTTTCAAACTCCGATTGGTCGCGAACTGAAAACCACAGTGAAAATCCGGGGAGGTTGGTGCAGATACATTGCGCAGTGTCTTGAGTACGCCGGTCTATAGCGTCGATATGCACTTTTCAGTTATGAGTGCACAATGAGTACGTAAAGATACGTAGAAAATAGTTTCCTGCGAAGTGTGAAGCCCTGCTGAGAGTTTTCGCCTGATTTCATGCACCCCACATAACGTAACTGCCATGCGTTTCCTTCTTCATGACTATTCTCGGCCGCATAGTGCAGGTGCAACGAAAAAGCTCCTGCAGTGTTTTCGAAGGGAAATGTTTGATCATCTACCAAACATCACGGACTTGGGTCCCTCTGATTTTCATCTTTTCGCTCACATGAACCAGTGGACAGCATTTTGGCAGAGATGAAGAGCTGCAGACCAGTGCATAGATTTGGCGGAAAGCACAGGCGGCTGCATTATATGACGAGGCTGTTCGAAACTTTGCACAACGGTACGATTGATGTCTAACAAGGAGACCTTAAGAGTCTTGGAAATTCAAATCGGGATGAGCTTTCATAGGTTGGTAGTATACCTCAGGGGTGTCGACCCACAAAATCTGTAAAGCGCACTAGCCAGAAGATACCCAGAAAAAGGCCTCTGAAGTTTTACGAGTTCCTCATATACTGATCAATTTATACATTATGGCAGCACAACGAAATGGCAGCGTTTGTAGCGGAATCACTTGGAACGTGGGCTATCCAGGTTCGATCCAACATTCTGCAACTTTCTATTTTGACTTATACTTGTTTTCAACATTATGATAACTTTTATGTAAACTTAATGACCGAAAGTTTTACCAGTCAAATCATAAAATTTTGTTTTATTTATGATGAAAAAAAGAAGCTTAAGCTAACGTGCCAGTTCACTCTTGACTTCCGCGGGGCTGGAGCGTTCTGTACTGTGAAATATCATCGAACATTTTAAAATATTGTGAATTAAACACGTATATTAACGATGACATCAGGGAAGTATCAAGGACTTGCAGATGAAATCAGTCAAGATTTGTTATGCATGTCGAAGGCGATTTAAAATACGCGATCGTTTATTACGAAAGCTTACTTGTTCATAGGTTCAAATGGTTCAAATGGCTCTGAGTACTATGGGACTTAACATCTACGGTCATCAGTCCCCTAGAACTTAGAACTACGCAAACCTAACTAACCTAAGGACATCACACAACACCCAGCCATCACGAGGCAGAGAAAATCCCTGACCCCGCCGGGAATCGAACCCGGGAACCTGGCTTGTTGAAATTAATTTGGTAAATTCGGAATCTACATCTACATTTATACTCCGCAAGCCACCCAACGGTGTGTGTCGGAGGGCACTTTACATGCCACTGTCATTACCTCCCTTTCCTGTTCCACTCGCGTATGGTTCGCGGGAAGAACGACTGCCGAAAAGCCTCCGTGCGCGCTCGACTCTCTCTAATTTTACATTTGTGATCTCCTCAGGAGGTGTAAGTAGGGGGGAGCAATATATTCGATACCTCATCCAGAAACGCACCCTCTCGAAACCTGGATAGCGAGCTAGACCGCGATGCAGAGCGCCTCTCTCGCAGAGTCTGCCACTTGAGTTTGCTAAACATCTCCGTAACGCTATCACGCTCACCAAATAACCCTGTGACGAAACTCGCCGCTCTTCTTTGGATCTTCTCTATCTCCTCTGTAAACCCGACCTGGTGCGGATCCTACACTGATGAACAATAGTCAAGTATAGGTCGAACGAGTGTTTTGTAAGCCACCTCCTTTGTTGATGGACTACATTTTCTAAGGACTCTCTCAATGAATCTCAACCTGGCACCCGCCTTACCAACAATGTTTGACGTCAATTTCTCGTGAAGCAATGTTGTCGGATGAAGATATTTACGAACATGCTATGGACATGCTGAGTGAAAAAGTACTTATGATTTATGATGAATTTTCTCATGAAAATGAAAGCTGTGACGAGGAATCATTTGCAAAAGTCGACGACTATCTGTCATCAGATGAATATGAACCAGCAGAGGAAAGAAAGAAGAGAAGTAGCCCATTATTCTCTGGATTACATGATTAAAATTGTTGATATCACATAGGGTCACCTTACGTGGATGAGGCCAGAAATTCTATTTAAAAGTTGTTATAATTTTCAAAATAATTGCTCTAAGAAAATAAAAATATTTCCGAACGTAGGGTGAATCTTGATTGCTCGCGCGGCGATCGAGTCTGCTACAGGTGCAGTCATTTTGCTGTGCTGCCTTAGTATATAAAGTGGCTGCTATATAGGCTGCACATAAAACTATAGAGCCCTTTTTCTCGGTATATTCTGGCTAGCGCGCTTTACAACTTTTGTGGACGGACGCCTTTGAGGTAAACAAGTAACCTGAACTGAATTTCCGAGACTGTAAAGTCCCCTTGTAAGTCGGAACGGCAGCTATGTAGAGAAGTAGCTGGAGCATGTAGCTAAATGCTGAAAATTAAACTTTTTTTTTTTATTTTCACTGTGGCTTCAATTTCGCAATCAGAGCCTCAAAAAGTATAGCCCTCGGTGATAGCCCTGGCGTAATAGTGGCGCCTTGATTTCTAATGTATGCAACCCTCAACACTGAACTCGTGCTCAATCCGTTACTCATCCCTAGAAGGCAGCTTTGAATTTGCCAGAAGTAACACCGACAGGCGTTCTAAAACGAAACGAGTTTTTCCTATCGTCGAGTAGAGCACGCCGGTTCCCGTGACCCATTTCAGTCAGTTTCTCGGAGTGAAGGAATGGCGGAGAGCGATTCTGCTACAGTTGCAGCCATTTTGCTGTGCTGCCTCAGTATATAAATTGACTGCTATATAGGCTGCACATAAAACTTTAGAGCCCTTTTTCTCGGTATATTCTGACTAGTGGGCTTCACAACTTTTATGGACAGACACCTTTGAGGTAAACTACTAAGATGAACTGAATTTCCGAGACTGTAAAGTCCCCTTGTAAGTCGGAACGGCAGCTACATAGAGAAGTAGCTGGAGCATGTAGCTGAATGCTGAAAATTAAACTTTTTTTATTTTCACTGTGCCTTCCACTTCGCAATCAGAGCCTCAATATAGCCCTCGCTAATAGCCCCGGCGTAATAGTGGCGCCTTGATTTCTGATGTATGCAATCCTCAACACTGAACTCGTGTTCATTCCGTTACTCATCCCTAGAAGGCAGCTTTGAATTTGCCAGAAGTAACACCGACAGGCGTTCTAAAACGAAACGAGTTTTTCCTATTGTCGAGTAGAGCACGCCGGTTCCCGTGACCCGTTTCAGTCAGTTTCAAAGAGTGAAGGAATGGCAGAGAGCGATTCTACTAAAAGTGCAGCCATTTTACTGTGCTGCCTTAGAATATAAATTGACTGCTATATAAGCTGCACATAAAACAT
This sequence comes from Schistocerca americana, assembly GCF_021461395.2. Classification (NCBI taxonomy): domain Eukaryota; kingdom Metazoa; phylum Arthropoda; class Insecta; order Orthoptera; family Acrididae; genus Schistocerca; species Schistocerca americana. The sequence goes on along the minus strand of NC_060123.1, from coordinate 553,312,790 downwards.
TTTTTTTTTTTTTTTGGTCATCAGTCTACTGACTGGATTGATGCGGCCCGCCACGAATTCCTTTCCTGTGCTAACCTCTTCATTTCAGAGTAGCACTTGCAACCTACGTCCTCAATTATTTGCTTGACGTATTCCAATCTCTGTCTTCCTCTACAGTTTTTGCCCTTTCAGCTCCCTCTAGTACCATGGAAGTCATTCCCTCAGGTCTTAGCAGATGTCCTATCATCCTGTCCCTTCTCCTTATCAGTGTTTTCCACATATTCCTTTCCTCTCCGATTCTGCGCAGAACCTCCTCATTCCTTACCTTATCAGTCCACCTAATTTTCAACATTCGTCAATAGCACCACATCACAAATGCTTCGATTCTCTTCTGTTCCGGTTTTCCCACAGTCCATGTTTCACTACCATACAATGCTGTACTCCAGACGTACATCCTCAGGATATCAATGTCATCAGCGAATCGTATCATTGATATCCTTTCACCTTGTATTTTAATTCCACTCCTGAACCTTTCTTTTATTTCCATCATTGCTTCCTCGATGTACAGATTGAAGAGTAGGGGCGAAAGGTTACAGCCTTATCTTACACCCTTCTTAATACGAGCACTTCGTTCTTGATCGTCCACTCTTATTATTCCCTCTTGGTTGTTGTACATATTGTATATGACCCGTCTCTCCCTATAGCTGACCCCTACTTTTTTCAGAATCTCGAACAGCTTGCACCATTTTATATTGTCGAACGCTTTTTCCAGGTCGACAAATCCTATGAAAGTGTCTTGATTTTTCTTTAGCCTTGCTTCCGTTATTAGCCGTAACGTCAGAATTGCCTCTCTCGTCCCTTTACTTTTCCTAAAGCCAAACTGATCGTCACCTAGCGCATTCTCAATTTTCTTTTCCATTCTTCTGTATATTATTCTTGTAAGCAGCTTCGATGCATGAGCTCAGCTGATTGTGCGATAATTCTCGCACTTGTCAGCTCTTGCCGTCTTCGGAATTGTGTGGATGATGCTTTTCCGAAAGTCAGATGGTATGTCGCCAGACTCATATTCTACACACCAACGTGAATAGTCGTTTTGTTGCCACTTCCCCCAATGATTTTAGAAATTCTGATGGAATGTTATCTATCCCTTCTGCCTTATTTGACCGTAAGTCCTCCAAAGCTCTTTTAAATTCCGATGCTAATACTGGATCCCCTATCTCTTCTAAATCGACTCCTGTTTCTTCTTCTATCACATCAGACAAATCTTCACCCTCATAGAGGCTTTCAATGTATTCTTTCCGCCTATCTGCTCTCTCCTCTGCATTTAACAGTGGAATTCCCGTTGCACTCTTAATGTTCCCACTGTTGCTTTTAATGTCACCAAAGGTTGTTTTGACTTTCCTATATGCTGAGTCTGTCCTTCCGACAATCATATCTTTTTCGATGTCTTCACATTTTTCCTGGAGCCATTTCGTCTTAGCTTCCCTGCACTTTCCATTTATTTCATTCCTCAGCGACTTGTATTTCTGTATTCCTGATTTTCCCGGAACTTGTTTGTACTTCCTCCTTTCATCAATCAACTGAAGTATTTCTTCTGTTACCCGTGGTTTCTTCGCAGCTACCTTCTTTGTACCTATGTTTTCCTTCCCAACTTCTGTGATGGCCCTTTTTAGAGATGTCCACTCCTCTTCAAATGTTCTGCCTACTGCGCTATTCCTTATTGCTGTATCTATAGCGTTAGAGAACTTCAAACGTATCTCGTCATTCCTTATTACTTCCGTATCCTACTTCTTTGCGTATTGATTCTTCCTGACTAATGTCTTGAACTTCAGCCTACTCTTCATCACTACTACATTGTGATCTGAGACTATATCTGCTCCTGGGTACGCCTTACAATCCAGTATCTGATTTCGGAATCTCTGTCTGACCATGATGTAATCTAATTGAAATCTTCCCGTATCTCCCGGCCTTTTCCAAGTATACCTCCTCCTCTTGTGATTCTTGAACAGGGTATTCGCTATTACTAGCTGAAACTTGTTACAGAACTCAATTAGTCTTTCTCCTCTTTCATTCCTTGTCCCAAGCCCATATTCTCCTGTAACCGTTTCTTCTACTCCTTCCCCTACAACTGCATTCCAGTCGCCCATGACTATTAGATTTTCGTCCCCCTTTACATACTGCATTACCCTTTCAATATCCTCATACACTTTCTCTATCTGTTCATCTTCAGCTTGCGACGTGGGCATGTATACCTGAACTATCGTTTTCGGTGTTGGTCTGCTGTCGATTCTGATTAGAACAACCCGGTCACTTAACTGTTCACAGTAACACACCCTCTGCCCTACCTTCTTATTCATAACGAATCCTACACCTGTTATACCATTTTCTGCTGTTGTTGATATTACCCGATACTCATCTGACCAGAAATCCTTGTCTTCTTTCCACTTCACTTCACTGACCCCTACTATATCTATATTGAGCCTTTGCATTTCCCTTTTCAGATTTTCTAGTTTCCCTACCGCGTTCAAGCTTCTGACATTCCACGCCCCGACTCGTAGAACGTTATCCTTTCGTTGATTAATCAATCTTTTTCTCATGGTAACCTCCCCCTTGGCAGTCCCCTCCCGGAGATCCGAATGGGGGCTATTCCGGAATCTTTTGCCAATGGAGAGATCATCATGACACTTCTTCAATTACAGGCCACATGTCCTGTGGATACACGTTACGTGTCTTTAATGCAGTGGTTTCCATTGCCTTATGCATCCTCATGTCGTTGATCATTGCTGATTCTTCCGCCTTTAGGGGCAATTTCCCACCCCTAGGACAAGAGAGTGCCCTGAACCTCTATCCGCTCCTCCGCCCTCTTTGACAAGACCGTTGGCAGAATGAGGCTGACTTCTTATGCCGGAAGTCTCCGGCCGCCAATGCTGATTATTTATCAAAATTTAGGCAGTGGCGGGGATCGAACCCGGGACCGAAGACACTTTATGAATCAAAGACGCTACCCCTAGACCACTTGGTTCAACTTCTATGGACGGGCACCTTTGAGGTAAATTACTAACCTGAACTGAATTTCCGAGACTGTAAGGTCCCCTTGTAAGAGGGATCGGCAGCTATGTAGAGAGGTAGCAGGAACATGTAAATAAATGCTGAAAATTAAACATTTTCTTTTTAATTTGACTGTGGCTTCAATTTCGCCATCAGAGCCACAAAGAATATAGCCCTCGTTAATAGCCCTGGCGTAATAGTGGCGCCTTGATTTCTAATGTGTGCAACCCTCAACACAGAACTCTTGCTCGCTCCGTTACTGATCCCTAGAACGCCAGAAATAACACTGACAGCCGTTCTAAAACGAAGCGAGTTTTTTCCTATCGCCGAGTAGAGCACGCCCGTTCCCCGCGTCAGTTTCTCGGAGTGAAGGAATGGCGAGTGGTGTGCCGGAAGGGCGTTGGCGGCAGCAGTGGCGGGCTTGCCTGGCGGCCGGCGGCGCCGCCTGGAGCCGTGCGGCCGTGCGGCCGTGCGGGTACCGACCTGCTCAGTCCCGGCTGCGCCTCGGCCTGCCGACCTTGCCCTTGCGCGCTGGCGCGCCTGCCGCTCCCGCACCTGCCGCCGCCGCCGCCGCCGCAGCCGCCGCCGCCGCCGCCGACGCCACCGCCGAGCCCTTCAGCAGCTTGTGCCAGTCCTGCTCGCACACCAGGCTGCCGGCCAGCAGGCAGTAGCGGTCCCCGGGCACCAGCTGCCCGCCGCACTTGGAGCACGCGAAGCACTTGAGGTGGAACACGTGGTGCTGCGGCCCGGCGCGCATCACGAACTCCGACGCGGGGATGGTCTGGCCGCACGCCGAGCACGCCCCGCTGCTGCCGAACAGCCTGCAACCACACAAACAGGGCCGCCGTCACCACACCGCCGCTGCTACCTGCAATACACTCTACACTCTACACGTAAATACAACGCAGCAGCATGTCGCCAATCGATAGAGGAAAGTGCCGTAAACTGGATTCCCCTCCCCGAAGTGTATCCGATGGTCTCTTGGCGCGGCACTCTTCTGAACTCTTGTGGAGCCAAGGGAAAATACTCTGAAGCGCCAAAGAAACTGGTATAGGCATGCGTATTCAAATACAGAGATACGTAAACAGGCAGGATATGGCGCTACAGCAACAAGTGTCTGGCGCAGTTGTTGGATCCATCACTATTGCTACAATGGAGAGTAGTCAAGATTTAAGTGAGTTTGAACGTCAACGCACGAGCGGTGGGTCACAACATCTCTGCGATAGCGATGAAGCGGGGACTTTCCAGTACGACCATTTCACGAGTGTACCGTGTGCTGTGGCCTTCTCCACCAGACATCACGGCGCCTTGAGTATCAGCAACCAAACTGACAGCCTGCAGCCGCGGGTTGCCCGCATCGCAGGCACACCGAAGCACCACAACCGACAGGCAATATTGATGAACGGCCACAACAACAACAACAACAACACCCCAGAAAAGACACCAGCGGCCACCAGGGGCCACTACGGGACAACATAAACATAAGGAAGAGGTCGCTGCAGATCCTGGAACTATTTTCACACGTCAAACCACGCGATGGAAAATAGTTCCGAGGTACTTAGCCGCCAAAGCGCTATAAAGGCCTGGTCTCGGCCGCACGTCGTGAGTTCATCGACCGCCAGCAGACGTGGATAGCTACCGCCCCGGCAGTTCGGCTTGGATCTTCTTACTAATCTCTGGATTAGGCTTGGTATATCGGAGAAGTCTCCGGCGGAGACTAGTAGGAAATTATTTCAGTTGTTTTCTTTATTATTCTGGTATGTAGTTGTGATTCGAAGACAGATCACTGTTTTGTGTTGGTGTAATCCTTGGAGAATTTGTTTTGGTTAACTGAACAGTCCAATAAATTGTTTTCGGTCTTTGATCTTTAGTTTCTTCTGCTTACGCACACATATCACCGTGGATATCAAGAATCCGGAAAAACATCAAATCTCCGACATCGCTGCGACCAGAGAAAGATCCTGGAAGAACGGGACCAACAACTTTCTTTCTTTCTTTCTTTCTGTTGCTCGTGCCTTTTTCCCACAGTGATGTACTGTCGGCATGGTTAATCGCATTTGGCAAGGTTAAGCTAAGGAGTGGCCAAATGCCCTTCCTACCGCCACCCCCTACCCCCGGGACGGAATTAGTGTACCCCAACTGTCTGCATCTAGTGTAATCCATGGAATAGTGTGAATGTGTTCAGATGTCTGCGAGCCATGGAACTGAGGCGGGACGTAGGGACCAGCCCAGTATTCACTTAGTATCATGTGGAAAACCACCTAAAAACCAGTGGCCGAGCGGTTCTAGGCGCTACAGTATGGAATCGCACGACCGCTAAGGTCGCAGGTTCGAATCCTGCCTCGGGCATGGATGTGTGTGATGTCCTTAGGTTAGCTAGGTCTAAGTAATTCTAAGTTCTATGGGATTGATGGCCTCAGATGTAAAGTCCCATAGTGCTCAGAGCCATATGAACCTAGAAAGCACATCCAGGCCGACCGGCACTCCGACCTCCGCCGGTGATCCGCCGGGCGGATTCGATCCGGGGTCAGCGCGCCAACCCGAGTCCAGGAAGCAGCGCATTAGCGCTCTCGGCTAACCTGGCGGGTAAGAAAGGGGCCAACAACAACCGAAGAGAATCGTTCAACGTGACAGAAGAGCAAACTTTCCGCAAATTGCTGCAAATTTCAATGCTGGCACATCAACAAGTGTCTGCGTGCGAACCACTCAACGAAACATCATCGATTTGGGCTTTCGGAGTCGAAGGCCTTCCCGCGAACCCTTGGTGACTGCACGACACAAAGCTTTACGCTTTGCCTGGGCCCGTCAACCCCGACATTAGATTGTTGCTGACTGGAAATATCTTGCTTGCTCGGACGAGACTCGTTTCAAATTGTATCGAGCAGATGGAAGAGTATGGGCGCGGAGACAACCTCATGAATTTATGGACCTTGCATGTCAGCAGGGAACTGTTCAAGCTGGTGGTGGCTCTGTAACGGTGTTGGGTGTGTGCAGTTTAAGTGATATCGGACTCTTGATACGTCTAGATACGACTCTGGCAGGTGACACGTATGTAAGCATTGTGTCTGTCCATTCGTGACCATTGTGCGTTCCAACGGACTTGGGCAATTCCAGCAGAACAATGCGACACCCCACATGTCCAGAATTGCTACAGAGTGGCTCCGGGAACACTCTTCTGAGTTTACACTTCCGCCGGCCACCAAACTCCGCAGGCATGAACATTATTGAGCATAGCTGGGATGCCTTGCAACGTACTGTTCAGAAGAGATCTCCAACCCCCTCGTACTCTTACGGATTTATGGACAGCCCTGCAGCATTCATGGTGTCAATTCTGTCCAGCGCTACTTCAGACATTAGTCGAGTCCGTTTCACGTCGCGTAGCGGCACTTCTGCCTCCTCTCGGGACCCCTACATGATATTAGGTCGGTGTAGCAGTTTATTTCAATCTTCAGTGTAGTACAAGGTATGTGAGGAAAGTAATGACACTGACAACACTGCGATCGATCTGGCAACTCTGTTTTGTTCTACTTGTGTCGACCGGTGTGTTCATCCATTGCAGATGTTCAGTTCGAGTTTCATCTCCATACAGCCATTACGTGTTTTTTTAGAGCGTCGTGAGTGGAGTTTGTTTCTGTTGTGTGTTACTAAAATGGAACAAAGGAATTTAGACCAATGTTACGAGTACAAATTTTTTCATTAAACTAGGAAAACCCGTTTATTTTACCTTTGAGAAGTTGAAACATGCCAACGGGTAACATCAAGAGTACGAGTTGTTGGTGGATATAAATCATTTTTGGGAGGTCCAGCACACGTTGAATACAAACCTCTCTCAGGGAGATCATCGACTTCGAAAATCAACCAAAACGTAGAACGTGTGCGTGGTCTTGTGACACCAGACCGACGTTCTTTTAAGAAAAGGACTTGTTCATCACTTTCGCCGAACATCAAATTTTCACAGAAGATTTGCACATTCCACCCCCACTTCCCCCTCACTATGACACGGAAGCCAGAAGTTTTATTCAGTAGAGCTCCACTCGCCTGAATTGTGGCAAAATGATACCCTAAAATCACACAACTAAACAGAAGGACAACTGAAGAAACGGGTGCGCTGAGCTTCTTGAGAGGACTGCCAGTGACTGGTTCAGTCGTGTGATCACAGGTGATGAATCCTGGATGTTTAAGTACGATGCTAAGAGAAACCGGCGACGTAAGGAGTGTCACATTGAGACATTTCCTAGACCGTAAAAATCACTAATGAGTAAATCAAAGAGTAAAACAACGCTCATCTCCTGTTTTGACAGAAGGGGTATCGAGCATAAAGAATTTGTTCCTCCACGACAAACTGTCAGTCAAGTGTTTTGCAAGGACGTTCTTGAAAGGCTCAGGAAGAAGTGAATCTAGTGGATCTGACACTGCAGACAAACGGATGCTGCGTCATGACAGTGCCCCAGGGCACTCAGCCTCTTCCATCACAGAAATTTTGGCCTCGTAAGGCAGTCCTGTTGTTTCACAACCCCCTATGAATCTGATCTGAAGTCTTGTGACTCTTTTCTTTTCCAGAAATTGCAAAATTCTAAAAGGACGTCATTTTGGGACTCTGGAGAAAATTCAAGAGAATGTGAGAGACATGTTTGAAAGTCCTGCCATTTGAAGCCTTTCAGCGCTGCTATCAAGACTGGGAACAATGATTCCGCCGGTGTATGGCTACCGAAGGGAACTACACTCCTGGAAATGGAAAAAGGAACACATTGACACCGGTGTGTCAGACCCACCATACTTGCTCCGGACACTGCGAGAGGGCTGTACAAGCAATGATCACACGCACGGCACAGCGGACACACCAGGAACCGCGGTGTTGGCCGTCGAATGGCGCTAGCTGCGCAGCATTTGTGCACCGCCGCCGTCAGTGTCAGCCAGTTTGCCGTGGCATACGGAGCTCCATCGCAGTCTTTAACATTGGTAGCATGCCGCGACAGCGTGGACGTGAACCGTATGTGCAGTTGACGGACTTTGAGCGAGGGCGTATAGTGGGCATGCGGGAGGCCGGGTGGACGTACCGCCGAATTGCTCAACACGTGGGGCGTGAGGTCTCCACAGTACATCGATGTTGTCGCCAGTGGTCGGCGGAAGGTGCACGTGCCCGTCGACCTGGGACCGGACCGCAGCGACGCACGGATGCACGCCAAGACCGTAGGATCCTACGCAGTGCCGTAGGGGACCGCACCGCCACTTCCCAGCAAATTAGGGACACTGTTGCTCCTGGGGTATCGGCGAGGACCATTCGCAACCGTCTCCATGAAGCTGGGCTACGGTCCCGCACACCGTTAGGCCGTCTTCCGCTCACGCCCCAACATCGTGCAGCCCGCCTCCAGTGGTGTCGCGACAGGCGTGAATGGAGGGACGAATGGAGACGTGTCGTCTTCAGCGATGAGAGTCGCTTCTGCCTTGGTGCCAATGATGGTCGTATGCGTGTTTGGCGCCGTGCAGGTGAGCGCCACAATCAGGACTGCATACGACCGAGGCACACAGGGCCAACACCCGGCATCATGGTGTGGGGAGCGATCTCCTACACTGGCCGTACACCACTGGTGATCGTCGACGGGACACTGAATAGTGCACGGTACATCCAAACCGTCATCGAACCCATCGTTCTACCATTCCTAGAACGGCAAGGGAACTTGCTGTTCCAACAGGACAATGCACGTCCGCATGTATCCCGTGCCACCCAACGTGCTCTAGAAGGTGTAAGTCAACTACCCTGGCCAGCAAGATCTCCGGATCTGTCCCCCATTGAGCATGTTTGGGACTGGATGAAGCGTCGTCTCACGCGGTCTGCACGTCCAGCACGAACGCTGGTCCAACTGAGGCGCCAGGTGGAAATGGCATGGCAAGCCGTTCCACAGGACTACATCCAGCATCTCTACGATCGTCTCCATGGGAGAATAGCAGCCTGCATTGCTGCGAAAGGTGGATATACACTGTACTAGTGCCGCCATTGTGCATGCTCTGTTGCCTGTGTCTATGTGCCTGTGGTTCTGTCAGTGTGATCATGTGATGATCTGACCCCAGGAATGTGTCAATAAAGTTTCCCCTTCCTGGGACAATGAATTCACGGTGTTCTTATTTCAATTTCCAGGAGTGTACTTTGAAGGGGACAATGTCGTTGTTTGAAGAGAATAAAAACTTTGGTAGATAAAAAATCTATCTCATTATTTTTCTCACACACGTCGTACACTGCACAAAAGAATTAAAGGGTCACTGTGTTGAAACCGCTATGACATGGAAGACAGTAATTTTATTCAGTGTAGCGCCACTCGCCTGTATTGTGTTGATGGGGTCGCCTGCCCAGAGGTGTTCAGGCACTCATCAAGGCTAGTCTATGTACACGTACATTCGATTTTGACAACGATTTTTCAAAATCACTAAGTGTCAGGTTTTACAGAACATCCTCTTGTAATAACTGTTATGTTTTTCAAGAGTAAAATGTAAATGGCGCACAAATTATTAAGTAAATATTACATGCTTTTAATCATAAGCAAATGGGAGCAGTTTCGGGCACTTTCCTCTACTGACATGTTTGGCTGTTTTTTATTATTTACCAGGTGGATGCAGTGCTAGTGCTAGGTGTCTTTCTAAGTAGATACAGATATGCAAAGTAGTACATTTACATGTAGAAAATAAAAGAAAGAGCAACTTTTTGTTCATTAAATTAAATTTGAAAAATTTTAAGTGCTTTTGATATACAGTATGTTTAGTCTTTCTGTCTTCTGTAAAAACAAATACATTTTTCGACTGTTACATTCCTGAGAAAAATAAGACAGATTGTGCTTCATACTTTTAAGTATGCCAAGTCGACTAATTACGAAAAAGAAATAACAACAGGCCGTTTCCGGGCGTTTCTGAATGTCACATCTTCTCATTCTCAACATTACGCGTAACGACAGTGGGGGTATCTTACTTCCAAAGCATTCTTATGTAAATAATGTGTCATGCATATACTACATTTAGTTTAAATTCGTTCCTGAGTTTCGCTATTATCTAACTCCTTTCACCCGAAATACTCTGCCATAGGCCTACTATGGGTGTCTTATTGCCAGAGTAAATTTTTCCAAATAGTAAGTGATATGAGAGTCGATTATGGTAGAAATGCCTGCAGGCAATACAGAAATATGTTGATATGTCACTTCTTTGAACCTACGCCCCCCCCCCCCCCCCTTACCTCTTCTAACCAGCAACTCAGGGAATCAAACATCGCGGTGACTCACCATGAAGTCTAGCGACCACGAAAACTAAGGATTTGATACCAGTATAGGTGATTATTAAATATTCTTACACGTGATATCTTCTCATCCCCACCCCCATCTGTAAGGATAGTTAGGGAGTATTATCGAACAATATTTTTTAGAAATAAATATAAATCAATGTGTCATGTAGATACAAAACTAATTGGAATTGCTGCAGACATTACTGAGCTAAGCTTCTGTGTACTCACTTTTTGGCCCTTACCCTTGTTGGTGGCGCGTGGTTCTTACCTTCACAGAAACATTCACTTATGCGCATGCAACAACTCACCAAATTTTCATTGTAATCAGGTGACTGGTATAGGATCACATAGGAGACGAACAAACAATTATTCATTTGTATATATTAGGGTTTTTCATTTGCAACTACTTTTTCTTGATTCATCAGCATTCTGACTGTTTTGATGGGTCTGCCACCCATTCCTCTCCAGTGCCAATCTCTTCATCACAGAGCAATACTAGGAACCTACGTCCTCAACTATCTGCTGGATGTGTTCCAGTCTCTGTCTTCTTAAAAAACAACAAAATTTTATTTATATTTCAACCTTAAATTGTTATTTTGAAAAGCACCTTTGTTTGTAAATGTTGTAGATAAAACAAAAGAAAAGAAAACTGCAAAAAGATGAAAAACGAAAATTGTAAGATGTACGACCTGTTTTAAACATCAGGTAACAGGTCTATAATTTGGCAATAAATAAATAAATAAATAAATAAATAAAATAAAAAATAAATTTGTCTTCCTCTACAGTTTTTGCCCTCTACAGCTCCCTCTAGTAACATGGACGTCGTTCTCTCATGTCTTAACAGATGTCCTATCATCCTGCCCTTCTCCTTGTCTCTGTTTTACACATATTCCTTTCCTCTCTGATTCTGCGCAGAACCTCCTCATTCCTTACCTTCTCACTCCTAATTTTCAACATTCATCTGTAGTACCACATCTCAAATGCTTCCATTCTCTTCTGTTCCTGTTTTCCCACAGCCCATGTTTCACTACCTTCCTCAAATTATGGCCTATATTTGATATTAGTAGACTTCTCTTGGCGAGGAATGCCAGCTTTGCCACTGCTATTCTGCCTTTGATGTCCTCCCTGCTCCGTCCGTCATTGGTTATTCTGCTGCCTAGGTAGTAGAATTCCGTAACTTCGTCTAATTGATGACCGTCAATCCTGATGTTAAGTTTCTCGCTGTTCTCATTTCTGCTATTCCTCATTACTTTCGTCTTTCTTCGAATTACCCTCAACCCATATTCTATAATCATTAGACTGTCCATTCCATTCTGCAAATCATGTAATTCTTCTTCACTTTCACTCAGGAGAGCAATGTCTTCAGCGTATGGTATCACTGATATCCTTTCACCTTGAATTTTAATTCCACTCCTGAACTTTTCTTTTATTTCCATCATTGCTGCTTCGATGTACAGATTGAACGGTAGGGGCGAAATACTATATACCTGTCAAACAACCTTTTTAATCCAAGCATTCCATTCTTGGTCGTCCACTCGTATTATTCCATCTTGGCTCTCACTATATCTTAGCCCTATTATTCTCAGAATTCCGAACATCTTGCATCATTTTACATTGTCGAACGTTTTTTACAGATCGACAAATCCTATGGACGTGTCTTGATTTTTATTTAGTCTTGCTTCCATTATCAACCGCAAAGTTATAATTGCCACTACGGTGCCTGGTGGTAAGTTTGTTAAATCTTTAAAGTTGAAAATCCATATATTATTACTGTTACCTGAAGTTACAATCATCGTTTCAAGGCCTCAAGTACACAGTTATTTGTAAGTACCTCTACAATTTCAGAACACGACAGCGCGAAAACTACTAGACAGAAAAAAACAGGCACTTATCAGTAGATAGAGCGTCTCTCCAAGTTTCTAATTCACATTACTGGTGCTCAGTACGAGCCTGTATGACGTTAACACGTGCGCGCAATTCATTAAAGTCGCTGTCGTTGCGTCTTCTCGGGGAGCAACGTCAGCTACCCGATTTGGTAAGCTGTTCATTGGGTTGTATATCTGTAGGTGCGAACTATTTCGATGTAACAGTACAGAGCGGATGATCTGTCTGCACGTCCCGACATGTCTGAACCCAGGTGTGGCTGCGCCACGGTGTGTATTACAGATAGAAACTTGAAGACGTCCTCCATCTACCGACACGCGCCGCTTTTCTGTATGCCTTGTTTTTCTGAAACCTTTGATGTCCTTATGGATAACCCTGCTTTGTAACCCATCCATTTCCTTTTTAATAATTTAGGAAAAAGTCAGTTTCATTTACCTATTTCGATGAATATTATTTGATTTCTGTAACAGCCTATAACGCATTTTTAGTTAAAGACTTTCATGTAATGTTCGTTTTTTACTTAACTGCAGATACATATTTGTCAAATGTGTTTACAGTAGTAATACCTGGCGAGTTTACGTCACGGACAATTTTGTGTGTGTGTGTGTGTGTGTGTGTGTGTGTGTGTGTGTGTGTGTGCGAGCACGCACGCGTGCGCACGCGTGTGTCTCAATTGCAATAATATCTGCTGTGAAAGCAGCACCGTTCTCACTATGATTGTCCTGGCACTGTGAAGTTTGTACTACAGAATTATACCTGTTCTGTCAAGTTAATTTTTATATTTTACAAAAACAGACATAATGTCTTATGGGATAACAGCAATCAGTGATTTTATAATGTTACTTTAAATCCGTCTTGATTGCAATTTTTTTTTTTTTTATTATTCATATGACCGGTTTCGGTTCATTCAGAACCATCTTCAGATCTGTAAAAATAATTATACTAATTTACTATTTCACGAAAGCAAATCTTTTTCATCCTATCTTATCAACATCAAATGTACCAGAACGTACCTGATATTTAAGTTACAGGAGTAACCCGTCCATTTCAGCAACTTTCACATGCTACGTCACATAAAATTGGTTGGCAGAGTGCACGTCATTTATATTAATTATAACACTATTACCGACAGGAAGCAGACCGTAGAAGAAAACAAGTTCACACCAGCACCATAGATATATAAATCGCCCTATGCCTGTTAGATCGTATAAAAATGATAATTTTACTGTTTTTTAATCCTGACAAGTACAGATTTTAGCTTTGACATCTACATATTTTAATTAAATATTTTTAATATAAAAAAGATCTACTGAATACAGTATGTGCGAATGGAATGTAACAAATGTACCAGACGCCACATGTCGGTAATAGTGTTATAATTAATATAAATGACGTGCACTCTGCCAACCAATTTTATGTGACGTAGCATGTGAAAGTTGCTGAATTGGACGGGTTACTCCTGTAACTTAAATATCAGGTACGTTCTGGTACATCTGATGTTGATAAGATAGGATGAAAAAGATTTGCTTTCGTGAAATAGTAAATTAGTATAATTATTTTTACAGATCTGAAGATGGTTCTGAATGAACCGAAACCGGTCATATGAATAATAAAAAAAAAAATTTGCAATCAAGACGGATTTAAAGTAACATTATTAATTTTTATATTTTTACACGATTACACTTTTGCTTAACCGTACTACGATCATATAATACTTCTTCTGTTTCAAGTAGGTATGTTTCATCACATTTAAGCTATCTTTTAATGACTTCATAATTTATTGTTTATACGGTAAAGACTGGCCAACGGTTGTGCTTGGTTACCCTTTTGCTGACGGATCAGACATGTTCATTATGGAATGGAATTGAAACACAATTTTTCCATGATCATACACTGGAATTGAAGACAAAAATTTTTCGTAGACTAGAATCTGTACACGCAAAGTGCGCACACTGATCAGGGTTTTACTTTCCGTTGACACAGAAGTTATTAGAGATGGAAGACAAGTTCGGAGCAATAGAGAAGGGAATCGGCCTTGCCCTTTCGATGTAACCGTCCTGATATTACCCTTAAGCGATTTTGGGGAAAGTACGGAAACCGTAAATCTGGACTGCCGCACAGGTATTTGAATCGCCGTCCTCCAGAATACGGATCCAGTGTCATTACTTCGAAAAGCTGTTGGCGAATGACCACTGCTGAGTTCCACCGTCTGCTAGATGAATGCTTTTGCATCCTTCGATGTGGAAATGCGTTAACCGAATGTTTATCTTGCTGTTGGGTGTGTGCCAACGCGCTTACATGATGTTCATATGCTGTCTTGCAGTTTAGAATCAAATGAACACTTCCGCAAGATAAGATAATTGTGCTGTAATCGCCGACCAGACAAAGAGGTAAAGGTATGTAGAAACTAAAACAATAACGAAGGCTTGCCTTCAGAGAAGGCGAATGTATGTGCATGCGTTTTAGGATATGGAAACCAGGGTCTAACGGAACTGTTACAAAAGTTGTTCCTAAGTAATTAGATTCTCGAGAAGAACCTTAACTTACTAGTCCGTTTCATACACATCCGCAGAAAACACTGGGAAATGTTAGGGAAGAATCTTCCTGCTGTAGAGACTTCGATCCAAGCCTTCATGAGAGACACTTTGCTATAGCTCAGAGGTCGCTCGGTATTTTGGTTCTGAGCAGTATGGTTATCAGGTAGAGCCATAGCCAGTAGAAGCCTGTCCTTGTCCGGCCCAGGGTCACATTCGAAACACACCAGTCACCTGCCGCCTTCACACTGCCACTCCTAGATGCTGCCTTTCGCCAGTGCACATTGTGGACATAACGCAGCACCCACGCTGTGACAGACCGATCAGCGCTAGGTAATGACATGCAATTATGCAGTCCCATCACAGTCCATCTGTCAATGTTCCATTTGTCTAGGGGTAACAATAACAAATCACGGAAAGCAATAATGAGACCTTTTAATTAACATATTGGACATGTTATTGTCTTCTTAATGTAATCATATTGCTAGAAATATTTTATTTTGTAGTATTGTCTGGTACACGATATCTGAAATTCTGTAAATTAGTGGTGGTGCAAACATAGCTTTCTGTGGAAAAACATGATTGCGTCGTACTCTATCTACATTCCTGCTGCTGGCACAACTAATTTGTTATTAATTTGCGTATGCTGCACATAAATGCAACTGTGTCACAGTTGATGAGCGTAATCCACTTTAATTGAATTGATTCACTGTGTATCTTTCTAAGTGAATCACACCAGCGCAGAGCTGGCATCCAACATGCGGAGTTAACGCAATAAATTCCATCAGTACATCATTGTTGCTGTAAACACAGGTATTTCAGTAATATCAGTGTTATTAACATTGTGTTATATAATTTCCTTATAAATACAACGTTCGTGTCAAATGGAAATAATGATATCCTAACAGAGTCATGCCAGCAGTACAGAAGAAATAAAATGTGGAGAAGTTGTTGACAGACCTGGGGAAGAACGAGAAATAACAGGATCAAGTTAGCGGAGTTAGTAGATTAAGATACAAAGAAAGTAAACTGTGTGGAGTTGAGCTAAGCTGGAACAGTGCCATCGGTGTGACAGAAATATTGGTCCGTTGTTGGACAGTGGGATAGAGAGGAATGCAACGTAGATCATAATGGACAAATATAACATGATTCTTGATCCTGTTTCAGGTAGCATACATGAACTGTTATGGACCTAATGACTTAGTTTATAGACATTTTCCAGTCTATTTTCATTTTTGACAGTTTAATGAAGTTTCAGTTTAATTATTTTAACGAAATTTATTACTTTCTCGCTTACGGAAAATGATTACTTATTTTTTAAGGGGAGTGCTGGAAAATGGGGCTTCGATCTCGAAATATTAGCCACCGAATAGATAAATGCGTATTTCCGCTACTGGAGAGTGTTGTTTTTTTTCCTTTCAGGAAAAAGGAATCATGTAAAGATTTAACTTCCTGTACAAGCAGCAAGTTTTGGATTACTGAGTACTTCGTTCCACAGTCGTACGGTTGAAATGCAAAACGATATGGAGGGATGCTTAGTGCTGTGTACATGTACAACCAGGATGCTGCAAGTATCAGACGTAATATTGCAGCTATGGAATGATGATAAATATTTGATACGCGAGGGAAGGTACTGAGGACATCAGTGAATAGGAACCCAATCAAACGTGCGGAGCGTCCTAACTGAGCTTAGGAAGACTCAAGACGTGTGTTGAACACACGTCTCGGACAGGAATTCAAGGCCGGAGTCATCTGGAGTTTTTACTGTTTGTGCACCACAAGAGTATAGATTCACGCTTGACCGTAATTCATCACAGATCCCTTGAGATAAATTCTTTCCGTGAGTGGAAAAGGGTAATGGCCACATCCATCTAAAAAGACTGTAGAGCTACCGTCCTAAATCACTCATACTTATTCGTAGCAGAATCCTAAATCATATTGTGAGATCAAACAAAATAGCCTTCTCCCTAAAAATAAACATTGGTTCCGAAAACACTATGCGAAACACAGCTGGCGCTCTTTACACACTACAACATCATTACTGTGGATGAAGGTCATACGAAAAAAAATTCTGTGAAACAAGGCAAAAAAGTGCTTCGTTTTGTCCATGCAATAAATAGACAGTCTTGATGGAGATAGATTTATACGGAAATGACAAGATACAAACTTTATTATAATTTGAGAACCTGTGTAATATGCAATTTACGTCACAGGAAGAGGAGGGAAACACGCGTTTAAAAGCAGCATTTAATCTAAGCAGTACACACCTAAAAGTAAACGCATTTTTAACCTATATAGCAAGGAGAATGCAGAACTACGTCATGGATGGGAAGCAGAGGGAAGCATTTTGTAAGAGCACTGTCAAACTTTTAAAAGAAATATTTCGTATGGCGAGAGAACGATAAAACCGTAGACTTGGGGGAAACCGTGAATAGCCTTGCCAATTGGATTTACATACGCCAAGAATAGAAGAAGTTTGCATAAGCTTGCAAAGACTGTGTGAGGAATAAAGAAATATGTTAAATTAGTGAAAAACTCTTTTCCTCGTTATCTACAGCATTTTAAGTGCATGATGTATTCGATAAATGAGGTAATACTTTAGTAATGGACAGAAAAAAACACAGTTACGTTTTATAATTTTCATTTATGTAATCGAGGATGGAAATAAAACACAAGATGTCAGGAAAGCGGTGGAAGCACGTTTTGTTACGCGAGAGCGAACGGCGTTAGCGTACCCAGCGAAGCAGCCAATATCGCAGAGTTGTCGCCGTTCTTTTGTCAAATTGACTATACCGCTTTTATTAATATAATAATGGAGGTGAGCCATCTGTTCCGGTTTTAAACGGGGCGCTCCCGTAATCCATATGCAGCTCCATGTTCAAATTAGCAGCCAGCTCTCGTCTCTCTCCCCCCACTCCCCCTATACCCCCATACCGTCGCCATCACCCCGTGTCACTACCTACCACCACCCCCTCCTCCCCCATTCAACGCCCTCCTCTCCTCCCCCTCCCCCACCTCACATCCACGTCCATCAGCCACACAACCCCGCAGACGAGATCCGCTCGACTCTCGTACGGCGAATACTTAATATTATACACGTCAATCATTCCAACCAATTTTAAAATTAAAAATTATCCCCACACCATCAAATATATTGAAAGCATCAAAGTGTAACGCGGTATAATTTAATTGGTAGTCGATTTAATTAGTACAGATAGGTCGGCTGCCGGCAACGCCACCGCAGCGGGAGCAAGCGCTCGCCAGCCATGGATGATGGAATCCAAATAATAAGTGATCTATACGGGTACAACAAAATGACGTAATAAATTTAGCTCGTGTAATATCTAGTCAAAAGGGCGACCGGCGCCGGGTTCGTCGTGTGCCGAGATTGTTGCGATACACAATGCAGCGGCAGCGCGCCCGCTCGCTCAGCCACACACACACACACACACACACACACACACACACACACACACATACAAAGACTAGCGCACGCGCCCATACGGCAGGTCCCCCGCCTATCCTTTCCACCGGCGCGCCATCTTGATTTAACGACGATAAAATTAAATTTGTCGGTTGTTATAATATACGTGGTATTAATATTGGAGCAAGTACGTACTGCTTGCAATATGTTTACTGCTCCGTTAATAAATTTTCGACACGGCGGCTGAATTCCTTATGAGCTATAAATATGACGACAGAATGCAGTCGCATTGCTCCGCGACAGGTCGGCGCAGTATCACTAAAATTGTTGCTGCAGGCGTGTTATGCTGAGGTAGGCCTGCAGTAGCTGAACAGTACATGGTTCACAAACGGCATGATAGCTATACGGTAGAACGCAAAAGCTTTCACTGAGACTGCAGGCCGACAGACGGAGGGATTGTCTCTGTGGAAACTGGTCTGCTCAGTACTGTCATTTTTCGAACGTTAATAACGCCTCTTATGAGACTGTAAACTAGGACCATTCAACACGCTTCTGGTGAACGTCTGACTTATCTACATCAGAAGTTATTATTTTTTGTAATTTTCACTTTGCGAAGGGTGTATCTCAACTTTATATTTTGTACCTTTTCATTCTCATATTTGAGGTTTATGAGTTACCAGCTATATACAGTTTCAATAAAAAACATTTAATACTAAAACGGTTTAATACCAAAAAGGTGTTAACACGAAACAATACTGCCGTCCCGAAAAACTCTACTTAATAACATACTTTTTTTTAACAGAAGAGAAATATCGTTTAACACGAACAAATTCCCATAGTCAGACGACAGTAGCAAAGTCACACGGATTTTTTTTCGTTCCACCAAATAAAGTGAGCAATAGATGCTACTGTTGCTGTGATACCCTTGTCTTTGGGAACTTCCACTGTCGAAGATGCTGGATATTGTTTTATCCGCAATGGCAGAGACATTAGAAAATTTTCTACATTATTAGAATGGCCTGCAGTATCACTGGACGGATTTGTTACAACCGATATTGTTTGTTTGTACAGCGCCGATTATGACCGAAAAAGACATTTTAGAGAGGATTCAGAGTACAAATGGTCGCATCGGTGTAGACGACAAAGACGACGACAACGAGTGTGAATCTGACAACGAAATCAACACTGAAGCAGCTGTCTCGATTACCACATAAATTCGAAACATAAAAAGTATGTACAGCTATTCAAATGCGTATACGAACGACGAAAAGAATAAAACAATGGACGCTGTCGAACAAAAAGTCGGCCTTCTGATGTTGAACAAGACATTATAAAAGTAAAAACAATTACAAGAGTATATCTTAAAAAAGCGAACGGAATTACTACACTGTAATAAACTTCGACTAGACAGAATATACAATTTTTCCGTATGAACCGTTCAACACGAAATTATTTTACCACGAAAAGAATATTTCATTCCCCTCAGTACCGTGTTAAAATTTTTTCACTGTATATAATTGACTTTAAGTCCCAGGTGCCTCTCCTGGCCTATTCAGCTGTACGTTTACGGGTTACTAGTAACGCAAATGTACTGATCAAGTGAATAGCGTTTTCTAGAACTTCTTGTAACCCTTCTTCTTCTTTCTAAACATATTATTTGAAAATGACTTACTGAGGAGTGGAAACAGCTTACGATGCCATTTCCTGACATGCCTGACAGAGATGCATTGGGAGAATCCTCAGGCAGTGTAGTCTAAGCACGTAGGAGACAGTTTAGAAAACCTGCGTTTGACAGATACTTCAGTGCTGCTCATCAGTACGACACCCTTCTACACAGGATTGGCAGAGGAAATAGAGACGATACCAAAGAAGAGCAGCGCATTTGGTCACAGAACATTTACTAAGCGCGAGAGCATCGAGTAGACGCTGATTCAACTCCAGTTGCAGACGCTACAATAGAGGCGCTGTGCTTTCTGGTATGGCGTTCTGCCAAAATTTCGAGAGCGTACGTTCCTAGAATAGTCCGCCAATATATTGCTTCCTCTGACGTACGTCTCGCGAAAAGAGCACAAAGGAAAAGAAAAACAGAGAGAGATTGTATAAGTAGGCTGTTTAGGTGTTTATATTGGTAACGTCACTTAGCGCTCTGTATGAAAATCACTGGCTGTGCTGTGTGCAGTGTGTGGCTGGTTGGCATTGTTGGAATATTTGCTATTGTAGTGTTGGGCAGTTGGATGTGAACAGCGCGTAGCGTTGCGCAGTTGGAGGTGAGCCGTCAGCAGTGGTGGATGTGGGGAGAGAGATGGGAGAATTTTGAAAGCGGACGATCCGGACGTATGCCCATCAGAAAGAGTAAATTTGTAACACTATATATTATGAACTAATATATATATATATATATATATATATATATATATATGATGACTTTTGAAAATTAGTAAGGTAAATAGATTGTTTGTTCTCTACCAAAATCTTTCATTTGCTAACTATGCCTATCAGTAGTTAGAATCCTTTATTTAGCTGGCAGTATTGGCGCTCACTGTATTGCAGTAGTTCGAGTAACCAATAATTTTGTCAGGTAAGTGATTCATGAAAGGTAGAGGTTATTGTTAGTCACGGCCATTCTTTTGTAGGGATTATTGAAAGTCAGATGGCGTTGCGCTAAAAATATTGTGTGTCAGTTTAGTGATGATCAGAATAAGTAAAGAGAAAAATATCTGAGTACGTTCAGTTTTGCTCAGCTGTTTGAAAATCAGATATCGGAAGGGGTTTACCAGCACAGTAATTCATAATTTTTTCTAAGGGGCCGTTTCATAATTGGAGTTCACACGAAGGGGTAAGAGGGTTACCAACAATCGTTCTTTCGTGCACCATTCGCTACTGGAACAGGAAGGAAAATTACGATATTGCTGTGCGTGTGTTATTCTGAATTACGATGCAATGTTCCTTCTGACGTGCATGCAGGCTGACATTGGGCAGCCGACTATCAAGAAAATATCTCCTCATGTACGGGAATATACGTAATGGATGTACGAATATTGGGCGCAGACACGTGGTTGACGACACATCGAAGTTTGCTCGGATAGCCTAACACTTAGGTGACCGCTCGCGATTAGCGGGAAATCCGGGTTCGAGTCCCGGTCCGGCACATATATTCGTTATCGTCATCCTACTATGCAGCTATTGTCCATATTCGCAACTGCGAATACATTTCTTCGAAAGGAAAGAAGTGACTCGTACACGACGTATCCTCCCCCACACGCCAGAACGTGGCTTGTAGAGGATAGATGTTAATGTTGCGTGACCCCAGGCTGAAAGATACAGTAAAATAATTATATTCCTTTTTACTTAGCCCAAATTCTCTTAGTCTCCAACAGTTTTAGAATGAAGCCCCGCGCTTTGTCGGTGGAGGCCGCAACTGTCGTGGAAAGTTTGAAGACTTATTGAAGATCAGTCCTTCATATCAACTGAACGCTGGCGGTAAATGGTACTCTCATCAGCGCAGAAGCGCCCACTGTTCCCCATACACATTTAGGTGAATGTTGGATCGATGTCTCCGTCTCACAAATAAAAATATACTTCTTTAAACTAGTGAACACTGACTTTGTCACTCTCGAGCGATGTTGTAAGGTCATGAAGGATTTGCGATTACAGAAACAAGTTTTAAATTCACGTCCAGCATCGCCTCTTCAATTCAAAGGAGACAACGAAGGAGAAAACGTTATGTTGGGTACTACATGCCATAAGAACCCTAATAATTTAGTAGAGAAGCCCGAATTCATGTTAGAAAAATCACCGCGAAAGTCTGGTTTGTGGCTCGCTCCTATCGAGATGGAGGCTGAATAGTTTTCGACATTTGCTGGGCTTATTTGTTTCTAGCCTCTGTAATCGTCAACGCATTAAGGAGACTGTGTAGAAACAAACAGAAATGAGGTAGAGAAGGGGGCAAATGGTAAACGGCTGAGCAGACGCAAAAATATCTCATTCCCTGCCGAACATCGTTTCTCACAAGAATTTTCGCTTGTGTCACCCCTCTACAAACGTACGTGAGAATCATTCCACTTACTGCATTTCCACAGAAACTATGTAATCACATAAATGAGAAAACCATGCTTTTGAATACTTAACTCCTTTCTGAAGATTCACAAGGAGTTTGAAGCCTCACTGAGGGGAAAAAAGGTACAATACTGCAGCAAATCCATTGCTTAATTCCTTACTTCACTTGCTTTAGACTCCACTGAAGATACTACACCACTTTGTATACTGTATTTCATTACACGACCGTGACTAAGCAAAACCGATTACAGTGATAATAATGTTTTACAGGTTTTATACTACAATTGTGCAGAAGAAAAAGTTTGCAAGATTGATAGTCATGTAAAAATGTAAGACTGAGTGCCAACTACACGGTGAAACGTCCTACAATTTTAAACAGTGCGTTGGAATGCAGCATAATAAATTTTTATCGGGTTATCAGGTGAACTTTCTTAAAGATTCGCCTTTAACATTGATGAGCAATAATATGAAACCAAAAATACAGAATTTTTAACTTTGTCAATGGCCCGAGGAATTGAGAAAAGAAAAGTTGCATCACAATTCAGATTCAACGTTCATCTGTACATCTTCCACACTCTCTCCCACCCCCATAGCTAGCTGACTGCTTTTTACAGGACAAAAAGTAAGTACATACTACGTCCTAACCAGCGCCAATCATAGTAAATTTTTCCCAATGCTGAAAACATTTTTCGCGTTGATAACTGATTTACTCGTCTTTTCTTCTTTTCATATATTTCAATAACCAGGCTAAGAGAGCGTTCTGTCTTCATTCTAGCTATCTTTTTCCGAACCTATTAACGTTTCTTTTCCCACGTCAGTCTTTATTTCGATATATTGCTTCCGCTTCTGCGAACTTCTTTGAAGTCCCTCGTTTAAATAAGGTGGTTTTAATTTGGCCCTTATGTCTCTTGCTTTCATTTTGTCTCTTAAGGAACAGCCTTAATTTTCTCCTAAGAATTTCGTCTGTGGCTGATGATATTCTCTGTCTGCCTGGTTTAGACAGGTCCATGATTCACTGTCGTCTATAACGGAATGGCCACTACTTTGTAGGCTTTTTTCTCTGTCTTCGTTCTTTTCCTTTGAATTTCATGTATAGAATGCTCCACCTCATTAGATACTTCTGTGGTCTTATCGCTAGTGTCATGAAATAAAAATAAGAAGAATCATTAAAAATTGCGTTCGTACTATTTAACTGCTGCACTGGCTATTGTATATCTTTTCAGTTTTTTTGTAATATTAGACTGCTTATTCCTCGCGAAAAGATATATATAACTTTTTGACTGAATTATGTTGAAGTTTATCTGTTCCTTTTCTTTTTCTTTTTTATTCCAAGCAGGAAGGACCAGATATTAATTGCTGTTTGTTCGCCAACTTGAGACAGCTACCAACATTAATTAATCGGACGGTTGTATCGATTTACTGTGCAGCTGAAAGTTTTCGAAATTTTAGAAGTATGACTGAAAGTGTCTGTATTTCAGTAAAAGATTGCAGCAACGGGTATAGGGCTGCATATCAGAAACTGGAAATAATTTAATTTTAGTGCCCTCCTCGATTTATTTTGAAGAATCATCGCTGTGACGCATTTTTCAATTAAATGACTGTGGACTCAAGTATTGTACTTGTAATGTGGTTACTTGTTTTCTAAGGACTGTGAATCATGAATAGAAGAAGTGGTTTTTGACTTCAGCGATTGGACTGAAGCTCTTTGAGTCGGGGCTACGGTTATGGTGTATTTGCAGCGCGCCTATAAAGTGGGTACTGTGATTAATCGTAAAAGTTGACGAAGGCGTTCTCTGAGGCACAGAGTAAAGGCCGTGAATGTATTGGATGGTCTTGGTACTCTAGGAGTTATGTGAGTAGGATTTTGCGGATACTGAATTATTTTATTTTCGAACGGAGTTCTCGATTTTTGTAGAGATTTGAATATTGTTACCGGAATACCCAGACCGGTGTTTTTTTTTTTTTTTTTTAAATTTGGATACAGTTTACCCCACTCAGAGTTGCGATAGTAACGTTTGGTGTTGATCCCGACCGTAGCTGAACCATATTGTAGCGGAATTGCACTGCAACCGTTATTACTGCAGTTAATACTGAGGAGTGACAATTTCATTGAAGTTTTGTTCGTGGGGTCGCGGATCGCTAACACTGAAGCGGCTGAGAATTTTGTAATTTGTGTTTTAAATTGAGTTAAAGGCGGTGGTGGTACCCAGGATTTTTGTTTGATTTTTTGTGTTAATTCATTTCGCCTAGAGTGAGGATTTTGTTTTGTTTGTCACTCGATCACTCTTTGGCGTCTGTCTCTGCAAGTAGTTGGAAAAGAGAAGGAAATAAATTATTTTGTTTAAAAGTCGAAACCTGGTCCCCGTGTTCTCATCAAGCCCGAAGTTACTAAATAATTGCTATTTGAAATAAATCATTCATTATGATAGAAACAAGCGAGACTTTAAACTGTGGAATATTAGAAAGCAAAAAAGAGATTGTTGAGTGAATGGTTCAAATGGCTCTGAGCACTATGGGACTCAACTGCTGTGGTCATAAGTCCCCTAGAACTTAGAACTACTTAAACCTAACTAACCTAAGGACAGCACACAACACCCAGCCATCACGAGGCAGAGAAAATCCCTGACCCCGCCGGGAATCGAACCCGGGGACCCGGGCGTGGGAAGCAAGAACGCTACCGCACGACCACGAGATGCGGGCTGATTGTTGAGTGACAAACGCAAGATAGGTAATACGGAGTAGTTACAAGCTACAGACTTTTCACTTCAAAATCATTTAACTGATTAAATCATAACAAAATAATTAGGTCTGTAGTTGGTGTCTAAAAGTACGTAAGAGTGAATTATCTATTTACAATACAGAATATACGACGGTCGGTTTATTTTTGTTCCGAAATTGAAAGCTTACGGTCGACGTTTCGTAACGTAAAGCCAGAGATATTACTTATATTATTGACGAGCGTTGCCGTAGAAACAAAATAGATCGGTGACAGCATCTGTCAAAATTAATACATTTGAAACGTACTTTGCATTTTTGGTGAAAGTAGTATGCGTAATTAAGAAGATAGCAAAATATATCAACCTTTACCGTGATTTTACTAAAATCTAACCAGGAAAGCGAGTGCATTTAAGGTTTTATGTTAAAGAGCGGTCTGACGTATGTATTGGTAGTTGTGATTCTTAACTACTCTGAAAGATTATGAAATTATTAAACTATTTCTGTTATGGGAAAAGCTATAGAGCGCTACCTCTTACATACATAATGAGACAGAATAAGTGCACATTAATTTCGATCAGTTTCTGGTATTTAATCGTTGTTATTACTGGCCAGGATACGAAGCGCAATTTCATTTTTCCGTTAAGGTGTTGACGTCATTATAGGAGGAACTACCTATTAAAAGTCACTGCTGTTGACCTTAATATAATAATAACAAATAATGGAAAGGTATTTAAATATTACAGCGATAAAAATCTACGCAAATAGCTTCCTTTTGTGTGCTCAGTTGCAGTTCCCCAGAAACTGAACTTCTGTGTAGCGAGAGAGTTGTCCCTGCTTTCCTTCACATTAAAAATCACAAATCATAAGACTATTTAAAAAAAATTCTCGGCTTCTTCTCTTTTTTGGGCGGGGTTGTGTGTGCTACTAACATGGGCCGCGCGGGGTGGCCGCGCGGTTAGGGGCGCCATGTCACGGATTGTGCGGCCCCTCCCGCTGGAGGTTCAGGTCCTCCCTCGGCCATGGGTGTGAGTGTTGTCCTTAGCGTTAAGTTAGTTTAAGTAGTGTTTAAGACTAGGGACCAATGACCTCAGCAGTTTGGTCCCTTAGGAATTCACACATACTTGAACGTTTTGAACTAACTATGTGAAGTTACAGGCAGCAACTCCGGCACCTTTGCATTTACGCATGCGCAGCCCTCGAAGCACAACAGCCGCAGATGTACTTTAATACTTTTTGCGAGTACTGTAATTAGTGTAGCGTTCTAAATTTATTTTATTTTACGTGTCTATAATATTTCTCATTCTTTCTGTCTTCCTTAATGGAAAAAATACTGACTATAATTTAGTACTTGAAGCAGTGAAGTGTTTTCAGTAAGAAAAAGTCTGCAACTGTTGGTCTAAGAAAGTGGTCCAACCGGACGGAGTCGCTAACGTACGAAGCATATGGTAGCAGCACGCCCGTAACTGCGTAGCAATCAGCGTGGATTGCAACTTCGTCACTGCAATGTTCTGGTAATGTGTTGGCTCCTTGCCTTTGCAGGTTAGGGGATAGATTTCAGTTATAAACTTGACCACTCCTTCCAGTTATTAAAAATCTGAATAATATTTGTACCGCTAACGTAAAAAACAAGTCGTGTTCACATAAACAGAATTACTCAGTTCTAGAAATAATTCTTCTGTCCTGATCAGTTATTTTGAAATTAACAACTGTTAGAAAAGCATACGAGATTCTGTATAAGACATAATTAAAATCACTGTTAAAAATACTTCGTGCTGCATTGCTCTGAGGAACTATGTAGATGGGAAATGAAACTTCAGATCTGTAATATCGCTGCTAATTTTTAAATAGATTGATTAAGACTACGATGTTTCGTAATTACTATGTACGTGAGAGTATGAATACTAATGAATCACTGAGTAAATAGATTAGCTATTTTTAAATTATGCTGTCAGTTCTATTCCATAGAAACAGTGGCTTGAATCAAAGTAATTCCCATAGCGTTGCATGAATATAAGGCTTTGGTATTTATATGAAGTGTGTCGTGTATCCTTGCCTATGAAAGTATCTTGAGTTATCATAGACATCTTGCTAGTACAAGGTGGTTACAATTAAGCTTTCTCTACTTGAGTCAGTGTAGACGTAAGGCTATTTACCGTATGGGTGTCCAGCTTTATAGGAATGATGTTCCGACCGTCCGCTGCAGCATCTTCTTTATTAGCAGTGTTAGCGTCATGGCTTGCTGTTAGGCGCCGGTACTGGTACGGCGACGTATGATTGAAACACGAACTTCAAGTGTGTATTACAGTTGCAGGTAGTCAACTTGGGTCTGGACAAGATGAGCAGGGTTTTAATCGCAAAGCTGTTTTATGAAAACAACTGCATTAGTATCCCCGCTCTTGACGAGTACCGACGCATTAAAGTAATGCGGAGAGGTCTTCTTTCAGTACCGAGGTTGAAGAACACGATTCGGAAGTTCAAATTATCTGGCGATTCGGAAATTGTTCCTGGTAGAGGCCGACGGCTAATTGCACCACAGATTGATGAAGAAGTTACTGTTGCCATGGCTGAGCATGCTGGACACAATGTGACATCTTCAAATAGTGCACGAGCTGCGTCATGGTAGCTGAACATTCCACGGTCCAGCGTTGTCTAGGGGAGCAGTAGAGCTATCTCTAGTGTGTTTCCACAATGTCGTGGATGCAGATGGAAGATACAATGAGCTAAGTTTGCAGACTGGAAAGCAAACATGGTACACAATTAACAAATGTCGCCCTCACATGTGGAAATTAAAATGTGTCGCTTTCAGTGGTTTGTTCGTTATTTCGCTTCCGCATGTCCTTACAAATATTTCCACAAAGTTTCATGGTTTGATGGTCACTCGTTTCCCACGAGGGCCCTTTCAAGTAGTGGAAGTTGTAATATTATTGGATTTCAGATACTTTGCAAATTAGATATTTGTCACAAAAGAGAGGAACAGCCGTCGGGCTGTAGTTTGTAAAGATATTAATCATCACATCGCATGTGTAAAGTGACAAAATACTTTATAATGTGCGCCTACAACAAGACGCGGGTCCAGCGTTGAAGTTTTTCAGATAAACACTATGACCCGCTGGGCGCAGATATTTAAATCATTGCCACAGCGCTGTATAGCAATAAGCTGTGAAACATTTGAAATAACAATCCATCATTTGTTAAGAAATGTTCTAGAGACTTCATTACCTTTTTACGTTTGGTCGCCGACTTGTTAAGACGTGTTGTGTAGCACCGCTACAAGTTATATTTTATATGGTGTCAAAACTATGTAAACACCAAGCAAAACG
Organism: Schistocerca americana; assembly: GCF_021461395.2. Classification (NCBI taxonomy): domain Eukaryota; kingdom Metazoa; phylum Arthropoda; class Insecta; order Orthoptera; family Acrididae; genus Schistocerca; species Schistocerca americana. The sequence continues at coordinate 553,284,563 of NC_060123.1, read as the reverse complement.
CTTCGGTAAACCGTGTGACTCTAAGAAGTACTTACGCGCACTCCATAACATTTAATTTTAAAAAAAATCTTCGATAGACAAAAGCAGTGATTGATGGACTGCTCCATGTATGAGAGGAAACATAAAAAAGTAAGTTTTGTATTCATTGTATATTTGTTAATGTCTATTAGTTTAACGCCCTTTTCTTTGAGAATATATTGATGCTTCACTTTACAGAAAATCTCTGCTTATTCTTTTCTTTAGATTTTTCAATGTATGTAAGCTTTGTTACAGGTTCCCTCTTCGTCGCAGTATCTCGATTATATTCTGGAGGACATTAATGCGTTCAATTTCCAATCTGATACCTTTTCACAAAATTTCACTGTTTTGCGTTCATTTCCATTTTTTTATTATTCAAATAGGTACCTTAGGTATTTTCATTGAAGATTCTGATTGCGTGAAGGCAAACCGGATCAAAGCTCAGTCACGAAACCACCTTCGCGTAATCAAACCTTACGTCTCCTGAGCACATTCGAGAACCAACGCATCGGCGATCATACATCAATTTTTCTCTCTTTCCAAGTCGTACCAAAAACGGCAAAGCGGAACTGCCGTGAGCACGCGATCTAGTGTTATAGGTTGCATTCTTTATCTTGTCGGCAAACATTGCCAGACATTATCAGCAAAACTTTTATTTGATTAAACGTGTGTGAACAGCAAAAATGTATTTTGTAGTGCCTTATGCGTTCTACGTGAGCTCCCATCTTACTCTGTTACTCGCTCCTGTGAACGGAAACGCGTTATGCTGATCTTTCTGCCTCTCGCGTCCATATAGAAAAGATAACCTGAAGATGCCTAAATAGGGCGAAACGCGTCGTTGAAAAATAAAAAAACTAAAATTGCAACCGAGACTGTCTTTAACCAATACCAAAAATGCATTCTTCGGCAAAACAAATAGTGAAGACAATTTCCAATATGCCTATTTCAGCAGTGTTTCGACTAATAATTTTACTATTGTCTTTTTTAAGTTACATGGACGTTGCCTATGACATAGTTGGCAAATAATTTTTAGAACTGCAAATTCGGTTACACATAACCCGGAAACAGCTTTTCGTCGCAACCCCAGCGGACCAGCAGGCACGTATTTCTCTAGGTTACTTGCGTAACATTTAATTAGTAACATTTCTTTCACTCGACAACATTGCACTTTCATTTCGCGCATTTCGGGGGCAGCAGAGCGGTGGGTGCAGGGAATCCGACCACTCCCAGCAGTTCTTACTACGTAAATTTTGCAGTTTCGGGAAGTACACCAAGGCTGCGGCGAGGGCGCAAAATTATTATTCCTGTCAGACGGTCTCTAACTCGCGTACACCTAAACTAAACCCACATTTTATTTTGCTTGCTAACTCGATAATCTCATTCCTTTATTCGCGCCCGAATCGATTGGAAGGGGCTTCCCCTCGGAAAGGGCGGTATTCTGAGCACGTGCATCCCCAATCATAGCCCCATTCGTAATTTCAAAAAATCATATTTAGTCTTTAAATTCCTCCGCTCGACCGGAATACTGACGAAGTGCTGGCGCTCGGGAACGATTAACGAACGACCAGGTTTCGAGCTCTGACTGCCAGATTAGAAGGGCCTCAGTAAATCAGACTGCAGCCGTCGCTTCTTCCGGGAACTGAATCAGTTCCCCGTGTTCTTTTACGAACGATGGGGACGCACGGTCTTCTCCATGTTAAGAGTTATCCGAGCAGTTAATATCATCGATCACTGTTTCGCAGTAAAAGAAACTCTCTGAAAGAGTGAGTGATTGGCTGTAAATTACATGAAGTTATTCAATTAAAATTCAAAATCTCATTATTATGACGAAAATATTTCGTTTCAGCTCAACGTTTATTGGAAATGGCCCTTTTTGTATAATGTTAAAGAAGTGATATTCAAATACAAATCGTCGGGATGTGGCCATAGCTTACGCACTAATGAATGCTCGATTACCTACTGAGATGTCAGGCATTTTTTGGCGTAAGTATATTCCAAGAAAGTTCAACGTCAATCATTATTCGGTAATTCAAAGACAGCAACTCACGCCATTCTTGAAAAATGGTAGTGCACTTTGGAACTGAATTCGAAGCGCAACGCATAGGACAAACTGTGACTAACAAAAGCGTTTTCCAGCTAAGACTCCATGAAAGAGAGAGAGATACGTCTACGAGAAACAGTGGTATACAGGGTGTCTGACTGATAACTGTTTACAACGTATCACAGTGGTGCAGAGGAAGTCAAGACGAATAGTTTGATACAGGACACCTGCAGGCTTTGAAGTCGGGAAATAAACTCAAACTGACCTCAAAAACCCATCTAAGTTTCCATGCATGCGCGTCTCGCGATATTTTGATTAATTTCCCGCTCTCTTCACCAAAGTATTTATCCTAGAGCAAAAATGAACATGACCTTTTTTGTAGAAAATGTAATGTAGGATACTGTTGTATTGGTTGTTCGTTTTCGTTAGACTCCTGTTCTCGACTTTTCCATAAAAACGTACAAAAGAGGCCTTCTAACGAACACCCACCATCACACTCAAGCCCCCACCGGTCACGATCTTCAGTACGTTGTTCATTGCACTCCCTCCTACCACTGTACAAACATTTGTGACTCCACCAAGTGATTCCCGTATTCGACCTTTTTTAGCATCCCACGACTTGGCTTTTACGCCGCGAGTTTAGTCGGTTATTTCGTTAACATTGTGAATTCAAACCATACAGCGAGGCTAGCGAAAGTAAAAGGCCATTTGTAAACATAATGCAAAGACTAATTAAGTTTACAATTCCATATCAATTTAATCCATACAAACATATAGTTTCATAGAAAGAAGGCCAGACGAACAAAAAACGATTCAATTGATAACTTTGTGCTTTTAAAATTCATGGAACTGTGTGGCGCAAGATACGCAGAAGTCAATTTTACGTTTTGTAAGTGCGCGACAATTAAGATCCTGTATTTGTTTTCTTTTTTTGCTAATAGTCTGCGCGAAGCCTCGCACGAAGCGCATGCGCTGTAGCTTAGATAGTTTTCGTAAACCAATTTGAGGCAGTTTTCCAAGTTGATGGACCGCAAGTGTTCTATATAAAATTGTTCATCTCGACTTTCTGTACACTAGCGTGATAAATCGTAAACAAGGATCACTTACACCCCGCCAAGTATACGAAAGTTTGACTGGATTGAAAACTTGACACTAGAATAGAGAACGTAATCGTAGTTGTAATTTCACCACACATAATGAAGCCGTATGGCGTATACTTATTATAATGGATTTCCGACAATCCAACAGTATTTCGTATTCAACGTCTCTGAGAGAATGTGTAAAATGTTCAGACATGTTTGCACTTTTTATTGCATTTCTTGATACATGTTGTCTCTTAAGAAACTGCATGGAAGATATCCAGAGACGAAGATGTGGTGACCCAATTCAGCACCCATTGTAAGTGCGAGCTAAACCCTCCTATGCCTTTAGTGGATAATTCGACACTCTTAAACACCAACATCTTCCATTAATACTGCTAATACATACCCCTTAAGGTTTTTACATGTCTGTCAGTTCAAAATCCCCTCAAAATAAGTATTAACAAGCTTGCCTCCTGTTGCCCAAAAAAGTTCTTAAATGACAATGGACACTGATGTTGAAGTGCTCGCAGGCGATGATGCTCTTGCGTATAAGTTTCACTGCACTTGACACTGAATGCTGTTAGTGAATATTGATCCACATAAGATCAAAAACTCCGTATTTTATTCTCATTCGATTAAGTGCCTATTAACCAAATATGAGGCGATAATGAGTGTCATCGCAATCAAGTTCTTGACGCATGACGGTGATCTGGTTTTACCCTGCAGTCTCTGAATATGTGGATGGCTTCTGAAGCGAGGGGTCACTACCGATGTTCTTCCGTGCTCTTTCATTTCGAGATTTTGCTCTGTCTCGATTGATGTTGTCGTCTACGAGATACTTAACCGTAATCTTCCTTTCTTTGACGCTCGTACGGGTCCTACTTCAGAGAAAGCGTTATTGACGATGGATGTGCTGTGCGCGGATACATTACAGGCATTCACGGAAAAAAAGTCAAATCTGGACGCAGGTGGGTGGATGGAAGTGTGGATTGGGAACCCGTAATGGGGGTGGGAGGTGGTAAAGTATCGAAGGGTGGAGCGTGGACAGAGTCGGAGGGGGGAGGGAGGGGGTGGGGAGCAGCGCTTTGTGGTGCGCACAAGCGGCCGATGCTGAAAGCAGTAATAACAAGGCCAGCCGGGCGGGCGCGGCCATTAGCCGCCGGTCGCACTCTCTTCATTAAGGACGTGACCCCTCGCGCGGCCAACATGGCGGCCGGTGACGTCACCGGCAGGCCAGCGCGGCCGGAGCGCGGGCCTGTCCGCCAGCTCCGGAGCGCAGAAGAACACCGGCCTGTAAACACCGGGGCGCCACACGCAGCAACGTGCTGGCACTCGCGTGGTGTTGCGTACGTATCCAAAACACCTTTCCTTGAAAATAATTCGCTGTTTCCAAAGCACTATCACGCAGTTTCTAGTTCCCTTGTGGACACACTGAAGCTCGATAAATTTCCAGTACGGACTTGCAGTGATAAGCGATAAGTAACACTTTATCCGGAGCTTACTTAGTATGCTCACGAAACTCTTAACATGGGGCTTCTAAATTTTATAGAAATCTGTGCCGGAAGAATAGCCATGTTCTGGAAGGCTCAGTACTCGTACCTACACTGAAGTAAGAAGACCAGATTTTTTTTCAGTAACTATAGAGGCGTAAACCAACGAAACTGTGAGCATAAGATGTACCAAGAAATTTCAAAAAAGATTAAATGCTTTAACACAGACTTTCATGATAGAAGAAGAAATTATTTTCGACAGGGAAGATCTTGTAAACTCACTTTCTATTGCAGATGACCAGATAACGCTGGTGCATACGGATCACAGCCTGCAACGTGCTGTATAGTCCTCTCGTATAATGATAAAACAATATAATTTAAACGTATCCAAAAAGATGACTCAGGTTATGGAGTTTTGTGAAATACCCTAAAGCTAAAATCATAATCGAGACTAATATACTGGAACAAGTCCATATTGTCAGCTGCTTAGGCTGTGATGTCTCTTATGCTTACGATAATGAACCTGAAAATAAACTACAAAGGTATGTTCACACTTTTTGGGTATGATTAGGGAAACGTTCCTGAATAAAACCAAGGATGAGACAGTACTTAGTTTCTATAATACTACAACGTACTATTGCTGCTCTAATGATGCGAAGTATGGACTTCATTGACCAAACAATTACGCAGAATTGAAATGGCAGAAATGAGACTTCAGACGCTTTTGGGAGAATATAAATTAGAATATCATAAGAGGAAAGATGAGGTATGAGAAGAACTCCATGTTCTAGGAATAGTCGAGAAAAAAAGATCCAACAGTATAAAAAGCCATAGCATGCCCCTCTACAACGTATGGTTCAAATACGGATATCAAGGACAACCCATGACTACAGACCTAAAGGAGTGAGAAGGATAGAGCGGATACAATGAAGACGGTGCTATCAGTTTTAAATTGCTTAAATTTCGGAACAGATGAAGATGTTTATTCTGAAAATGAAAATGATAATAAATATTTTACCCAGTGATTTTCAGTCTCTTAGCTGCTTAACTTTCCTTCTAGTTTCATTCTGACAATCATATCTTTCTCTCTTACATAATGCTGACATGTCCTGGGAAATTGAAGCAGTGTACCGGACCGAGTCTAGAACGCAACACCTTAGACTTTTTTTATCCCGGGCAGTTTCTCTATCCACTGAGCTATCCAGCCACGAAACACGATTATATTCACACCTCTACTTTCTCCTGTACTTCTCTCGTGCCTCTTGAATTTTGCAAAACTACAAAATTCATACATATTCAGTGTCAAGGCACCTCGCCGCTCTAATAGCCACATTCGAGTTTTACCACGGATGTTTCCGTAAACACCTTCACAGGCTGCATAACGCAGAGACACTTTTCTCCCCTTCTGGGTAAGAAGAGGTAGCGGGTTACCTTTTCTTTAACTGTGCGAGACTATATGGAAGTACTAACAACCCTTCTACAAGAATTTGTAAAGCTTTGTAATTGCTAGCAAATCAGCGAGACGACTTTGTCAGTAACACAGTATCATAGACTTTTCAACAGAAACTATAGATTCACGGTTGCGGGAGGTGCCCACATCTAAGACCAACATACAGCAGACAATTGGCTGTACAAAAGTGTTGTATAGCAACGCAGTACTTGACTGGTCTATCTGTAACTACTGTCTATGTCGAGTGCGTGTGTGTGCGTGTGCGTGCGCAAACATTCTGCAGTAAACGATCTATCAGTGCATGAATACCTGCGCATACTAACGAAGATTAATCCTTCTATATGGTGTAAGCTAAAAGCCAAGAATAAAATACAGTAAAAAACATAAAAAAAGCTTCTCAAAAGTTCTTCTGCGTATCTTTCGATATCCATAAGGAATGGATATTTCAGAGAATTGGCTTTTCCACAGCCTAGGGGATTGTTTACAGAAGCAATTTCCGCTTTCTGCAGGGTTAAAACCGTGTGCTGGATCTGAAATCGAACCAAGGACCTAGCGAAGATCTGCCACACAGTTCTAATCTGCCAGCAAGTTCCAAAACACCGCGCACTCCGCTGTAGGCTTAAAATTACGTAATGTTTATTTCTTTTCTGCAATTCCTCCATGACAATGTTGGTTGATCCCCAGGGCTGTGGATTAAATTACTTCAAGAAATACAGCAACCAGCCATTTCTGATGCAGTTTTATGTACTCGTATGACGGACACATTTGTGCTCTTTGTCAGTATACCACATAAGCTTACAGCGTGTGTACTGTGCAAGCAAATGCGAAAAAAAAAGAAATGCGGGAAACGAAGCTGCAAGCTACAGAATGAAAGGTATCTGCAACGTGCAAAAGTCGACAAAAACGTAAAATTGTTGGAGGTGTTACGTCAATTAAAATGGGTGAAAACCCGAAATGCATCAAGGCACAAATAGCGCTACGTGGCTGGTTCCTGTATTTCCTCAAGTAATTATTTCTTTTACAATTTACAATGATAATTTACAGTAATATGACAAATAGCATCGGATGTTACACACTCACTTTCAAGCTGCAGCACATGAACTAATGACAACCGTGATACGTCATATAACACTCATGAACATTCTGCGCGGCATAATTTAATATCAATCTGCAACCAGACAGTACCTATTTACGCTAATCTGTCCATAACCCCTTACCTGCTAGAAACTAATTGTAGCCTATCTTTAATTTGGCTTAATCATAGCCGAACGAAGCAGCTGCCAAGGACGTGGAGTTATGGAGAACTCAAGATTTTGGGTGCAAATCCAAAAAATTTCAACAAATTGTGTTTGCTGTCCGTTTGCGTTGTTAGACGATTTGAGCCAATGTCAGATCTAAATAGCAAGTACTGCTTTTGTGGAGACGCAAAAATCAACCACCGTTCATCTCTACTAGCTTAAAACACAATAAAAACACCAGAAAACATTAAAAGTGTATTCATGTTACGAGCACATTTTATTGTTCCCCTTGTCTACGGTTTAACGTTAAACTGTGCCTCAAAATCCGTTCCATCTATATGTTTAGTCGGTAGTTCCCACTGGCTTAATTGGTATAACGGGGCGGGTTAGTTAGTTACGAGTTCCACAGATCATTTGAACGATTCTTTTATCGTAATCATAGGGAACGAGTTAGTTTGTAGGATATGATCAGTGTTACCATTAATGAACACATTATTTAGCCCGACTTATGCACTTACACTTTTTTATGCTTTTTCTCTTTTTCTTTCAAAAAGTTTCCTTTCGAAGGCCGTATACCAATCATACAGAATTGCAGTGAGCATTGAGACAGTCATCCCACCAACACATCAGGTTGAAGATTCCCACTGTATAACACTGTGCCCTGCTGCGCGAATGAGTTCGTAATTGCCTGCTGCATATCCTCATCCGACAAGAATCGTCGACCCTTCAAGGCCATTTTTAAGGGTTCTAAGGCGTGATAATCTCATGGGCAGAGATCACAACTATAGGGCGGATGGTTGAGTACCTCTCACTTGAACGCTGGCGCAACTTCTGCGTTACGACGTGTGCGATATGGGACGTGCGCTATCATGAAGCAGTCGCACCCCTTGGCGTACTATTTCACAACGGCAGTTTTCGACAGGCATGCTGCCCCATACCCGTTCTCCGTTCTGCCATGGATGTCTACAGGTGTTTGTCGTTCGGCAGCCAAGACAAGAGTAACAGCACGTTGCTCTCGTTAGGACGTGTTTCATAACATCGTCGCCATGGTTCACGTTTCAGCATTTACCGCACGCACATTGGAAATCCACGAATGCCACGATGATCCTTTGGCTGCATGTCGGTGCTCATATACCAGCACAAGTCGCGCTAAGTTGCATTTATGCCGCAGCAACGCCCTCAGACGGAGAATTTTTAATCGCCCCTTATTATTATATACTTATTACTTATTACTATCGCCGTTTCTGCTGGATGAGTGGTTAGTGTGTCATCTCGTAACTAACTCTGCGGTTTCAATTTTGACACTACGGTGTGGGCTGATTTGCTACTTTCTAGCAGATCAAAACTGAGTGTGGACCTTCACTCAAAAGGTCACAGGTCCAAGAAAGGTCACAGGTCCAAGTCAGCACGTTTATTGTATGGACATCACATAAGCACAGACGGATCTCCCTCAACGGGAAGACACACACTTTCATACACAACACGAAATGTTTTGGAGTAACATACCAATTAAATTTTACCCCTGCCACCTTCAGAATTTGAAAGAAAGGTAAAATAAAGGGAGCGAAAGGCTATTTACAATTTATACAGAAACTAGGTGACAGTTATAAGAGTCGAGGGGCTTGAAAGGGAAGTAGTGATTGGGGAGGGAGAGAGGCAGGGTTGTGGCCTATCCCCGATGTTATTCAATCTGTACATTGAGCAAGCAGTAAAGGAAACAAAAGAAAAATTCGGAGTAGGAGTTAAAATCCATGGAGAAGAAATAAAAACTTTGAGGTTCGCCGATGACATTGCAATTCTGTCAGAGACAGCAAAGGACCTGGAAGAGGAGCTGAATGGAATGGACAGTGTCTTGAAAGGAGGATATAAGATGAACATCAACAAAAGGAAAACGAGGATAATGGAATGTAGTCGAATTAAATCGGGTGATGCTGCGAGAATTAGATTAGGAAATGAGACGCTTAAAGTAGTAAATGAATTTTGCTTTTTGGGGAGCAAAATAACTGATGATGGTCGAAGTAGATAGGATATAAAATGTAGACTGGCAATGGCAAGGAAAGCGTTTCTGAAGAAGAGAAATTTGTTAACATCGAGTATAGATTTAAGTGTCAGGAAGTCGTTTCTGAAAGTATTTGTATGGAGTGTAGCCATGTTGGGAAGTGAAACGTGGACGATAAATAGTTTAGACAAGAAGAGAATAGAAGCTTTGGAAATTTGGTGCTACAGAAGAATGCTGAAGATTAAATGGGTAGATCACATAACTAATGAGGGGATATTGAATAGAATTGGAGGGAAGAGAAATTTGTGGCACAACTTGACTAGAAGAAGGGATCGGTTGGTAAGGCATATTCTGAGGCATCAAGGGATCACAAATTTAGCATTGGAGGGCAGCGTGGAGGGTAAAAATCGTAGAGGGAGACCAAGAGATGAATACACTAAACAGATTCAGAAGGATGTAGGTTGCAGTAGGTACTGGGAGATGAAGAAGCTTGCACAGGATAGAGTACGATGGAGAGCTGCATCAAATCAGTCTCTGGACTGAAGACCTCAGCAACAACACCAATTGAATTACTTATAAGTGGACGTTTGCACTCTTCTGGGTCATCTAAATCTTAAATGTAAATCAACGTGAGATCGAACCTGGCATCTACCTAATGCCAGCTAGCATCTCTGATCATTACACCACGACAAGCAACACTCAGACTGCTGATTACTATTTTTCCCATCACTAACACTTTTATTTACATCGTTACTTTGATTTCAGTTACCTGCACTATTGATACTTCTTGCTTTTTATTTCAAACTAGTTTGGAGATATACCATGAAAAGTTTCACGATAATGTATGATGGACACAGAAGTCTAAAATTAAACATAAAATAAAACAATATGAAATAAAAATTAATACGGTTAGTAAGTTAAGTTAGGTAAGGGTCCAATTATCGGCAGTCTTTCCCAACTAAAACGAGTACTGTACAAGCATTTCTTATCAGCGCAAAAAACCAAAATTACTCTCTCTCCGTCTCTGTGCCTCTCTCATTTTCGTCGATATCAGAAAGTGGCAATATCAGCGTTCTCAATGGTTCTTCAGTTTGTCCAACTTGGCCTCTTGTCATTTTAAGAGAGGCCGCGTGTTAAATCTAAGGAGCGGTGAAACGTCCAATTTAGCGAAAGAACGACGCGGATTGTAGAACGCGCTTCATATTGGAGGAAAACTCTTATACAACCCCGCAGGTATTCTTGTCCAATATCTGTCGCCGTTCCACCATTCACCCTCGCCCTCTAAAGCAATGCTGTTTAAGAACGAGCGACATTTCTTTCTCAAAGTTAACCAATTTCCGACAACATGTCAAGTGCGGATAGAGAGAGAGAGAGAGAGAGAGAGAGAGAGAGAGAGCTCGTCTTTTTCTCTTCCGGTGCCCTTGTGCACCCTCCCCACCTCTTCACCCCTCCCCCCCTCCATCCTCTCGGCAGCCGTCGTCTCCTGTTCCCTTATAACTGATATAATAACGCAAAGCAATAAAATTAAGATATGAGACATCAATTATTTTTAACGTAGCAGCACGAGATGAAAGGGGAACGGAAAGCGGACAAGGCAACAAGCCCGACAGGAAAGCGTGGGGGGCAGAGAGTAGGTGGGGAACTGGAGTGGTAGCGGGGAGCGGCGGAGAGAGAGGGGGGGGGGGGGGGTAGCCTTGCAGGCAAGCCATTGATTGTGCGGCCTAATGAGGCTTCGTTATATTGCGCGCACGTAAATTGTTTCTGCCTGCGGATTAAGATTATACAGGCGAGCGGGCGGACAGGGCCGTACGCCGTGGCCCTAATGGACGTTTCCTTTTCAGATGGCACCCGCCTACACAATCACGCTCACTAATTGCTCGCCCGTTTGTTTGTCCCGGGGCTGGCGAGGTCCCATTCAGCGACCAAGGAGCACGCCGTGCCGCTAGCACAGTGGCGACAAACGCTTCGAGGTGGTCGCCCGGCTGCACCACAACCACGTCACGCCACGCGTTACTGGAACCGCCGAACCCATCTTTGGACCATTACTGTACGCGCAATCCTCCTCCCCCACATACCGAAAGAAAAGAAAATCCGCAGGTGGCGACGCCACGAAAAAATATGAATTCTGGCGGCCAGATTAATAATTAATGTATTACAGTTTTCAAAGCGATCTGCGTTATCTTCAGGTGCATACCACCTACGCTGCAGTAGTAAAAATGTCATTTTCAGAGTTTACCGACAGAGGCTCGTAATTTGTTACACGATTCTCGACATACGTTCCAATCTCGTACTTTGGATGTTACGAGTCTCGTAATTAGCGGTTAACAGTTTAAAGCCCGTTATTCTCCCTCTGCTCTGTAAGTGTTCTTCGTTTGCTGTGCGCGTTCCTTGGAGCTAATGCCCATATTCTGAGACCCACAATCTTATCCCTATTATACTCTGTCGCTGAATACTGCTGTTCAGCCTCGATCAAAAGTGCTTACCGTAGTAACATAGACGTGCAGCTCAAGCAGGTAGTCCGAAGAATAACGGGTTATTTTCTAAGTACTAACATCAGATGTCTTCCTGTTCCCATCAGAAGTTTACCCACGTGCAGCTGTTAGAGGTTCAGGACTTCTCCTGAAGGCCTGGCGACAACATTCAGTGAATCCTCAGCTAGACATTCATCGAGATATTGCACAAGCAGAACACCAACGCCTAAAATATAGGAAACCGTCGTGGCGCAGAGCAAACAACCTTGCTGGATCCTCTTCCAGTGTCAACCACTCGTGGAAAATCCATTAGGCGCAATCATCATATATCTAGTTGAGGACCTCCCCATTCGGGTACAAGAGTTCGATATCATCAGATGTTGATGAAGGATCATGAACCGGATTCGAGCAGGACAAGGCAGAGGCGTTTGAAGAAATTTTCGTCTTGCAGCCGGTCATCATCAACTACACTCCACTGTATTTCGACTGGGCGCCTGTCAGTCAAAGCTGAGTCTTCGATGGCTCACCTGATTCTGACTGGCAGGTGCCCAGTCGAAATATAGTGTAGCGTACGTGACGATGACAGGGTGCAAGCCCGAAATTTCTTCCAACACCCAATTCGTCAGAAAAATTTTAAAATTCACACAAGGCAGATGTGGTTGTCTACTGCACAAGCGGAAATAGGCTAGTCCTGAAAATTATGAGTTTGGTGCACCTTTACCAGTACAGTAAATCCACTATATCGTTGCTGAACGTCCTGTTGGAATGTACAAAACAACACGTATCAGAGGAAGTGATCGAAGGGATGAGGAAACTACATCTGAAGATAGAAGATTTTACGCACTACTGGTAGTGCAAATTTGTCTATACATATTGTGTATTTGAATATTTTTCATCATTCGAGAAATAATTAAACCACCTACACCGCTGGCTATTGAACTAGGAGCACCAGGAAGGGTAGCAAATAAAGTAATTTTACTCACTTTGCGTACACAGTAAAGCAGGAATAATACGTGATTACAGTTAATTTGTATATGGTTTAGGGTCATACAATGTGCCACCTCTGGCTCTAGCTCAACTGGGTATCCAGTCGAAGTGTGCTTGGATGAGAGATAGGGCTACGTCATTCCACGGTGCATCGACTCTACGCTTGAGCTCTTCAGTCATAGTGGCTGTCGTGTGGTAGTGTGCTAGTCTCTCGGCAACCCATGACCAGATATTATCAGGGGGTGTGGCATTTGGGTAACGTGCTCGAACACTTGTTGAAAGATAACGTGACGGCGACCTCGAAGGAAGGCTACAGACACATCAGAAATACAACACATTCCGTCCCAATTATTCGTTACGCTAACCAGAGGTGACCGTGTTTACACAATGACACCCCCTTACCATCATGCTACATTCTGAGCCGCTACGACAACGATGAATTCAATTTGGCAACATTCAGTTTGCTCCCAACCTTCTAACACCGCTGAGTTGATCGTGATGATGCACACAGAAAGGGGACTCGTCTCAAAAGATGATATGGTGCTTTTCCTGTGTGTGTATAAGCGAAAGTGCTGCCACGACAAGGGAAACTGCAACAGAGGTCACGTTGCTGACGCCCCACAGTGCTCAAATGTCGTCACCTGCCCGTGTGGATGTTTCTTTGTTGCGTACTTCCCCATTTCCTGATTCAGAGTACGTGTCGTTGCTGTACGATCCTGCGCTGGGAGAGCGACCGGTATGTCTGTCATGTCGTGCGCTAGTTGCGTGAGTGGTTGAGTTTCTGCATGATGCTGAGTGTAACCGTCCTGAAGCCATCGTTCCATAATCACACTACAACTGTAGTATCCCTGCCAACGCGAGAAGCAACATCGCGGAACGAGTAACTATAGTTGCGCTAGGTCACGATCCTTCCACGGTCGATATCCGACAAGAGCTGGTAGATATTTCTCCTTCTTACACGAGGCATAACACCATCTTCTAACAAAGAAACAACATTCAAACGCGATCTTTAAACCCGCTGAATGCCAATTCCAAACGTGTAGTACGTTTCCTCTCAATTTAATGTTTGTTGCATATTATATTCACAGTGTGCATGTTTAATGGCCAGTATTGTATTTAGGGTTTGAAGAACCACACATTACTCATCATTCGGCTGAGTAGGACCCGACTGTGTTGCATTTGGACCTTTTGTGTATGACATGTAAAATAAAAAAAAACGTATAAAAGTGTAAAGACAAAAAATACGTAATATGTTAGGAACAGTGGCTCCAGACCACATCTGCATTCGCTCTGGATCCTGTTTTCGCCTGAAAAAGTCGCCATCAAGTTTGTCCAAGTTGATTAGTCTACATATCGTCTAATACAACATCTATTAAAAGTAATTTATCATGCCAAGCAACATATGCTTGCTTGAAAACAGTCGTTTCGTATACATCCCATAGGTCATAAGTTAGCGAAGATAATTTACTTGTGTTTATCGTGATTAAAACTTATGTTCAAGGGAGGAAGATTACGATTTACCGTAACATCAACGATGTGGTCCTTCGGAGAAACGAACTCTGTTATTATTTCCCAGAGGTCCTACCCGGCAACTGCCTGGGCCGGTTTAAGGAAAGCACGGAAAATTGAATAAGGAAGGTCATTCTCCAGTCCCGTGACCACTGCTTCACCTCGGTTTGTCTTTATACAGGGTGTTATTAAAGGACGTTCTTGTATCAATGATATAACATAACAGCTAAAATTAAACTATTTAGAACGCATCATACATTGAAGGTAAACTAACCTACTTCTTCTTGCAATATTTGCTCTTTTAGCTATACGGCACGAACCCAACCAAAAATCAAACTTTCTCACATTTGGTTTAACGAGCCCGGAGTAATGGAAGCAATACCCTCTTAGTTTTATAACTCAACTCTGGCAAATCATTAGGTAGCGGTGGAACGTAGACACGATATTTTATAGAGCCTCGAAGAAAATAACTGCATGGCGAGAAGGCTGGTGAACGTGGACGCCAGCGAGAAACAAATGGTTCAAACGGCTCTGAGCACTAAGGGAATTAACAGCTGAGGTCATCAGTCCCCTAGAACTTAGAACTACTTATAACTAACTAACCTAAGGACATCATACACATCCATGCCCGAGGCAGGATTCGTACCTGCGACCGTAGCGGTCGCGCGGTTCCAGACTGAAGCGCCTAGAACCAGCGGCAAACAGCTCCTTCGTATTGACCATTACGACCAGTCGAACAGTGAGGCACTTCGACGTTCCACCACTCTCCTACAAAGAAATGCCAATAGGGAGGTGCTCCACCTTGTTGCCTAATAAAGCTTTCAAGTTCACCTTCAGATTGGGGAAAGAGTCATTCTTGCAACATATCCATATTAGCCACCCCTGTTACGGTAGTTTCAGCGAAAAAAATGACCCGTAGACTTGATATCTGTTCATAGTGCAGAAAATGTTTAATGGTTCAAATGGCTCTGAGCACTATGGGACTTAACATCTGTGGTCATCAGTCCCCTAGAACTTAGAACTACTTAAACCTAACTAACCTAAGGACATCACACACATCCATGCCCGAGGCAGGATTCGAACCTGCGACCGTAGCAGTCGCGCGGTTCCGGACTGCACGCCTAGAACCGCTAGACCACCGCGGCCGGCAAAATGTTTAATTTTGGGGAATCTGTCTGATACAGTACAAGTTCATCAGGATGTACCGACCCCAGGATACGAACATTATGAATATTCATCTTTCCAGTTAGATGAAAAGTTGCTGGACCACTGAACATTACATCAGCAAGAAACTCATCTTCTCGCTGCAACACTTCACTTGGAAACTTATAAGCACGAGATAATTATCTGGCTTTAAAGCTTGTACCAACTTCAACTGGTATGGAAGCTAGTGTAAACGTTTTCCTGAAACATTTCACACTGTCGTCTTTGGCAACTGAAGTTCAAGATTTTCTTTCCGAACAGACTTCTTAGTATAACGAAGGTACGGTACTCTGACATCATCTTCAGACACGTTTGGTAGTATCGTGCTTTTCGCTTCACACACCCATCCGGTCCCTTACAATTTTCTATACCACCGGCGGACGTTTTGACACATGGGGATCATAATTAAACAGTAAAGGAAATGCACGTTTTACTCAAATTACAGGTTCACTCTTAGCAAACTGCAGAACACAAACAGTTTTCTGCTCGGGTATCGCCACTTTGCGTAAGTGGCACTGCAACTGAGAAACAACGAAGCAGTACTCGCACATGCTACTATCTAAAGCTGTTCGAGTTTCTCTTTAATGGTGACCCTGAACCGACTCTCTTAAAAAAAAAAAAAAAAAAAAAAAAAAAAAAAAAGGTTCAAATGGCTCTGAGCACTATGGGACTTAACATGTGAGGTCATTAGTCCCCTAGAACTTAGAACTACTTAAACCTAACTAACCTAAGGACATCACACACATCCATGCCCGAGGCAGGATTCGAACCTGCGACCGTAGCAGTCACCGGTTCCAGACTGAAGCGCCTAGAACCGCTCGGCCACTTCGGCCGGCGACTCTCTACAATGCTTACAGTTGATACTATCAAAATTTGTAACTGGGACAATCTTTTATGGACATCCTGTATTTCATTCTAATCGCAAATCGTCCCCAAACATAACTTTTTGAACAAAATACTGCTCCTATTGAGCAGAAAGTCGAAGATCTTCCCGTTTTTCAACTTTCCTTTCCCCCTGAAAACAGTAATCGAAATTCGTGAACGCAACCCATCGGGCCCCTTGTTTACCTATCTCAGCATCTGTTTTATGTAATAGTGCGATTAGAGCAGAGTACTTTACCGAAAGAGGTGACGCAGTGCTTGAGACACTGGTTTAACATTCAAGAGAATGGCAGTTCGGATCACCATCCGTCCAACCACATTCCGGTTTCCCTTATTTCCTGAAACTGTTAACGCAGGGATGGTTCCTTTCAAAAGGACGCGGCTGCCTCCCTTATCGTTCTCCAATCCGAGGATGTGCTCTGTCTTTAATGAGTTCATCGTTGATGACACGTTAAAGCTTAACCTTCCTTCTTTCCGCAGAGTAAGTACACAAACTTTCGTCTTACACAGCGGTAGGAATGTCGGAAACCTTAAGCAGTTTACTCCATCAAAAGTAAGGTTGCTATGGCATAAGGTTTCTTGGATATTTCTCTGCCACCCTCCCTCCTTGACGAAATTGTGCACTGCCTGACAAAAAAAATCGAGCACCCACAAGATATGGTCGGATATCAATATAACTTTCAACGCAAACACACCTTTGGAAGGTATGCAAATGATTAGTGTTGCAGTTCTATGTGACAGGTAGACCATCCACCAGCATGCATTACTGTGGTTCGTGTCGAGTGTTGTTAACAGGCTTAGTAGAGAATGTAAGAAGCGCAACAGCGTCAGATGTTGAGTAATCACTGTGAATGACATAGAGATGCTGCGTACTCGTGCGAGGCAGCACTATTAGCATATGACAGGGTTTGAACAAGTTCTCTTTGTGGTTCTCCTTCTGGCCGGCTGGTCGAATAGTCCAGTTTGCAGATTTATGAGGCATTCGGATGTGACAGGGGCTTAGCGTTGAACTGCATAGGAATGTGAGAGTAGGCATATTTGTCGTCAGAGTCAAGGTTTTGTCTACCACCACAAGGTAACATCGCCATATTGTATACCAAGCACTTTGTAAACTCTTTGGTATGCACCTGTCATCCGAGAACACGCAAAGAATGCCCCTCAGAATTCTCTATCATCTCGCACCATTGGTCGAAAAGTAGCAGCTGGAGTAGAGAATCACCGCCCCACGCGTAGATCGCCGGTAACACAAGAACACAAGCGGCTACTGATGAATGGCATTGCCTCGCGTTCAGCGATGAATTGCTGTTCTGCAATACCCCACATGACCATCGTCAGCGAGAGTGGTGGTGACGGGGGAGAGGTCCCACTCTTCCGATGTTTTGAACAGGCACAGCGGTGTTACTCCTGGGGTCAAGCTATAGGGAGCTGATGTGTCGACAGAAGTGCCGACACAGTGTGATTTGAGGGGACCGCAATGCACGCTATAAACACACGAAGGATGGCGTGAGGTCTGAAACAGGATACGTAATGAATGCTATAAAGAAAAGTACGTAGCTGCTGGAATACTTAACTTTAATCCATCCTTGTTGTACATCGCTATTGACGATACAAGTGAGACTCTGTAGATTCAGGCAATAAACTACTAATGGCGCCTTGCTAGGTCGTAGCCATTGACTTAGTTGAAGGCTATTCTAACTATCTGCTCTGCAAATGAGCGAGGCTTCGTCAGTGTGCATCGCTAGCTACGTCGTCCGTACAACTGGGGCGAGTGCTAGTCCGTCTCTCGAGACCTGCCGTGTGGTGGCGCTCGGTCTGCGATCACTGACAGTGGCGACACGCGGGTCCGACATGTACTAATGGACCGCGGCCGATTTAAAGCTACCACCTAGCAAGTGTGGTGGCTGGCGGTGACACCACAGGAGCCATCAGGTATGACTTCAGATCACGGCTTATGGCTGGAAGTGATTGAGGGAACTCCGACTGAACAAAGATACTTCACAGACATCGTGCCAACACGTGTTATCTCTGATGCGACATTATCATGGTTCCATTTTTCAACAAGACAATGTTCATTCCATTTTTCAACAAGACAATGTTTGCCCTGAATGCCATGTGTCTATTTGAGCTGTTTGCGTAATATTGAGGTTCTCGCATGAGCAGGAAGATTCACAGATCTGTTTCCGATACAACACGTATGGGACTAGACGTTTTCTCCATCCCAGTTGCAGCATCTAATATAGCAAGGACCAGAGAGCTAGCATACCTCGTCTGAGGATACAACAGATTTACAACGCTCTTCACAACCGAATCAGTGCACGCATCCCGTGCAGAGGTGGTGCAACATCATAATGATAAGTGTGCTCATACTGCAAAGTACCTCGTACATGTCACTCTATTTCGTAATCACTGAAGTAACACCACGTACCCTAGCATTCCGTGGAGTTTCATTACCTTTCATCCTCCCTTTCTGGGCGCTTAATTTTTCTGTCAGGTAGTGTAGTTTAAACTGTCGGTTGTCTTCAGACTCTCGGATGCTTGAAAATCGAACAATTTCCTTTCCAGTCGGAATGGTTTGTGGTACGTAGAGTCTCCCAGACTGTACTGAGACCAGCCCGCGTCGGCGGTCATCGGCGGCGCCGCAGCCTGTGATCAGACGGCGCCTGATTGGTCGGCGGCCGCGTGATCGCGCTCTAATTGGCCGGGATAAGCAGGGGCCGGCCGCAGGTGCCGCTGCCCTTATCTCGGCCGCGCGGGCAGCTCGCCTTACGACTTTCGCGTGCTCCGTCGGCGTATCAGCGGCCCGCGGGTACAGTGGGCCACGGCGCTCCCGATTGTACACGCCAGTGGTATCGGCGGCGGTAGCGGTAGCGGTGTGTCCGCGCGGCCACGTTCCGCTCTCCCCCCATACCCCCGCCCCGTCAATTACTCGGTCAATCGCCAGGGATAGCTACGCATCAGTCAATGTACATAATCTCTGGATCAGCGATTTAATTAACTATCCATATCCGCAGTCGCGCAATTACGCCGCCAAAGGAGGGATCAATCCACGGGGGACTGGTGGTCGGAAACAGCCGGTAATGAGGTCTCGAAAGCGACGAGTAATAATAGAAAAACACGCACTCGTTTCTCAAACGAGTCAACACTCTCAGCAGTCAGTCTTCAATGAAGAAACACGTTTTCTTTAGTAACCGTGGGAACTATTACTCCTTTTCATCGACATCTACGGGTTTATCCAGCTGCCCCTAACTATAGGTTTTATGCAATCCGCAACGCCTTCAAAAACCACCTGCGAAATTTTTATGTTCTCTATGTCTCTAAGCACAAACTATTAGTCCTACAGACAAATAAATAGGACTTTTTTTTATAGGGAATGTAATGCAGTTAAATTTTGTACTGAGATACATTTTCGCTGGAGACCACAGTTTTCGAGCTATTGAAGAGAAACACGTTTCAAGATCAATTTTGTACGTTTTTCTTCAATAATTCGATAACTATGGGCTCTACGGAAAGCGAATTGCAGTACAAAATTTCACTACATTTGATGTCCTACAAAAATGTCCTTTGCAGTTTTTTTCTGTAGGACTACTACACTGAAGAGCCAAAGAAATTGGTACATCTGCCTAATATCGTGTAGGACCCCCCCGAGCACGCGGAAGTATCCCAACACGACGTGATATGGACTCTACTAATGTCTGAAGTAGTGCTGGAGGGAACTGATACCATGAATCGGTAACAGTACGAGGGTGTGGAGATCTCTTTTGAACAGCACAAGACATAGCAGATATGATCAATTATGTTCACGTCTGTTCATGTCTGGGGAGTTTGGTGGCCAGCGCAAGTGTTTAAACTCAGATCAGTGTTCCTGGAGCCACTTTGTAACAATTCTGGGGGTGTCGCATTGTTCTGCTGGAACTGCTCAAGTCCGTCGGAAAGCACAGTGGACATGAATGGATGCAGGTGACCAGACAGGATGCTTACGTACATGTCATCTGTCAGAGTGGTATCTAGACGTATCACGATTACATACCACTCCAACTACACACGCCCCACACCATTATAGTGCCTCCACCAGCTTGGACAGTCCCCTGCTGACATGCAGGGTACATGCATTGATGAGGCTACCTCCAAACCCGTACAGGTCCATCCACTGGATACAAGACTCGTCCCACCAGCCAGCATGTTTCCAGTCATCAACAGTCCATTGTCGGTGTTGAGGGAACCTGGCGAGGCGTAGGGTACACGAGTGGCCCTTACCGATGACGTTTCGTTGAATGGTTCGTACTCTGACCCTTGATGAAGGCCCAGCATTCAAGTCTGCAGCAATTAAAGAAAGGGTTGCACTTCTGTCACTTTGGACAATTCTCTTCATTCGACGTTGGTCTCACTCTTGCAGGATATCTTTCGGCCGCAGCGATGTCGGAGATTTGATGTTTTACCGTGTCCTGATATTCACGGTATACTCGTGAAATGGTCGTACAGGAAAATCCCCACTGCATCGCTACCTCAAAGATGCTTTGTTCCGTTTCTCGTGCGCCGACTATAACACCTCGTTCAAACGCACTTTAATCTTGATAACCTACCATTGCAGCAGTAGTTCAAATGGTTCAAAAGCCTCTGAGCACTATGGGACTTAACATCTGAGGTCATCAGTCCCCTAGAATTTAGAACTACTTAAATCTAACTAACCTAAGGACATCACACACATATCCATGCCCAAGACAGGATTCGAACCTGCGACCGTAGCCGTCGCGCGGTTCCAGACTGAAGCGCCAAGAACCGCTCGGCCACAGTGGCCGGCGTAGCACCAGACATAGCACCGTATTCTTCCTGTTTACACATCTGTGTATTTGAATACGCATGCCTAAATCAGTTTGTTTGGTGCTTGAGTATACTTCGCGCACAGTGAGCGAGAGAATATGAAAATGTTGCACGTGGTATTTGAAGGTGTTGCGGGCTGGATAAAACACACAGGCAGGGGCAGCCAAATGGCCATATATATCCCGGAAGCCACGTTGCGTTGTGTGGCAAGGTGTAGTACTAGTACCACTATCAGTTTTCCCCTTTCTCGTTTCGTTCACAAAACGTATGTGGGGAGAAATACGAGGTGAATTCAAGTTCTAAGGCCGCCGATTTTTTTTTCTCCGGACTGGAAAGAGATAGAAACATGCGCATTGTTTTAAAATGAGGCCGCGTTCATTGTCAATACGTCCCAGAGATGGCAGCACCGTACGGCAGATGGAATTTTACCGCCAGCGGCGAGAATGAGAACTGTTTGAAATACTTAAAATGGCGACGTTTTCCTTACTTGAACAGCATGCAATCATTCGTTTTCTGAATTTGAATGGTGTGAAACCAACTGAAATTCATCGACAGTTGAAGGAGACATGTGGTGATGGAGTTATGGATGTGTCGAAAGTGCGTTCGTGGATGCGACAGTTTAATGAAGGCAGAACATCGTGTGACAACAAACCGAAACAACCTTGGCTCACACAAGCCGGTCAGACGACATGATCGAGAAAGTGGAGAGAATTGTTTTGGGGGATCGCTGAATGGCTGTTGAACAGATCGCCTCCAGAGTTGGCATTTCTGTGGGTTTTGTGCACACAATCCTGCATGACGACCTGAAAATGCGAGAAGTGTCATCCAGGTGGGTGCCACGAATGCTGACGGACGGCCACATGGCTGCCCGTGTGGCATGTTGCCAAACAATGTTGACGCGCAACGACAGCATGAATGGGACTTTCTTTTCGTCGGTTGTGACAATGGATGAGACGTCGATGCCATTTTTCAATCCAGAAACAAAGCGCCAGTCAGCTCAATGGAAGCACACAGATTCACCACCACCAAAAAAATTTCGGGTAACCGCCGGTGCTGAAAAAATGATGGTGTCCATGTTCTGGGACAGCGAGGGCGTAATCCTTACCCATTACGTTGCAAAGGGCACTACGGTAACAGGTGCACCCTACGAAAATGTTTTGAAGAACGAATTCCTTCCTACACTGCAACAAAAACGTCCGGGAAGGGCTGCGCGTGTGCTGTTTCACCAAGACAACGCACCCGCACATCGAGCTAACGTTACGCAACAGTTTCTTCGTGATAACAACTTTGAAGTGATTCCTCATGCTCCCTACTCACCTGACCTGGCTCCTAGTGACTTTTGGCTTTTTCCAACAATGAAAGACACTCTCCGTGGCCGCACATTCACCAGCCGTGCTGCTATTGCCTCAGAGATTTTCCAGTGGTCAAAACAGACGCCTAAAGAAGCCTTCGCCGCTGCCATGGAATCATGGCGTCAGCGTTGTGAAAAATGTGTACGTCTGCAGGGCGATTACGTCGAGAAGTAACGCCAGTTTCATCGATTTCGGGTAAGTAGTTAATCAGAAAAAAAATCGGAGGCCTTAGAACTTGAATGCACCTCGTACCATCGGAAAGTCTGCTTATGGGTTTTAATTTCTTTTTCTCCTAATGATCAGTTAGCGAGATGTACTCGGCAGAAAGCAATGTGTTTTTGGCTCTTCTTCGACTCTCTGCTGTAATAATTATAATAGCCCAACATTGCCCGTTTTTTGAGTTTAGTACAAGGAGCCACATTATTATGGTAGGCCAATTAATTTTTTTCTGAATGCGGCACTGCACTTCAGAGTAACTCAGATAAATGATACTTACTTTTCAGCATAGTCACCAAGTCTCTGTAAAAAACGGTCGGAACTTTCTATCAGTCGTTCAGTTGCTAGTCGGATAGATATCCGCTACTTGGTCACGGAGGCATTCGAGAAGCGCGGAGTACCTGCGACTGCTGCGAATCATTTCCTCTGTTGCCTGGACATCGTCCTCTGCGATCGATGTCGGTGACGTGCTTTCCCAATCAACATCAGCATCATCTATGGGCCCTTGCTCAGATTATTGGCACGATTTTACTACGACTGGACACGACATTGCATTTGATCCACGTACCGCCCGAAATTCGCGGTGAACCTGTGTGGAATTTCGAATGTTTCGCCGCAGGTATCGTTCTGTTCCGCGTACGTCAAGTTTGGAGTATGTTTCCGGTTGCTGCATTATTTCACTCATACACTGTGTTACAGCCGTTATCCTTACCTCGACAGACCTGTGTCTGCACGAAACTGGATATATGTAGTCTTTTCTGACTGCGCATTGGTCATAGCTTGAGATGACTCGTGTAACTTATTTCTTAAAATTCCCTCTTACATAATATTTATTAACAGGCAACCCTGTCATTCTTGCGGGACTTCAAATAGCAGAAACGAAGACCTTACAACAGTGGAATTTGATGTACGAAGAACACAGCTATGCAAAAGCGAATTGCTTAGCAAAACGGCGAAGCGACGCTGTCTCTGACCCGTTGCAACAAATCTTTCCACACTTTCATTCACTGCAAAAGTCGGTGAAGGAACGAGGTTCAGCTTTGCTTCCTAAGGATGTGGAACACGTGGACAAGATCAGGCACAGAGCGCAATAGATCCCGAATGTCTTATATTCTGCAGATTGAGTACGTTTCCCCTAAATACATTTTAATAATCCCATTCGTCCCGCTTAGGGCAAATTCTGCAAGCTCTACGTCTACTTCTATAATCCGGAAACCAAGCAGTAGCGGGATTAAAATTGAAGGCGAAGGAATATCGACGATAATATTCACTGATGACATTCCTTTCGCAGTGGAATTAAAAAGACCTACAGGACGCACTGAACGAAATGAACAGTCTTCTGAGCACAGGATATGGACTGAGAATGAACCGACAAAAGATGAAAGTGATGAGGAGTAGCAGATATCAGATTACCAGTAAATTTAACGTCAAAGTGAGGCTACGAATCAGAAAAAGTGAAGCAAATCCGCTACCTTGGAAGCCAAGTAACGTATGACCATTATTTTGGTACTTGCTTCCATAGACTTCGCAAATCCGATGTACTGCTCAGTCTTATGAGCCTCGTCGTCGACATGACGTCAGACCGTGGTCTGTCATCCTTCTGGAAGGGTAGTTTCATGACTCGATGCAACACAACCTGAGAGTTGTTCCTTCTGGTGATTAAGTTGTTTCTCGAATTAAATGCTGTATTCTGCTGACAATCTATTTCTGTCTCGTCTCACATTTTAAGATTTTGCATTCAAATATTATGTAACTTTCTGCGTCTCTTTTAACATATCTGTTCCCGTGACAATTTTCTCCTTCTTTACATTCATATCATATCGATTACATAAAATATTTTTCATTGTTTGAGGGTTCATCCATATATCATCATTCGTCTGCTTTGTCTTTAATTTCCAACTCAGTTGTACTGCGAACTTATTGTTCAGTTTCTTGGATGCAAGCAATGAATATAAGAGCAGGAAGAGCACAGTTTTTCCTCACATCCTTCCTAATTCTCACTTCTTCCGATTTACGATAACTTCTAGGCAAACACTCAATAAGTAATGCACCACATTTTTTTAAACGTAGGTAGGTTTTATTCCTGATTCCAATAACCATATTATTCCCCACTCTTTTGGCTACAAAATCCTATTTTTCAACATAATTTCCGTTCATTGCGACGGCCTTACACCACCTTACTGAGGGAGCCCGTGTGCCGGCATGGTACCACTCTACTGGTAGACGTCCGAGCCATCATCTACACACTGCTGCCTGCAAAGTGCGTCCTTTGTTCGGCCAAACAGATGGAAGCCGAAAGGTGCAGGATCTGGCCTGTTGGGTGGATGGGGAAGAACAAATCCAATGACATTTTGTGAGATCCTCGGATGGGCAGATTTGTCTGAGGCCTTGCGTTGTCATGGCGAAGGAGAAGAACGATTGAATTTTTGTGACAACGAACACATTGAAGTAGTTTCTACAATTTCCTGAGGATAGCACAATACGCTTCAGAGCTGACCGTGCACCGTGAGACAGGACATCAAACAGAGTAGCCCCTTCAGAGTCTCGTAAGACCGTAGCGGGTGAGCATGCGGTTTTGAACGTTTTCTTCGGGGGAGAGGCGGGTCTAGCGCCATTCCATGGAGTGCTGATTGGTTTCCAGTTCGAAGTGATGAACCTATGTCTCATCGTCTACGACAGTAAAGTATCACGATCACGCTCGTAACGCGCAAGCAGTTCCCCACAGATGGCCCTTCCTTGCTCTTTATGATCTTCAGCTAGGCGGGGAGGAACTAAGCGGGTACACACCTTTGAGGACTCCAACTGACGGACGAGGGTGTCAGCACAGGCAACATAGACGTCCAGTTGTGCAGCAAGGTGTTCTTTTTTTTTTGTGATCCGTCGATCACATGGAACGAGAATGTCCGCACGTCCAGCACTGCAGGAGTCACACCTGTGTGCGGCCGGCCGACAAAAGGGGGACCGGACTGATTTGCGTGACCTTGTTGCAATGATGACACAGGTTCGAATCCTGCCTCGGGCATGGATGTGTGTGATGTCATTAGGTTAGTTAGGTTTAAGTAGTTCTAAGTTCTAGGGGACTGATGACGACAGCTGTAAAGTCCCATAGTGCTCAGAGCCTTTTGAACCTTTTTTTTTTTTTTTTTTTTTTTTTTTTTTGCAATGATGACAGACGCCTCGCTTAACGACTCACTGTGCTTTTGTTAGCTGC
This sequence comes from Schistocerca americana, assembly GCF_021461395.2. NCBI lineage: Eukaryota > Metazoa > Arthropoda > Insecta > Orthoptera > Acrididae > Schistocerca > Schistocerca americana. The sequence goes on along the minus strand of NC_060123.1, from coordinate 553,258,596 downwards.
CAGGTCTCCGTAGATATTCTGCAAGCGCGTATCTGCGATGATCTCGTTTACCGCCAAAAGAAACTCAATGAGCGCTCTCTGTTTGTAACACATCTGCGTTACAGACACCATTTTGAAGGCCACCTGTAGCGCCGCCATCAATTCGAAATTCATGAAACCATAGAGGCTGAAATGGGAATATTCTACGATGACCCACCTGGCTGAGAAAAAAATGTAATGCATTACTTACTAAACGGCCCTCGTATTAACTGGTCATTCAATAGTGATCTAATTTCTTGGGCAGGCGGATAAAAATAACGTTGGAAAATCCAATTATGATGATAACATAATTATGATAAGAGTCTGTACTTTATGTGCCTGACACTGTGTGGCTTCCACCGACGTCAACGTACTACTCTGACCACCAGCCACCGCGACATTTCCAGTTGGTCACATCTGCGCCGCGACCGGCGCTAAACGCCGCCACCGTCGGGGGACAGAGCTCCGCGGGCCCGAGATGAAACTCGGAGTGACCATTCGGCGGCGGCGGCGGCCACCGCGCCCGCCACGTCGAAATAATAAGGAGCAAATTTCATCAGGGCGCGGGCCCGGCCGGCCGGTCCACAAGTTATTACTGGGGGAGCCAAACAAAAGCGCTCGCACACCCTACGGACAGAAACGCAAATGGACGACGCTGATTGCATAATCCTACATTCCCGGCCTTTCTCTTCTCGCCACCACCACCACCAACCCCATCTCTTTCTCTTTTTTTTCGCTTTTTCCCCCCCAGACTCTAGCTTCCCTGTCCTGAAAGGAGAGTAGAGTAAGACAGGAAAAGATGCCCAAAACAAATATTTAACAATGGCAGCGTGAAGGGGAGGGGGGAAAAAGAGAGAGGGGCGTCGGGAGTGACGATATGAAAGGAGAAGTTATATATAACAGGCGTCGTTGGTGGTGGTGGTAGTGGTACTGGTGGTGGTAGAGTAGGGTGGTGAGTGAGTGGAATGCGGGAGTACGGCGGGTGGTGTGCTGAGCAGGGGGTGGGGGTGGCGGGTAAATGAGTCTGGCTGGTCGGGAGCGACAATCAGCCGCGAAGAATGAAGGCGAGGCGCTGCAGATTGGACCCGGCCGCCGCCTCCGCCGCCGCCGACGACGCCTCCCCCAATCTGCTGCCGAATTAACGGACGCCGCCACCGCCGCCGCCGCCGCTGCCGCTGCTACCCAAACTAAACAGTAATTCCATCGGCGCCGTCCTAATTAGCCCGTGTTAGTTCACAATGTTAACTAATTACAACTCTTCGGCGACTGCAGCGGCAGTGGCGGTCCACTGGTAGAGCCGCGTGTCGTGTCGTGTCGAGTCGAGTCGAGTCGAGCAGAGACCGACGCACCCTCCGGTCGTGCCCTACTTGCTGCCTCCGGCTGCAGTGCTGTTCGCTGAGGAAAATGGTGCCAGTTTTCTCGTGCGCTAAACACACGCGGCGCGGGTTGGATGAGTACAGCAAGCTTTCGATTTTTCCGGGTTCGCATTATCCGGCTTGCGGATTACCTGTGCCACACCCGAAGAAAATTAAATACGAAGCCTGAAGTTGTGCGTAATAACTAGAACGAATGTTTTCATTTACAATAAAAATAACTGCTTTTGAAGAAGTCGATGACGAAAATAACGACGAGTGTTTAAGTAGTGATGCCTATGAAACGATATTCCAGCTGTGACGTGAAGCGCCGGCTGGAGAGGCCGAGCGGTTCTACGCGCCTCAGTCTGGAACCGCGCGACCGCTACGGTCGCGTGTTCGAATCCTGCCACGGGCATGGATGTGTGTGATGTCCTTAGGTTAGTTAGGTTTAAGCAGTTCTAAGTTCTAGGGGACTGATGACCTCAGAAGTTAAGTCCATTTGAATCATTTTTGAGTGACGTGAGGCGGATGTTGTGGAAAAGTAAAGGTTCACTCATATTTACCTCTGGGGTAACGGAAGACAGCTGCGTGAAAATCACAAGATATACTGAAAATAGATACATGTGAGAGGACAGAGAATCTCTCCAACTTTTTAACTCACATTAGAGATGAACAATATGGACATCGTTTGTGGCACAGTAAGAGTCAACACAAAAGATGTGTGCGTGCAGTGCACTAAAGTCGCTGCTGATGCTGCTGCTACTGCTGCCCGGAAAGGCGCATCGAGAACAGCCCTCTTTAGAAATCTCTTCACTGGATTACTCGCTGTAGGCGCGAACTAAGTCGATGCGCCTACACGGAGCAGACGACGTGTCCACACACTGCGCCACACGAGCCACCTAGTGATGAACTCTGCAACTACGTTACGCCGCGCATTACTAATATGAACTTGGAGAGACGCTTTATCTACTGATATGTGTCGTCTTTCTGTACGTCTTTTAATTTTCGCTCGGTCGTCTTCTGAAAACACATAGGTACATGTTAATAACCCTGTATTTTCAGTAGAAGAAAAGAGCTAAGACGGAGCTTCAAGGAAACCCTTTTCTCGCGCGCGTACCCCCCCCCCCCCCCCACACACACACACTGCTTTGACCTATTATTACAGTACACAGCACAGACTTCCTTCAATTACAAAAATGTTTCCACTCTCCTGAAAATGTGTACTGTCGTCAAGGGAAATATGAATGAGAAACAGAAAGAAAAAAAATTAAAGAATATTTTCTTAAAGTGAACTGAACATAATACAGTGCGTTTTAGGCGTAATTTTGTGAGTAAGCGATCAGTCTCCGGTATGTAATGCAGTGAGCTTTCAAATGTGACATGATTCATGTTTCGTTAAAATAGTGAACAGAGGTTTTCGGTAATAAAACTTCTGTACTTGGATTATAAGAGATTTTCGGTTATCCGTCCAGTTTCGGGTCCGCATCAACTCATATAATTGGAAACTTGCTGTACATCGAAAAAAGTATGTGAAGAATGAAGCTTTAAGGAAAACAGTTGAGATCGGATAAGAAATGTTATTATGAAAATGTGCGATTGATCAACATGCTGGTCTATATCTACAACCGTATTCTTCAATTGAAATCACCCCACCTCTTTTGCTGCTTTGCGTGTGGGGACTAGAACCTTCCAATACTACGACATAACAACAGCAAACGTAACCTGTCTTTGTTAGGCAACATGCGCAAAACACGCGCCATAGCATGCATTATAACTATTCTCACAACATCACATTTGTTGGATTCGTCAAATGAACGATGAAGTAAACTAGACCCCCTGCCGGGCTACAGATAAGTAAACTACCGCAATTAAAAAATAATACAGAACCGAAGCAAATATTGTTTTCTGCTGCATGTACGTATGACGTCACATTTTCCAACATTACTTCATTACTTCATGGATCAAAGACAATATACACTGTCGGTAGCATCAAACCCATTGAATGATGCACGGGAAGAACGGCTGGCGGCAAGGCTCAATGTTAGCTCGAATTTGTCTAATTTTCATGACATTGTCCTTTCGCAAGATACAGGTGAGAGGCAATAGCACGTTTCCTTGCTGTTCTAAGAAACTAGTCTTCGGGGTCTCAGGTGTAAACATTCCCGCCATGCACAATGCCTCTCTTGTATTGTCTGCCTCCGTGACAGCTGCGTGCTTACTTAACGAACCCGTGACGAAACGCGCCACACTCTATTCCTTCGGTTTCTCATCACGAGTAAGGATCTAATACTGACGAATAATAAATAGTCCAGAATGGGTTGAACTAACGCTTCTGTTAGCCACATATTTGGTGGATGACGTACATTTGGTTCGTATTCTTGGAGTAAACCTGACGTCTGCTTTTCCTACAGCTGGTTATGCAGTTCTTCAACTTAATGCCACTGCGCACGCAGACTCACGGATGTTATACTGCAGCTGCTATTTCCAGTAGGTGGTCGCACGCAAGTACTCAAACAGTAATCAAACCAATTTATGAGCAGTACGTTATTAATTTATGTTGAATGCCTGCTGCTAATACTTGTGCGAAGCAGCGAAACCCTACAGGTGGCCGGCCGCGGTGGTCTCGCGGTTCTAGGCGCGCAGTCCGGAACCGTGCGGCTGCTACGGTCGCAGGTTCGAATCCTGCCTCGGGCATGGATGTGTGTGATGCCCTTAGGTTAGTTAGGTTTAAGTAGTTCTAAGTTCTAGGGGACTAATGACCACAGCAGTTGAGTCCCATAGTGCTCAGAGCCCTACAGGTGTTGTTGCACTTTTCTGGTGTGACGACTGTACATTACACAACAGCGGCATCCACGTACATCATTACGGAGGTTGACACGCTACCAGGAGATTGTTTAATGGCCCGAGATCAGTGCAAAGAAGTGTGGCGGTAGTGAAAACAGCTATGACCTCACTCTAGAACATCCATAAAAATACTCGACAAGTAGAGCACCGCAATCATCATAGTAGTGCTTGATTTACAATAAGTTTTTTTTTCAACACTGGGCAGCACTTTTAACCGGTGTTACAGAAAGGCAGGCAAGCGTTAAACAGAGTTAACATGGACTATTCTTAGAATAAACGTCCTCAAAACCAACTGCCTATTTCTAATTTTATATGAGGTACTTATCTGATAATTTCAGAAATATGATGAATCAAATGATTATTATTTGTTGTTGGCACTGACGGTTTCCGTGACCTACTTGTCATTGCTGGTGCTCATCTTCATGGCAGCCGCACGGTCTAGGGCGCCATGTCACGGTTTGTGTGTCTCTCCCCGCCCTCCGTCGCAGGTTCGAGTCCTCCCTCGGACATCGGTGTGTGTGTGTTTGTGTTTGTGTTTGTGTGTGTGTGTGTGTGTGTGAGTGTGTGTGTGTGTGTGTTGTCCATAGCGTAAGTGAGTTTAAGTTAGATTACCTAGTGTGTAGGCTAACGGACTAATGACCTCAGTCAGCAGTTTGGTCCCATAAGACCTTACCACAAATTTCCAATTCATGGCAGATGTCTCAAATTTCAGTTGTATTTCGGAAACTGTTGGGAACAGAGCTTATATGTTGATGCTAATACGGCAGAGTGATCCTTATAATCTCCCCAACGCATGTGTCAACGCCTCCTGACAATTTTGTACGTGACATAGCGTGCCAAACCTTAATGTTTAATAATCTATTCGAGAAACGAAAGTAAGACATCAACGGGCGATAATACCCCATGTTAACGGTATTTAACAGTATCGTTTACACTCATAACCTTTTTGCTTAGTTAAACTGTAAAAAAGCTGTAGAAATTATAAATGAAACTAAGTTCTTTCCTTAACACCATCTGAAAAACTCTAAAAACGGAAGGAAGATGAGGGTTTAACACCCCGAGGACATAGAGCATAAGCACGGAATGCTGCAGGGTTGGGGAAGGAAATCGGCGTGTCACTTCGAAGGGACCACCCCGGCACTTGCATGGAGTGATTTAAAGAAACAACGGAAAATCTAAATGGGAATGGGCTGACGCGCATTTGAACCATCGTCCTCCCGAACACAAGTCCAGCTTTGCAACCATTGCGCCACATCGCTTGGCATGAAAACTCAAAGAAAGACAATGTCGATATCACCTTCATGAACATCAGACATTTTTCCTTCTTTCGTTACACAGTTATGAAAGGAACGGTTCCCATTTTCCCTTTGTAAGCATTTTGGTCCTCAGAGTGACGTTTAAGGCCGAAATAAGCACAGGTGTACAGAAACAGTCACCTAGTAACCACAATTTACTGCAAATACATCTGACGATGAGTGCTGGCATTCGAAACACTTTGTGCCTGTTAAAAGGTGGTATACAATAAACTGTAATTCACTCGAACGCACAATCTCCGTACATAGAAGACAGAAATTCAGATTTAACTCAGCCATGAGAAACGTAGATAAGGATACGAGGATCTGAATCCTCCTCCTCGTGATTAGCAGTCCAGTGCCTTTAACAAATCACCACTTCTTTCGATACCAAATCTGAAGTACAATACTGATAGATTTATCGTCGGAATGTTGACAACAATAGTTTAATGGATATTAACACATTCAATGCAAGCATGTTCTGATTTCTGAACTAAGATAGGATACACTTTATTGTATGGGGAGATGTACATACGGAAACGCGCCCCCAAAATAATATCTAACGTTTCGAAGTTGGTGTAATAGAAGCTACCGTTTAAGAACATCACGATGGACATGTAATTCTGCAGGAGGTGGACAGAAATATGGAACCACCGCGGCAAATGCATTCTTGAACGTAAAAGCTAGCCGAGTATGCAGGTTGCAGTGTCCAATTTCACAACGAACGGCACGTGTAAAACGTCCAGAGCACGTTGAAAGTGCTAGTTGCGGTCAGAAGAGGATTTTATTTAGATGCGAGTTCGAACGTGGCCGAGCTGTTTGCGCTTGTATGGTAGATTATCACGTAACGAAGGTAGCCCCTTATCGAAGATTTATACCGCATACAGGGGAAGAGGAAAACAATCGTCACAACGCGGACAAACGCGTGTGTTGAGTGATCGTTGATAGACGGTCTTGAACAAGACTGTGATAAAAATTAAAAGAACGACAGCTGATAAAGTCGCGGAAGAAGTGAATGTCGTACTCGCGAACCCTGTCAGCACCAAAACAACACGAAGAGAGCTCCGTTAGCTAGGAAGTGCAGGACGAGCTGAACCCCATCAGGGATGCAAATGTCGTAACAGAAAAAGGTGGCGCCGAAGCCGCAAAACCTGGACTATGGACCAATGGAAAAAACTGATTTGGTCTGTTGAATCTTGTTTCACTTTTTTTCCACTTGCGGCCAAGTTTATGTCCCAAGAGTGAAACATGGAGGGAGCTTGCTGATAACTTGACGGCCATACCATGGTATTCCATGGGTCCCACGGCTACTCAGCAAGGTCGCTTTACAGACACGGAGTGTGTGACCGTTCTGGCTGAACAGGTCTATGCCGCGGTACAGTTTTTATTGCTCAATGGCGATGCTGTGTTCCAAGACGTTGCACATAGCTGGCATCGTTCAGGACTACTTTTGGTGAACACGAGGATATGTGCAGTTCCACCTATCTTGGCCACCACAATAACCAGATTTCAATATTATTGAGCCTTTCAGACCTACTTATAACAGAAATGTTTGTGATTACTATCTACATCTGTATCTACATCCATACTCCGCAAGCCACCTGACGGCGTGTGGCGGAGGGTACTTTGAGTACCTCTATCGGTTCTCCCTTCTATTCCAGTCTCGTATTGTTCGTGGAAAGAAAGATTGTCGGTGTGCCTCTTTGTGGGCACTAATCTCTCTGACTTTATCCTTACGGTCTCTTCGCGAGATATACGTAGGAGGGTATAGTGCTTGACTCTTCGGTGAAGGTATGTTCCCGGAACTTCAAGAAAAGCCCGTACCGAGCTACTGAACGTCCCTCCTGCAGGGTCTTCCACTGGAGTTTATCTATCATCTCCATAACGCTTTCTCGATTACTAAATGATCCTGAAACGAAGCGCGCTGCTCTCCGTTGGATCTTCTCTATCTCCTCTATCAACCCCACCTGGTACGGAGCAATATTCAAGCAGTGGGCGAACAAGTGTACTGTAACCTTCTTCCTTTGTTTTCGGATTGCATTTTGTTAGGATTCTTCCAATGAATCTCAGTCTGGCATCTGCTTTACCGACGATCAACTTTATATCATCATCCCATTTTAAATCACACTTAATGGCCACTCCCAGATAATTTATGGAATTAACTGCTTCCAGTTGCTGACCTGCTATATTGTAGCTAAATGATAAAGGATCTTTCTTTCTGTGTATTCGCAGCACATTACACTTGTCTACATTGAGATTCAATTGCCATTCGCTGCACCATGCGTCAATTCGTTGCAGATCCTCCTGCATTTCAGTACAATTTTCCATTGTTCCAACCTCTCGATATACTACAGCATCACCCGCAAAAAGTCTCAGTGAACTTCCGATGTTATTCACAAGATCATTTATATATATTGTGAATAGAAACGGTCCTACGACACTCCCCTGCGGCACACCTGAAACCGCGCTTACTTCGGAAGACTTCTCTCCATTGAGAATGACATGCAGCATTCTGTTATCTAGGAACTCTTCAATCCAATCACACAATTGGTCTGATAATCCATATGCACATACCTTGTTCATTAAGCGACTGTGGGACACTGTATCGAACGCCTGCATAAGCGTTACTTGAATTTCCCACTGTTTTTGGAACAAGAATGGTGTGAGATTCCCTTTAAAACCGAGCAGTACTTATATTTATCCGTTCTGAGACGACCGTTTTCCTGTATCGCACCAGGAATCGCAAAGTGTTTTTGGTTTTTCAATATTTTTGCCTGTCCCCAGTATTTTAATATGAGAACTGTTTTATTCGCCAATGATGTACTGTCATTTTGCAATCTTTCGTGCCGTCGGATATCACTGTAAGAAATCATAATTAGTCCTGAATGGGTTCTGTCACTACCTGTATCTATCATCCAAATGGGTGGATTCGCCGCAAATCGGAACGGGAAATAACACGCCAATAGGCGGCTGCAAGCACAGACGCGTTACCCACGTGCGGGTTCAAGAAACGCTCAAAGTCAGGGACGAAGTTTAGTCACAAGTCTATTTTCGTTCCTCCATAAGTTCGTTTTTGTTCCGTACAGGCGCTCCGGGGTCGTCTTGAACTGTTGTGCGACAAGCTGTATCGCGTGCAGACAAGGCGCAGCTACGACCTTTGCACGCTCGTGACCCTCTAGTGGCGCCACCCTCTACCTCCCACCACAACCACCCCACACCCCCACCCCACCGTCACCCGCTGCCACCCCCTGCTCTCGCCTCCACAAGGGCTTTCCCCTCGTCTGCTCAGGAATTCAAGTAATTAGTCTCCCGACCGCCAATTAACGCTGCAAGCTGACTCTCCAAGACTTGCCAACGTAGGCACAAATTACCTGCTGTTTAATCTTTCCCCTCCGACGCTGATTATATATACCTTAGACGCCATACGTATCCCGTGGATGTTATTTACAAAACGCGACGCCGGCGGCGCCAGGCGACAACCCCGCGCGTTTCTCCGCACCGCCGCTGGCGGCGCCACGGTCGCCACGCCACGGTGCTAGCTGCCGCGCTTTCGTCCTCGCGGCGCGCGACGGTACAATTAATCAAATATGTGACAGCTGGTTAAATTGATGAACAGCCGTTCATGCCGAACAAAGAGGCCAGGGGGTTTGGGAGGAGGGAAGGGAGGGGAATGGACGAGGGGGATTACCGGCGCCTAGCACCCCACCCGCTTCCCGCCAATTTATTGATTATATAATTTCGTTAGCGAAAAACGAAAATTTCGCCTCGGCAGGATGTGCAAAGAGCTCCGCGCTGGAGCTTCGCGCCTTTCCCTGAAGTATAAGAGCAGATGACGTCGGTAAGTAACGCTTAGAATATAACTCTGCACTAAAAGAAGCTTTGTCTTCGTTATTATCACGAGTATTTGGATCGCTTTTTACTGTAATCGAATAAGCCATGCACAGACCGTGACATCTATAACTGTGTAAAATCTCTTACGATTTCAGAGTCTTGGAAGTGTGAAACAAATGTGGATTAAATAATATTGGGACTTACCCCCAAAAAACGTGATCTACTTATACATTACGGTTCTGCTAAGGACAATATATAACTTGTCAAAGATCACCCACCTCGACGATGCATTTTCACTTTCAGAGCCCCATAAATTCCTGGGCTGTGCATTATCTAACGATTCACAAAACAGCAGAAAATTAAATGGAGTTTTATTTCATAAATTCTGGCCAGACCTACGAAAATATTAGATTTATCATCCATAATGACAAATGTGGACGCAAGAAACAGCTTAAATCTGTTAATAAAAAAAAAAAAAACAAGGCGAAACAAAATTCCCACTTTCGAACGTCACAGTGATATTCCACACATACCACCAATTCCAAGAGTTCCTGCACTTGCGTGGTTCGATGCGGTCGCGTACTGACATCGATAAAAATGAACGCATCCTTTAAAAGACACACAGTGTCAAAATAACGCTGACAGGTGGATGTACCGTGTTCAGACATTTGAAGGTCAGTACACCCATGCAGGATAAGACCTTACCACAAAATTCCATATTTATATTTTAACATATTTAATGGTTGATTTCTCACATACTAAGTACGTGTACACAAACATTTGTGGTGATTTTTAAGTAAAGGTAAGGGGCAAAGCAGAAAATGTTGTCGTTCAAAAAATATTTCTCGGCTCTGATCCCAGAACAAGAAGAAATAATATTTAATTTGGTTATCACAGAGGGTTGCAAATGAGAATATGGATTCTTGCTCTCGTTTTAGAGTAAAGCGCAACGAGGTTGCCAGACATTCTCTTTAAAAGAATGTGGCAACATCAAGACGAAGTAAGAAAGAAGGTTAATTATAAATTAGATTCCTAGTAAATGAAATAAATTCTAGGAGTGTTTTTTTTCCCAAGGTCCGATCGGCTGCGAGATGCAAACCGGAGTGAAAAATCAAAAACATTTTATTTACAATATTTAGTTACCGCTTCCAGCTACTTCTCTATGTAGTCGCCGCTTAGACTGCGGCATTCGCCGTAGCATTGTACCAACATTCCAGTACCATCGTCATAGAAGGCAGCCGCCTGTGCTTTCTGCTAATTGTTTATGCTGATCTGCAGCTTGTTGCTTACGCCAAAACGTTGTTTCCATAGCCAGTGGTTCATGTGAGCAGAGATGAAAATCGGAGGGAGCCAAGTAAGGCTGTATGGTGGGTGATCAAACACTTCCCATCGATAACGCTGCAGGAGCTCTACAGCGTGCAGCCGAGGAAGTGCGCGACAGTTTCGTTGTGCGGGCTGCATGAAATCAGGCGGAAACCCTCAGCGTAAAGAAATCGAACGACAGTACACACTTCACACTTGGCGGGAGACTATTGTTCTCGGCATCTTTACACGCTCAGGGTGAAGTCAAAACTGAGAAGTGTGACTCGACGCGATCGACGGGCGTACTAGAGTCACTGCCCAAAATATCTTCGTCGGATTTTCACTGTAGTTTTAATAAGAAACTACAGCGGCAAGACCAGTCCTGGAGGTAGTACGAACAGATGTCATTAGAGTGCAAGATGAGCGAATGCTCAAGTTTTAAACTGAATCGTGATTCTGACATTTTATTTACCTGTTACTTGCTGTTTGTAAATATGACTTGAACAGTAGTAGATGGTTCAAATGGCTCTGAGCTCTATGGGACTTAACTTCTGAGGTCATCAGTCCCCTAGAACTTAGAACTACTTAAACCTAACTACCCTAACGACATCACACACATCGATGCCCGAGGTAGGATTCGAACCTGCGACCGTAGCGGTCTCGCGGTTCTGGACTGTAGATCCTAGAACCGCTCGGCCTCTCCGGCCGGCGAACAGTAGTACAAATTGTAGATCGGTTTCCCCACTTATTTACCTTGTTAAAGTCGGTAATATATTAATAACGCCAAGACACATCGTGGATATAGTACAAAGATAAGTCGCTAGATGGCACTAGCTTTCTGTAGCTGTGGCGTGAACTGCTCGATCTGTTCGAGTCACGTTCGTCTTACGACTGACATGAACCGACAGGCTGTTGCCGCGAATCTTCTTGCGTAGTTTACGCAACAATCAGCGCTCCACCGGTGGTATTCGAAATTTTAGACCCTCACCTTTCCAACGGCGCGTGGATCATTCGTATCTATGTTATATTTCATGAAATACAAAGTTTTTAAATCGGGTTAGTATTTCTGGATAACCCTGTATAGTTTGACGTCTTTTGTGAGTGCGTACGAAGGGTCGGACCGTTGTTGCCTAAGAAGTAACAAGCGACGGAAGGGAAAAGAAAGTGAAGAAGGGTACCGGGACGAATAATGCTAAGCCGGCTGGAAAGAATCCCGCGGTAAGAGCGTACATTAGGCGGCGTCCGCGTCAAACACGCGCCCTTAAGGAGCGGGCGACTCGGCGGCCACCGTGTTAAGAGGGGCGTCTGGTAAACAAAGCGCCGCTTGTGCTCTCGCAGCCATCGTTTACCTTTACGACCCTGCTTAAGTGTGTAAGAAAACTTTTTATGAAGTTTGGAGCTTTATTCCGGTGCTTACGCGCCTTCCCGGAATTACTTTTATCAAATACTCGACACACCTCTCATGAGGTGAGGTTTCCTCTCTTAAAAAGGCCCGCCGTTTTTCCCAAGCGGTCTTCCTGTTTTCCGTGGATTTTTCTGCCATGCGTTTCACGTCTCGGCGGCGGGCTTCGTGCACCGTGCATGCAACTGTCTGTGTAACCAGTGACGATCCCGCTCTCCCTGCAAAAACCAGCATTACCGTGTGACAATCTAAGTGACGTTACTCTTTAAAGTGTGCAGTCTTGAATCTAGGATCGAACAACGTTGACAAGGTTAACATATTAACATGTTCAGTAAGTCCTGTTTGATTTCTGCCGTAGCAATGGTCTTTAGACACTCTCCAATAGGCTGTATTGGTTGCGTGCCAGGTATTTTGATGCTCAACATGTTAGTTATTGGGAATACTTTCCTACTTGCGACGTACTTTTGTACAGAAATTTCACGAATAGCCACTTCTATAGACTGGAAATGTCAAAAAAATGGCTCTGAGCACTATGGGACTTAACTGCTAACGTCATCAGTCCCCTAGAACTTAGAACTACTTAAACCTAAGTAACCTAAGGACATCACACACATCCATGCCCGAGGTGCAAATTTCAGATCACTTATGTCAGATCTCCACTGTCTGCGCGTGTTAGGATAGTTAGTGCAACAGCATGGAAATTAGTGAAATGAAATGTCGTGTGGCTAGGGCCTCCCGTCGGTTATACCGTCCTCTTGGGGTCAGTCTTCCGAGTTGACGCCACTTTGTCGACTTGCGTATCGATGAGGATGAGATGATGATGATTAGGACAACACAATATCCAGTCCCTTAGTGGAGGAAATCTCCGACCCAGCATGGAATCGAACCCGCGCCCCTTGGCATAACATTCCGTCGCGCTGACCACTCAGCTACCGGAGCGGACATGGCAATTAGTGATATCATTATTCACTAGACGCCGCTGCACTAAGCTTTAAGTGGTGTGAAAGCTGAATGCTATCTAGTGAATACTTCTTGAAATGGTCGAAATTTGATTCTAGCCTTATCACTAGCTACTATATTTAGTGGAGACCACATTACCATCTTTTCCGTAGCAACAAATAAAGCAATAGATTTCGTTACTTAGTCTTTTCAATAGAATCTTGTTACTACCAAATTCCGCAGGTGGACAAATCACGATTTATGGCTTTTTCTTCCAAATGCTATTTCTTCTTATTTAACTACTGAACTGATGTCTCTATGTCCGTTAAATTACGGTTACACGATGACTCACACACATCTAAAGCTTGTCAGTTCTACTTGATGCCTAGGGATAAGAGTTACGAAGAACTTGATTTGAAATAGATAATTGTCACAGATCATTTTGTGGCGAAGGCGAACCAAAGACTGCATTTTGTTTGCAGAACGCAGAAGATGCAATGAACAGACTGTCCACATTACGCTTCTTCGTCCTCTGCTAGGGTACTGGTTGGCGGAATGGGGTCCTTAGCAGATAGGATTGACGTAGGACAGCGAGAAATTTTAAGTAAGGCAAGTTCGTTTTGTATTACCTCGAAATAAGGGAGCGAGTGTCACGTATATGATACGCGACTTGGGCTGACATTTATTAAAACAAACGCGTTCTTCGTTGAGGCGCGATCTGTTCACGAAATTTCAGCCGCCAACCCTCTTCTCGGAACGCAAAAATATTTTGTTGACGTTCGCGTAGGTAAGGACGAATGCTCATTATAATAAAGTTAGACAACTTGTACGGAAACGCTGTTCATATCCTTATAAAAAACAAAACTACAACGAAGGCAATCAAGCTGACTGATGTCCGCCTTACGGCTAAAGAACATTTGCTTGAAACTATTTGTAATTGGCATCTGGACAAACAGTTATTTAGGGTGGTCAAGATAAATTGGGCAACCTGTATATCAGGTGTCGTAACCGAAACAATACTCTCTCCTATTTGCTGAGATATATAGGATGAAGAAAAATTGGCGCACTCGAACTTTGCAGCGCGATTCCTCACATACTACCAATACAAAAATGTCTGTCACAAAATTTCGTACTCACTATATATATATATATATATATATATATATATATAGGGTAAGTCAGGGGAAAAGGTACATGCTATGAGATGTGATAGTAGTGATTCTGAACAGAAAACTTCATGTGGACATATGCCCTACTGCGAATGGTTTCCGAGATAGAACACGTTTAATATCATTTTTGTACCTTTTTCCTTAATAACTCGAAAACCGCAAACTCCAACTAAAACGTGTCTCAGTACACATTTCAATAAAATTAAGTTTGCTACAAAAAGAGGTCATACTTATTTCTTGTCTAGGACTTACAGTTTGCGCGGAGAGATCGCGATAATATTGGAAATCTTGCTCGAAGCGCGTGCGCTGTAGCCTAGGTGCTTTTTGTACGCCAGTTTGAGGTAGTTTTCCGAATTGATAGACCACAAGCATCCTGTATCAAAATGTTCGTCTCAACTTCCTCTATATTACTGTGGTACGTCGTGAACAAAGACAATGTATAATACAGAAAATCAATAGAAATGTACAGCCAGATGGTGAGGCCGTGCGGTTCTAGGCGCTTCAGTCTGGAACCGCGCGACCGCTACGGTCGCAGGTTCGAATCCTGCCTCGGGCATGGATGTGTGTGATGTCCTTAGGTTAGTTAGGTTTAAGTAGTTCTAAGTCTGGGTGACTGATGATCTCAGATGCTAAGTCCCGTAGTGCTCAGAGCCAAAGAAATGTGCAGTAAAAGCGTTCTATCTCGGAAACCATTCGGAATAGGGCATATACCCATACCAAGTTTTTTGTTCAGAATCACTTATGCTATCACCTGTCAAGACACGTACCTTTCCTCCTGCCTCGCCAGATATATATATATATATATGGATAAGGAAAAAAGAATCGGTAAACTTGATATCGAGTACTTCATACGTATGGTGTCCCAAAAACCACCGAAATGTTTTAGCGACAGGTTCCTTGCACCGAAACAAGAAAAAAAGTCTTTGCTCAACTTTAATACCATGAAACACGTCTATTCTACTTTAAGGTCTTTGCTTCCCATATTTTAAGCGGAGGAAGTGTGGATGAAAAAAAGGAATATGTCTCTTAAACAAGGCTGTAAGTAGATAGTTGCTGATGACTTTTCCGGCCTGTACGACCGTGGTCGGCGAAACTTTTCGGTTCCCGAGGTTTCGTCCAAAACTGCATTAGACATCTTCGCAACCGAAACTGGATACGTCTATCACTCGTGATCTAAAATGCATACAGCAAGAACTATGACCTCTTATTCAGTAGAAGAAATGTGTTTCACACCAGCGAAGATGAACAAGTTCTCATACCTCTCATGATATGCGTTTGAGGACCCGTATACACCGGACATTTTCTTCTTAGTTCCGTCCATTCCATCTCCTCCCAAAACATGGAAAGCAAAGTCTTTGCAGTGAAAGACAGCTGTTGCATAGTATCGAAGATGAAACAGTACCCATAGCTTTTAAAGTATGGATTTTCAGGGCAATGTTCAGAAGACTTTTTTCTTGTTTTGGTGTAAGGAGCCTGATCCTACAGCTTGTCGGTGTTTTCTCGGGGCACCCTGCACATTGATACATCATGTGCTACGAGTAGTGTGTTCACTCTGGTAGGACGACGTCGTCCATCAAGCATCAAGCACTGTAGCAGTTCGGTTGCCGCTGTTTTTCTAAACGCTTGGCTATCTGGAGCTCCCATTACCCTGCTTCTCATTTCAGGCCACGTCCTGCATGTACCGTAAACTTGTAGTAAATCGTTGACGGCGAGCAGGTGCGGCCCCGCTGTAAGGCAGGAGCGCAGTTAGAAGAGCGCGGTGTCTCGTGTAGGCCAGCCTGGGTGGCCGAGCGGTTGTAGGCACTACAGTCTGGAACCGCGTGACCGCTACGGTCGCGGCTTCGAATCCTGCCTCGGGCATGGGTGTTGTGTGCTGTCCTTAGGTTAGTTAGGTTTAAGTAGTTCTAAGTTCTAGGGGACTGATAACTTAAGCCCCATAGTGCTCAGAGCCATTTGAACAACTGTTGTCTCCTGTAGGATGCAGCGCGACCAGCGTGACGTATGCGCGTAGCCACAAGCAGAGCCGCGGTGCTGGAAGGCCTCAGAGGCGCCGCTGTGTACCGACGGCTGCAGGGCCGGCGGCAGAGGGCGCGCCAGATCGTAAACACGGCAGGGCGGCCTGGCGCCGGCTTTCCTGCGCCTACTCCTGTTCCTATTCCTGTTCCCGTTACTGCCTTGCCGACCCCCTTAGGCGCCTCTCCTCTCTTCTCACTCATCCACCCTCTCCGTTTCTTACAACAGCGAACTCCTGTCGTGGTCGAACGACAACGTATTTCGCCGGGAACTTAAACGCTGGTCAGCACTCGCCTGCTGAATGTTGCTAAATACACTACTGGCCATTAAAATTGCTACACCAAGAAGAAACGAGGATGATAAACGGGTATTCATTGGACAAATATATTATACTACAACTGACATGTGATTACATTTTCACCCAGATTGGATGCATAGATCCTTAGAAATCAGTACCCAGAACAACCACCTCTGGCCGTAATAAAGGCCTTGATACGCCTGGGCATTGAGTCAAACAGTGCTTGGATGGCGTGTACAGGTACACCCGCCCATGCAGCTTCAACACGATACCACAGTTCATCAAGAGTAGTGACTGGCGTACTGTGACGAGCCAGTTGCTCGGCCACCATTGACCAGACGTTTTCAATTGGTGAGAGATCTGGAGAACGTGCTGGCCAGGGCAGCAGTCGAACATTTTCTGTATCCAGATAGTCCCGTACAGGACCTGCAACATGCGGTCGTGCATTATCCTGCTGAAATGTAGCGTTTCGCAGGGATCGAATGAAGGGTAGAGCCACGGGTCGTAACACATCTGATATGTAACGTCCACTGTTCAAACTGCCGTCAATGCGAACAAGAGGTGACCGAGACGTGTAACCAATGGCACCCATACCATCACGCCGGGTGATACGCCAGTATGGCGATGACGAATACACGCTTCCAATGTGCGTTCACCGCGATGTCGCCAAACACGGATGCGACCATCATGATGCTGTAAACACTGTAAACAATGACGTTTTGCCATTCGTGCACCCAGGTTCGTCGTTGAGTACACCATCGCAGGCGCTCTTGTCTGTGATGCAGCGTCAAGGGTATCCGCAGCCATGGTCTCTGAGCTGATAGTCCATGGTGCTGCAAACGTCGTCGTACTGTTCGTGCAAATGGTTGTTGTCTTGCAAACGTCCCCATCTGTTGCCTCAGGGATGGAGACGTGGCTGCACGATCCGTTACAGCCATGCGGATAAGATGCCTGTCATCTCGACTGTAGTGATACGAGGCCGTTGGGACCCAGCACGGCGTTCCTTATTACCCTCCTGAACCCACCGATTCCTTATTCTGCTAACAGTCATTGGATCTCGACCAACGCGAGCAGCAATGTCGCGATACGATAAACCGCAATCGCGATAGGCTACAGTCCGACCTTTATCAAAGTCGGAAACGTGATGGTACGCATTTCTCCTCCTTACACGAGGCATCACAACAACCTTTCACCAGGCAACGCCGGTCAACTGCTGTTTGTTTATGAGAAATCGGTTGGAAACTTTCCTCATGTCAGCACGCTGTAGGTGTCGCCACCGGCGCCAACCCTGTGTGAATGCTCTGAAAAGCTAATCATTTGCATATCACAGCATCTTTTTCCTGTCGGTTAAATTTCGCGTCTGTAGCACGTCATCTTCGTGGTGTAGCAATTTTAATGGCCTGTAGTGTAGTTAGCATTTACCGCACCGAATCGTATGGAATGATCCTAGTAATTAATTATTACATTTTTACTACCGCCTGGTAGGTTCTTTTATTTTGCTTGTGGACAAAACGTTAGTTGCGGAGGTCAGGACAGACGGGTCAGTCTATAGTGGTCTTGAGGACGATGAAGATTATATCAAAGAATATAGAACTAGTAGTAGTAGTAGTAGTAGTAGTAGTAGTTGTTGTTGTTGTTATGTTGGTGGTGTCGGTTATGTTGGTGGTCGTGGTGGTGGTGGTGACGGCAGCAGTAGTGGCGGTGATGGTGATGGTGGTCGCGGCGGTGGTCGTGGTCGTGGTCGTGGTGGTGGTGGTTGTGGTGGTGGTGGTGGTCGTCGTCGTCGTCGTCGTCGTAGTGGTGGTGGTGGTGGTGGTGGCGATCGTGGAGTGAGTGCTGGTCATTACGAGATGAACAGTGTGTAGCTAAATTTGTGGAATTCGTCGTTAGACAGCAAGACCCCTGCAGCAGCCAGTTGCGTTCGCCGGCCGCAAGAGAGATATCGCGGCTAGCCGGAACTGGCAGTAGCAGTTCGCCGTGTGCCGTGGCATGCAGTGCCGGCAGGGGTCAGGCCGCGGTCGCGGTCGTGGCCCCTTGTCGGCCGCCGGACAAGAACACGGCGGTCGTGCGCGCCGGCGACACACACGCTCTCTGACCGCCAGCCCGCGGCTACCCGTAGCCTCCCCAACAACCGGTACCGCTACCGTACACCACTGTTACAAAGAAAACTTTGAATCACCAGGAAGCTATTTTTTGCTGATGAGTCCAAAGCATCCGATCGATGCACTCTGACAAAACCTTAAATTTTACAGAAGAATTTTAAACTGCTTTTACTCTTGCTCAATAAAAGGACTGCCGAATGGTTCTGCTGACTAATTCAAACAATATTGGAAGAAGAAAAATAATTGATACTCTAGAAAAACAGAATTAAGAATGGTGTCCCACAGGAGACAATTTTTTGTGCAGTCCTTCTTCTTACACATGGTGATACAGCAGCCCCCAACCACTGGTTTCTATGCAACCCACAAAACCTTTCGATAGCACAGCAAGATTTTCATATTCTCTACCCCACTACACACAAGCTACTAGCCTCTCCAAAAAATTAACAGAATTATTTTGTAGAAATTTAATGTATTTAAATTTTGTACTCAGACACATTTTCGCTGGAAGCTACAGTTCTCGAGTTATTCAAGAAAAACGCATTTGAAGATCACTTTTGCACATTTTTCTTTAACTATTCGAAAACTGTAGCCTCTATGGAAAATGTATCCCAGTAAAAAATTCAACTACATTAAGTTTCCTGCAAAAAACTCCAGTTGGTTTTTTTCTGTAGGACTAACAATTTGCGCATTGCTAGCGAGAGAATGTGAGAAACTTGACGGAGGTACTTGAAGGTACTGTGGGTTGCATAAAACCCAGCGGTAGGAGCAGCTGTGTCACCTTGTATATGCGAGTGTTTCAGTGAATGGTTAAAAACTTATTGTGTCTGTACCGGCTTCGACTGTACTGTCATTATCAACAGTTTACAAATATTTCCTGGCTGGTGACTGCATCAAAACATGATGCAAGTGAACATATTATTTAGGCTCCTAGTAGAAGACTGAAGTTTTGACTACGACTATAGAGTAGAATTCCGTATAGCCACAAAATAATTCTGCGAGCATTGATTGAAATAACTTTTTTACTGAAAAGTAATGTGCCTACTGATGTTTTCATATAATTACATGGAAAATATGAACAAACTAACCTTCATTTAATACACGTCAACCAACATCATTTTTTTCTTTGATAAGGCAGGTATTACCTCTCTCATCACAATTTTCGTCTATTAAGTGCCCAAGTGTAACTACACATTGATTTCTATATCTTATTTTTCGAACTTTTCATCGGCACCACGGATACAATTTGTACAGCTATTGATTTATGCACAGATCCGATATATTGCAGCATTCTGTAACTTTTATTTAGATACCAATGAGCACGATTTGAGGCATGTGCTTTAACTAATGTCGCTGTATTTAGGGTTTCACACCTGAGCCGGTAAAACGGGACCCTTATGGGATCACCTTTTTGTCTGTGCGTCTGCCGTCTGTTAGAACTCCTTTTTCTCAGGAACGGTTGGAGATACCAAGATGAAAATTAGGTCAAATACTAAGGTCTATGGTCCCTTGGTGGAGTAGAAGATTTAAGCTTATAATTCAATGCAGTAAAAAGGTACGACGACTTCTGTCACATATTTTGATACTCTCAAACTCATTCAACAAAACCCATGGATAAATTATGTATATGAATAATTAAGCTTGTATGGAACCCTCACAAACCCAGTCCTAGTCGTACATGTCTTCTGCGTAAGTTACATGACGATCTTTCTTATGGCTATATGATTGGTTTTGTTTTTGTTTGTGATAATTGTGCCTAATTATGTTTTTTTCATTGGATGTAAATATTATCCATGTTTTATGAATTTGAGTGAGATCCACGACTGATCTATTGATATTACAAACAAAGCAATTGCTGCTTCAATCACATTTAATAGCAAGATTTACTTATTTAAGTGCAATCTTGTGTTTCTGTTGCGTATGCCAGTGAGCCAAAAGTTTTTTGAAAATTTAGCAGTGGATTACGGCTTGTTGTTTGACTGGAGTGGTAGCTAAAGTAAGGTGACACATAGCTACTGTACAGGTCACAATTTTTCAGAAATATCTGAAATCTGTAAATCTTCGCTTCTTTAAAGTAATAAAAAAACAAAGAACAGTAGTTTTCTTCCAAAAAGATCAACCGTGTCAATCACTATGATTGTGGTGTATTGAGGTACCACAAAGGAAGAGTCTGCGACAGTTGGTAACAAAAGTACCGTGGATGTCCGTCCGCAGCAGGAACATCGCTGAGCGCAACCAGTCATGCTGCCAGCGAGAATCACACCCGCTGGAGAGGCAGCGATACCGGAAAGAGAGGCGTGCGCTTAAGTAACCGTGCGAGAGCAGAAGTTGTAAGTTGTAAGTTGTAAATTAGTCCGAGTCTTACTACGTAGTTACTGCAGAACGTTCGTGATTTCGTCAAGTCTTGAAGTGGTCGAGTGAGACACAAAGAGTGGCCCATAGACAGACAGTGGTTAGTCTTGCGAAGAAACCGAACAATGAACAGAATAATAATATAACTGAATTTTTGTGAAAGAACATATAAAATCACACAATGTACAACCTGCTATGTAGGAACAGACAGCAGGTCTTTACTTGAGAAATAAATAAATAATTTAAAATGAGTACTGTTAGTTTCGACCTATTCTTCAAATAGCATATCAAGGCAGAAGATTATTTTTCTTCCCACTTCAGTTGAGAGAATATTATTTAGTCTTGTGTTCATGAAAAGGTAGTCAGTGCAGGACAGATACCCTAAACATGCATTCTACAATTGCTGGAACCGGCGTTTTCAAAGTTGAGTAAAATATCTTATTATTCACTATTCTGTGGCACTTTCATTGTGTGTGTTCTGGCCTAGAACCAACGCATCCGTCCTGTCAGGACACATTTATTAATCTTTTTCGGCGGCAGCGAGATTTTCATCAAAGTGGACGCCCCCAGACCAACACAATAATGGAGAAATGACAATTTTTTTAATGTTTCCGAAGACCTTTCAGGTCTAGACTGCTCAGAAGCGACAGGTTTTGAAGACAACGAAACATCAGCGTTTTTAGCGACTGCAAAACTGAATAGAAACATGTTAGGAAAGAACAAGTTGTATGTATCATGTCCGACAGTTTTTGATAGGGACAGCACCCCAGGCGCTGAGCAGCCGCCTATCACTCTCTCCGCTCCTCTCACTGCATTATTGCAGCTCTCTCTCTCTCTCTCTCTCTCTCTCTCTCTCTCTCCCTCTCTACCTCTCTTTCTCTCTCTCTACGCCTCTGCCGCCACACAGAGAGCGGCCGCGTAGGCTCGGCCAGAATAGAGCGGCCGGGCGGGCCCTTTGGGGAGATCCGTGTCTGCCTCTCGCGCGAGATATTTTCCAGCTGAAAAGGTGGAAATTTACATTCGTATTTAACAATATTGTTTTAGAAAGGCAGCGGGCGGGCAGGCTGTCCGGCGCAGATGTCGGGTCCGGTGTGGGATACGAGCAGCCGAGCCCCAGCGCCGGCAAAAATACGCGCCGGCCGCCGCGCCGCTAGCTCAACCCTCGGCCCGCTTCAAACGGCCCTCACCCTCCTGTGCCTGCCTCCCTCCCTCCAGCAGTCGGACAAAACGCTGACAGCTCGCGCAGTACGCCGGCCAAAACCACCGGTACCGACGTCCCTTTTGTTTCCACGTGCCGGCCCGTTGTAAGCGCCCAATAAAGAGATAATTTCTCGGCGCCGGCGGAAGGAACGGGCGGGACAAAAGAAATCAACCGCTGACCAGTATATTCCGGCTCTTTCAGGCACGCGGCCATTTCCAGCGGCGGTGATCGTCACCGCGCCGGGGTTAACGCAATGCGACGTTTGTGCAGGGCCCGGACGGGAACCTGTTACGTCGCCGTGGTAACGCACTGGACAGTTCTTTACGCCTTGGGTTACAGAGACCCGCAGCAGGTGTTGTATAAAACTGAAACATATAATTTCCTGGCCGAGCTTCTGCGCTCTTCCTGCGGCTCTTGTGTGTGTCAGGTGTCTCCAGATTACTACAGTACAAGGGCCACATATCCAGTTTTGTATTTCTGTAAGGGCTGGTTAACACATTTTCTCAGAAATTATCCAAGAAGAAAATCATAACGCAATTTATTGTTGTGTAACACAAACACAGTATTCATTGAAAACCTTTTTACTCTTTCGTATGGGAGTGTTTTTTTTTTTGTTATGGTTTTTTAGGGCGCAAAACTGCTACGGTCTTTAGCGCCCGATCTGTGACTTAGGAAAAGGTAAAAAAACTAAACTGGAAACCAGCAGCAATGGGCGTGAAATTCAATAAAGTGGGGTAACCAAAAACAGAAGGAAAGCTTAAAAACCACTATAGGAGGGGGGTTGTTTGTCTCCAAAAACAGCTTCAAATGACTAACGTCATCTCACTGGCACTAATAAACTCGAGAACGCGATGGGCTGAGCGCGCGTCATCTGCTAAAATGGAAGATACATCAGGCAACAGCTGTAGACGGGCGCGTAACGGAGTAAAACAGGGGCACTCAAGTAAAATTTGTCTCACCGACCACAGTTGAGAGCAGTGGGGACAGCGTGGGGGAGGATCGCCGCTTAAAAATAGGGGAGCGTTGCGTAAAGGATAGTGTACCCAGCAACACATGATGTTCCCTGGTCAGTGTTTAAATATAGAAATCGATTCTAGAATCACAAGAAGGACCGCTAACTACAAACCACCATAAGTAATTTCCGGGATTTTCTGCAGTTTTTCTTCTTGTGAGACAAGAAGTTGTGTATTTTGCAGCGTTTGTAAATATTCCGCGTAGTACATATTTCAAGTGTTGGATCATTCCATGGTTACGGACATAACATGTGTACAATTTACGTTGATCAACAAAGATAAAAAGTCAATCGTCAGCTCCACAAGAAAGCCTTCACACTGGAAGTATGAAGAAAAAAACGCCTGCAGTCACAACTTTTCGTGTTTTATTAAGTACACGATGCATTTCGGACCCTGTGGGTCCATCATCAGTTGTAATCTGTCTTAAATTGGAAATTTGTGGTAAGGACTATGGGACCACACTGCTGAAGTCATCGGTCCCTAGGCTTACACACTACTTAATCTAACTTAAACTAACTTACGCTAAGGCCAACACACAACACCCAAGCCTGAGGGAGGACTCGAACCTCTGACTGGGGCAGCCGCGCGAACCGTGACAAGGCGCCCTAAACCGCACGGCTATCCCGCCCGGCCGTAATTTGTCTTAACACGTTCTTTGTTTTTTCTGTTGAATGAGGTGAAATGCATATTCCACATAATCCAAAAATAACGTATTTAACGTTTTGAATGATATGTACGAACAGGATGGAGAAGAGAAGTTACGGAGGTGCTAAAATGTTAAAAATGCTTTTCTTGGGTTATGTGGAATATGCAGTTCATCTCATTCAAGAGGAAAAATAAAGTACGTATTAAGATACATTAAACCTGATGATGGACCCACAGCGTCCGAAATTCATTGTGTACTTAATAAAACATGAAAAGTTGGGACTGAAGGCGTTTTTTAATTCATACTTTCAGTGTATGGAATACAGTCACTTTTGAAGCTGCAAGATATGGACAAAATTAAAAAGAAAATCTTTATTTGATTCATTTTATCTGTTTCAACATTTTAAATTGAGATCTTCAGAAGTGGAATTAGGCTCATTTCAAACATGAGTCAAAGTCAAAATAAAAATTGGACGGTAGTGTCCCTTATTACAGAATCAATAAAATAAAGTAACATCGCGAACAGTATACATTTGCGATGAGTAGCAAACAATGACCTGTTAAATCGCAAATCGTACATAGTACATGCAACAAAAGTCAAGCGTTGCAACAAAAGTCAAGTGTTGCAGACGACTGACCTTTTACCTTTGTTGAAATATTCTGCAGCTGCTGAACTACAGGTGTGTATGAAATCATAAATTTACATTGAAGTAATAATACGAAAATAAAACCAGATAGACTTGAATACGAACAATATACAGCAATGTTTTGATAATGCGAGCTGCGTTGATTTGCCACTAACTAAAGGAACGAGAAGTGTTAGAGACGAACAAAAACTTCACTTCGAATGGAATGGTCCTGCTGTCTAACGTATTAAAGCTACTTCAGGATACTGTTAATTCTTCAGTTACAGAGGTTTATGTACACTTTTGCATAATTTTAAAACTCTTTACTTTACCTATGGACGGTTAAACCATACTTTGTCAGTTATGCACCACCTTCCACCTTGGACTGGAAGGTCTCTTTACCGTGCAATCCATAATATTCTAAAATGAACTGAGTTGCTTTAATGTTTCAACAGTTTTTCTCGTCTCTAATCTGGAAACTTGTGTTATTATAGTTGTCAATACCTTCTACTTCAAACTGTTTTTACTTATAACTCGTTTTTGATAGTTCTACTACTCAGTCTGATTTCACTTAATGTTTATTGGCTGTGTGCTAGAGTAATACTGTAAAGCATAGAATATTAAATACAGTATTGATAAGATTTTCTCGCGTGCAACAATTTTAAATTTGAACAAAATACCCATTCCTAGATATATGTCTATGTTATACTTAGAACAGTTTCTCATATATGGAAAAACCATACTTTTTCTGGGTAGATTTTGCAACTTCGGAAAAACGTTGTAGCGCACATGAAGTGAATGCCGTCATTTCAAAACTGAATAAGAAAAAATCGCTATTACAGTGCTGGTTACAAATAAAAGACTGAAAGGTTTCCATGGTACAACACTCTCCCCTCGGTTTAGTGAGAGGTATGAAATTTGTCTTTCGAATCCAAAATTTTATCAGACTGTGGCACTAACTTAGTTTCCTTTGTGAGCAAAATATCTCGTAAATATTCGTCACTCAAGTTACGTCCGTATTTAGATTTAGTAAATTTCAGCGAAGAAAATGTTTGTTCACATCTGTAGGTGGTGTTAAATACTGGTAATGAATCTTGTGCAAAGCCTTTGACCTCGAGGTAGTTTACTTGTGAACGAAATTTGTTAAAACGAACGACGCTTCATCTTTAAATTTGTCCTACTTAGAGCCATCAACTTGTCGATCCACGATTTTCATTTTCTTTGCAGACTGAACACCTTTCACTTTACAAGAAAAGGGGTTCTGGAAAATCTACATATTCTGGAGAGCCTGGAAGGAACTGTCTCTCAGATAACCAAGAAATTCTGTTGTAAACAACAGAGAAAAATCTCGCTTCGAGCATACTGAATGGCAATAGGCAGCAACTTCCCATGATTCAATCAAACTACAAAGCCGTCAAAGTTGCACAGAAGTCGGTTTTTATTTAAATAGCGAACGGTTTCGAACTTTAGTCCAGTATAAAACCATCCACGTAAGTTATACCGTAGCAGCACTGTACTCTCGTACGCAAATAGTAACTTGCACTAAGGCACAAGCATTGTGGCCATCGTACCCACATTGTGGTGGAGTGGTAGGACTTTGTTGGGTGGATTGATAATGGACACAAGATCGAAACTGGTCGCCATTTAAATACAAAGTTTTGAACAACTTTGACGATTTTGTAATTTCATTGAAGAGCGGAAACTTCAACCATCTTCGTGGGGTAAATAATAGTTGTAAGAAGGCTGTTTAGGTTTTCTTATTGGTAACGCCACGTAGCACTCTGTATGAAAATCACTGGCTCTGCTGTGTGCAGTCTGTGGCTAGTTTGCATTGTTGTCTGCCATTGTAGTGTTGGGCAGCTGGATGTTAACAGCGCGTAGCGTTGCGCAGTTGGATTTCAGGCGCCAGCAGTGGTGGACGTGGGGAGAAAGATGGCGGAGTTTTGAATTTTGTAAGACTGGATGTCATGAACTGCTATATATATTATGACTATTAAGGTAAATACATTGTTTGTTCTCTATTAAAATCTTTCATTTGCTAACTATGCCTATCAGTAGTTAGTGCCTCCCGTAGTTTGAATCTTTTATTTAGCTGGCAGTAGTGGCGCTTGCTGTGTTGCAGTAGTTCGAGTAACGAAGATT
Organism: Schistocerca americana; assembly: GCF_021461395.2. Taxonomy (NCBI): domain Eukaryota; kingdom Metazoa; phylum Arthropoda; class Insecta; order Orthoptera; family Acrididae; genus Schistocerca; species Schistocerca americana. The sequence goes on along the minus strand of NC_060123.1, from coordinate 553,232,055 downwards.
TTTGGTGAGGTAAGTGATTTGTGAAAGGTATAGGTTAATGTTAGTCAGGGCCATTCTTTTGTAGGGATTTTTGAAAGTCAGATTGCGTTGCGCTAAAAAATATTGTGTGTCAGTTTAAGCCCAGTCACGTATATAATTTTGCGAAGGGGGCGTTTCATAGTGTTTCGAGAAGACGTCTTCTCGAAACTGTATTATTTACCCCAGTGTTTTGTATTTTAGATTGATTCACGGATCCAGTTATATGGCTCCTTCCGTGTATAGCGATTTTATGAATATGACGAGTGGGGCCTGAAGATGGCATCAATACAATGCCGAAACAGGTAGCAGCACATAGTTCATAAAATAAAATAAACTTCTACAAATCATACGGCTGTTGGTAAATTATTGCATTAAGAACTTCAACCATGGTCACTCTTCAACGACTGGCAAATTTTCTGTCTGACATTTTGTTAAAATAATATCAGTATCTGCCTGGAAGCTATAACACGTTTGTAAAGGTCACAAATAATATCGTCCTCCCCTTGAAATATTTTGTCCTGTTCTTTCAAACGGAAAGCAATATCAGCCAAGAAAGCTAGTCTCCACAGCAAGGAAGTCACAGTCAACTACAGACAGAGCGCTCCCAATGGCACCTTTACGAACGTAATGCTCCTAGCGGCCTCTCTCACGATTAAGTCAGCCGTACGAATCGCGCGTACTTTAAAAAACTTTCGCTTACCTGCGGGTCGGACTAAATCTCTCCATGAGACGCTTGCGCACCGCGGGCCGCATTTTCGAAACCGCTAGTTTAGGCCACAGTTGGAAACCGTGGATATCTCAGATTCGGAGGTGTTGTGCCGCCCATTCCCTAAATGGGTTGCGGTCGGAACTTGATTAGGCTGGCTTAGGAGCTTATGGTTTCCCATGATGACCGGCCGTTCCTAACACATGTGGGAAGAAACTTCTGAAGCAGAAGCGGTGCTAGCTGGACCGGGAAATGGCCTTTGACAGTCCCTACATGATCATGACTGACTGAAACGGCTAAATTTGCGAAGTGGAATATTCGGCCGGCAGCCCTCTTGCGGTTGCGAGGGCAAGATGACGATCCTCCGGAGAGGATTTTCTGATTTAAAGCGGTTACCATTTTGGAAGTTGGGAGTTAATGTTACTTCGTGAGCAACGAGGTTACATTTTCGGCACGGGAAGTCTCTAAATCATCCGAAAGGCTCTTTATTCACATTATGTATCAGTGCTATTGAAAAGGGGTCTCAGGTTGATTCTGTATTTCCAGATTTCCTTAAGGCATTTGAAACCGTTTCTCACAAGCGGCTTCTGATCAACTTACATACCTATGGATCCCGCAGTTATGCGACTGGATTAGTATTTCCTTTCAGACAGGTCACAGTTCGTAGTAACTGACGGGAAGTCATCGAGTAAAACTGAAGAGATACCTCGTGGTTCAGAGGGAGGTATTATAGGCCCTCTGCTGTTCCTAATGTGCATGAACGGCTTAGAAGAGATTCTGAGCAGCCCTCGTAGATTGTGTGCAGATGATGCTGTTGTTTGCTGTCTAGTGAAGTCATCAAAAGGTGAAAACCGATAGCAAAATGCTTTAGACAAGACGTCTATGTAGTGTGAAAAGTGGCAACCAACTCGAAACAATGAAAATTGCGAGGTCTTCCGTGTGAGTGCTAAAGGAAATCCGCTAAATTTCGGTTACAAGATAAATCACGAACATTTAAAGACCGACCGTCAACTCAGCTAAGGACCAAGGGACTACGACTACAAACAACTTAAATGGAAACGTTTTGCGAAAGTGAACTCAGCTCATTCTGTATTATCGTGAGAAAAGGAAGAAAGTGTCACGGATATGATATGGGAGTTGGCGTAGCAATAATTAAAAAAGGAGTATCTCGTTACGGCAAAATATTTTCCCGAAATTTCAATCACCAACTTTCTCCTCCGAATGCGAAAGAATTTCATTGACTCCTATCTGCACGGGGAGAAGTGGCCATCGTAATAGAATAAGAGTAATCAGAGGCCACACGGGATGATTTAAGCTTTCGTTTTTCCAAGTGCTATTCGCGGGTGGAACGGCAGGACATAGTCTGTAGGTGGTTCATAGAGCGTCTGCCATGCGCTCAAGTGCGAATTGCTGGGACTCATATGAATGTAGATGGAAGTGTGTTCCCGTGCGTGCGAAGGCGTTTAATTCTGCCTACATACTTCCCCGGTTTTCTAGGCGAGTGTCCCCTTTTAGCGAGAGAATTCAGTATACTGGATTTGCCAAGGTTTAATTGAAGCCAATACATTTCATTTATTTCCGTGGAAATGTGTATGTGCTGTTTTCGTGTGACTTTTCCCTACTAACGTTGGACAGTGTTCTTATTTCCTTCTTTGGAAATGCTACGCACGGAAGTCACGGGGACGATCGAAAGGAAAGTTTCCTAAAGATATCCAAAAGTTCCAGAAATTTGAATTTTGCGCTAAAACGGATGCGATCTTCTAGAATCATTATGCAAATGAGTGTGAGCTGAGTGTTTACGTAAATCTGTCGGTTTGGAAAGGCTGCGCGTCTTTATAAAAAAAAAATTCAACTTGGGAAAACGTCTATACAAAAAGGAAGGACCACACAAATCCACCGCTGCCTGACAGTCTATGAAATATTGTTTTCCATCTGTTATCTGTAATTTTTTTCTGTTCCCTCTTTTTTTTCTGCACTACCTCGTAGTTCCCATATTTCTGTGTTTTCCTGTTATCCTCGTAAATTTTATTACGTTACCGAGAGTACATTTCCACTCACCCATCTCAAAATTGAAGTGTCCTTTTATTTTTAATTTTAAACGAATCAACCCCAGTAAATGCAGTGTAACTTTTATTTACTTGCGCCTAGATATTTCTGCGCAAAAAGCTCTCAAAACTAAAGCGTTCTGTTATCTTTAATTTTAAAGAAATAAATTCCAGTAGGTGCAATGTAATATTTATTTGCTTACATCTACACATTTCTGCACAACAAACTTGTCCGCTTCGGCTTACAGTGCCATTCGTTCTTTTTATTCGTGTCAGAGTAACCTTAAACACCCAGCAAAAGCCAGATAACGAATTAAGAAAACGAACTTTTACGTAAGACAAATGCAAAACTAGCCTTTCATATGTCCAATAATCTGAAAACACGATTTCGATGAGGAAAAGCGAAATTCCCAGAATTTTCGAAGCCAGGAGCCTACAGATTTACTTGAGAAATCTGTACGAAATTCTACATCGGACAAACGGGAAGGAACAACATTCAAAGAACATACGAGAGCATATGAAAGCAATCAGTCAACGTTCTCCCTACATCTTAAAAAATGAAAATCACAAAGCGGAACACCTTGAAAGAACTGTGCAGATTTTACACATTACATCTAATGGACGTACCACGAATATTTCGGAGGAACTGGAATATACAGTCATACGGAAAATTTCCCAAATGACTTACTCAACGAACAAACTGACCTGAAACGCAAGCACTGCTTAGAAAATTGTACTGAAATTTTCGACCACGAGAAACGATAAACAATGGAATCACAGATAACAGATATACAAGAAATTTTAACCATATAATATCTATGCAACAAACACACTATCCCTGACTGTCAAAGGTAGAAAATCTTCAGACATATAGCACCTTAGGACTACAACTGTCAAACAGCTGTGAAACAAAAATTATCACGAAAAGTTTAATATTATGACAGATACGTAAATATAACAACAATATTTCATAACAGAAAGGTCACAGTTGAACCCTGGAAGCCATATGATCGTCAACTCCACCTCGACCTAAGCTGAAATGTGAACTGTAAGAATACGTTCTTGATCGTAAGTAAGGTATAAATAAGGAAGGAGAGACACAAAGCATTCAGTTGGATGCAAATGAGATTTATCATTCACAACATCCACAGTTACACTTGAAGTTGGTTACGGAAGCCGAAACAGGCAACCCTGTTGCATAGACATATCTATACACAAGCATGTAAATATTACAATGCAGCTAGTGGAACTGATTTTCTTAACAAATGCCGTATTTCGACGTAGTTCATGCTGCAGGCTCTAGTGATAAAAGCTTTTAATTCTAAATTACGCGTGGAAACCTGATACACAGTATTCGATTCTAAACTAGCATTAAACTGTGCTGCAGACGTTCAATTAGTCCTTTTCACCGATAGCAGCAAATTAGAGCAAGTGTCGGCACGTGCCCAGCAGTTCGGGTAACACACAGCACAACTCTGCTGCTGCCAGATTGCAGGCATATCGTACTGCACCTCTGACGTCAGCGAACACGTGGACGCCCTCGACTGACAGTTCACTGTTATAAAATTCCGCAGGGCTAATTTCAACCAGATAACCGATTGGAAAGTTTCATTAGTATAAGAGCCTAAATGTGTAGCTTTTATTTTTGCATTACCTGATGTATTTAGCGAACAAGCACCTGATTTATTGGCCACTTGACAGCGTTATCGAAGTGCTGTGTCGGTTTAAATATTAGCGGACTACCAAAATGGCGGAAAAATGCACAATGGATCACCATTCTTCCAGTCTGCTCTCCACAGAAATGTAATGCTGTGTGCGGCTCAACGCATGCGGAAAACCTTTTCAATCTTAAACGTAGCATTCCTCACAAGGGAACCTCCCCTTCGCACCCCGCTCAGATTTAATTATAAGTTGGCACAGTGGATAGGCCTTGAAAAACTGAACACAGATCAATTGAGAAAAGAGGAAGAAGTTGTGTGGAACTGTGAAAAAATAAGCAAAATATACAAACTGAGTAGTTCATCGGAAGATATGCAACATCAAGGACACTGGAAACTCAGGAGCGCCGTGGTCTCGTGGTAACGTGAGCAGCTGCGGAACGAAAGGTCCTTGGTTGAATTCTTCCGTCGAGTGAAAAAGTTTAATTTTTTATTTTCAGTTTATGTGACAAACTCTTATGTTTTCATCACTTTTTTGGGAGTGATTATCACATCCACAAGAAAACCTAAATCGGGCAAGGTAGAAGAATCTTTTTACCCATTCGCCAAGTGTACAAGTTAGGTGGGTCGACAACATATTCCTGTCATGTGACGCACATGCCGTCACCAGTGTCGTATAGAATATATCATATGAGTTTTCCTGTGGAGGAATCGGTTGACCTTTGACCTTGCGATCAAATGTTTTCGGTTCCCATTGGAGAGGCACGTCCTTTCGTCTACTAATCGCACGGTTTTGCGATGCGGTCGCAAAACACAGACACTAAACTTATTACAGTGAACAGAGACGTCAATGAACGAACGGACAGATAATAACTATGCAAAAATAAAGAAAGTAAAATTTTCACTCGAGGGAAGACTTGAACCAAGTACCTCTCGTTTGGCAGCTGCTCACGCTACCACGGGACCACGGCGCTCCTGAGCTCACGTTCTCCATGATGTTGCCTATGTGGTCCATGGACTACTCAGTTTGTATATTTTGCTTATTTTTTCACAGTTCCACACAACTTCTTCCTGTTTTCTCAATTGATCTGTGTTCAGTTTATCAAGACCTATCCACTGTGCCAACTTATAACTAAATCTGAGGGGGGTGCGATGGGGAGGTTCCCTTGTCAGTACTGTTACATACACACTTAACTTATAAGCAAAAATATTTCACCATCCTCATCGATGTTTCAGTCACACGAGGTTGAAACGAAATTGCCAGCAAACTACATCTTACCCAAAACCACTACGGATTCAAGAGAAGACTGCAGCTTTGCCTATCATCAGCAGTGCAGCCTACTTCCCGGAAAATCTCAGCGGTATAGCTTTCCGAAGCTCAAACACCTTGCTTTCAAGTTAACTTTTATCGTGAGGGCATTCTCACTTCACGATATAGCTGAGTATATATACTCAAAATAAAATGGAGTACAAATGGAAATCTATACATATTTCATAACATAATTAAAATGTATTGACGAGAAAAAGATCACCCACAGAGTACAAAGGTGGTCACAGAAAGTATACTATCGCTACTCGTGATAAGGAACCCTTCCAATACGCTCTTTTTACTCACTGATGATGCATAAACAACGGAACTGCAATATTCAACGTATAAGCACACCATGGTTTAGCGTTAACTCTTTCAGCCCCAGTGATTTCTTGCCACAAACCACCATTTTATCCGTTTTGTTTCGAAGTACCAATGCCTTCTGCATGAAAGCATCGATGGTAATTGAGAGCCTGTACAGGCTCTCTAGATGGTAATACATCTGGTGACACACCGAGGTACTTCTACGAATGTAGTGCATTCTAGCAGTCACTCAGTCACTTACAGCACTCAAAGCAACAGTCGGAGCCGAGACTGTACTCCGCAATTTAAGGAGTTTGTGACAAGTGGTTATTTTTATATTGATCATGTTGAGGAGATCAGTGATAGTGAATAAGTACATCTAAACTCCTTGTAACGTAAATAGGAGTTTGTACTACTCATTTCAAAACGTAACCACAGTAGTAGCATATATTTTGATACAAATTTATTACATTTTAGACTCATATTTGCTTGTTATTCAGAATATAATCTGATTTACGCATTATAGGTTCATGGAAGTTCAGAGATGTGGGATTGTGTCTAGGGAAAATGCAAAATTTGCTTTCAGATATTAAACATGAAATGACGGGTGGCTGAAACCAAGGTCTCAGTGATCCCATAGTGAAAACAAGTCCATAAAATTATCGATTGATTGCTTTTTGCCAGTTTCTTCCTGTATTAGTTGGTAACTACAACAAAAGTTAATTAGGTGAAAAATTTTAAAATTATATTTTTTCATACTGTTAGGACTTCCAGGGTCACGATTAAAATGGAAGATGTGGAAGTAAGACACAACTTATACCTCTTAATTCTATTTCTGGGTAAAAATTCCAACGGCTGTTCGAAGCAACACTTGCCGCAGTGCCTCAAACAGGTGCCTACTGAGGCAGCGACGAAACGATGAACTCGGAACTGGAAAGGGCCGCCAGATCAAGTCATCCCACGCCGTGTTTCCATGGTTTCCTCAAATGACTCCAACAATGCCACGGGACCTGCTTGCCCCTCCAGCGCCCCCCTGCTCGTTAAAACCGAGCAGGCGTCCCGGCTCTAATGACGTCGCTGTAGACGGTACGTTGGACCGTAATGAAGAAACACAAGAGAATACTACGTCTGGGAATGGCAGCTCAAGTTCTTAACAAACGACTCTCACGAATTACTTCTTCCGTCGTGGCAGCTTTTCTGCTCTCTGGTAAGTATCATGTATCTTCAGTTGGCGTACCCGTAGACAGTACGATGCTAGAACCAAATTACCGATGAAGAACAAATATCAAATTGTAAAGTACAGTTACATAATTATGCGGGATTTCAATGACAACGGCAGCGTGCAGAATCTCTAGCTCTCTGCATTGAAACACTCGGACAAGTTCTCCACCTGTGTCACAAGACATTGCCTGCCAAAAAAGTGAAGCGTCCAGACGGGTAGGAAGAAACTAAATAGATCTTCAATGGTTGAGAGGGTATGTGATGTCATTTAAACTGCACCGCGTGTATGCTGTCCATACGTTCATGGCTCTACGTGTTCAAATTCGGCGACTGTTTCTGCTGTTTCACTGCGATGGACATTTTTGAGCAGCGGCCTCCAATATTTTGTGGTGGGAAAGTTGCCTGCTAGCATGCTTTTGTGTAATACTCTACAAGTTTTTCAGCTTTACAGATTTGATTTCCTCGTGGCCAGGGATCAATCCGTCGTTCAGACCGAGTGACCTCGTGTTTTGTTCAAGGATCAATATTGGTGTTTCATCAACGCATCTGTGAATACATTACTCGGGATCAGAAATTGTATGGGGTTCCTTTTGATGTCATTTCGACGAATTGTGGTCACCGTATTTCCGTGGAGGACTTCTGTAATTTCATTTCTGAGCTGTCGTATTGTTTTCCTTCACTAATGACCAACCATTATTCCGATTTCTCTTAAGTTGTTTCTCATTCCGAAACTAATATTAATTTATGTCGGTCAACTGCCATGTGCTCATTTATTCTTTGTTTATGCTTGATCGTAATAGACTTTAGCAGACTTAACTGCATCAGTCGAATCGTTATTTATACAAGGCGCCATCGTCAGATTATGGTTATTTCTTTGCATTCACGTTAGAGTAAGAGTAATCCTAGTCCGCGCTGCAGAGGACTTCGAGACACGTGATGATCTTGAATATGTTGACAATGACTGATGCGATTAATGTATCTTCTCAATAGGTGTTCGTTCAAAGTGGAGTCTGTCTCTCCACTGCACGCATGCTTCCAGTAAGGGAAGATGGTGTAACATTTTCATATCTTGTTAGTAGTCTTTTGAATACGTTCGATAAAATTTTGCATTCGTTGAACATATGTTCGATATCCGATATTTTGCCGTTGCGTTATGAAAACCTTTCCGACATCCGAATATCTCATAAAAAGAAGTCAGATAACGTTGATATTCGTTTATGTATCAAAATCAGATATACGAAGGGAATATTTTCGGGGAAATGATACTTCAGTCACACCAGTTACGTACTCACAAGGAGACACATGGAAATCCGATTTTTTTAAAAAAATATATTTGTGTTGTGTGTAATTCAGAAACCAAATATCAATCCGTAAAGCACTTAGATGTAACTCTCAAAAGCTTTCGAGAAAATCGGCTTTGAATCTTTCAGAGCTTCGTTAGTACCTTAAAGAATGGTCTTTCTCTTTTTTCTTTCCACAGGTAGTGTGGCTATGTGGTACACTGCTCGTTTGTGATATGGGCAGCGTGAGTTCGATTCCCGGCTGTGGTAAAATTTTTAAACAAAGGTGCCTGTTCTACGAGCATTTCAGTGAAAAGTTGAAACAACTTAATTTTAATGTTTTTAATTAAAATAATGTTTATTAACAAACGTTTATAAAAGATCGGCAATTAAGAATTTACCGGGTGATCAAAAAGTCGGTATAAATTTGAAAACTGAATAAATCACGGAATAATGTAGATATGGAGGTACAAATTGACACACATGCTTGGAATGACATGGGGTTTTATTACTGACTTTTTGATCACCCGGTAGATTTGCAATGAAAACTGGGTTTTAGTGTAGAATATGTAATTGGAAATTAGAAGACATGCCTTTCTTATAAAATCACAGATAGACATATTAATTAGGATATTTGATGAATCTTATTTAAATAACGTAAAAACTTGAGATGAATGGAAAAAGGGAAAAAATAACTATCGAAACTAGGCTCAAATCAGTGATCACCAGTGCCCCGTTTTTATGTATTTTATACTTCACCTCGAACGACACGCACATCTGATTAAAAATCGCCAATTTTTTTTATAGGAGAGAGTGCGCTTTGGGCGGGGAGGGGGGGGGGGGGGAAGTAGGCAATAAAGTGTTGAGGTGCGACAGACTGGGGAGGGGTCATAACTCGAGGCCCGGTCACGGTGTCCCCCTCGCAGTCAAGGGAGGGACGTGTGTGTTCTTTTTTAATATACCACGCCTAGAATACATGCTACTATAGTTCAGTTCCCTTGTCTTGGCGACTCGCGCATGCCCGCCCAGACGCGGGAGATAGCTGTGTTGCCAATTGCAATCGACGCACGCGCCAAGAGAAGTGGCACCGTAGTATAATATAGTTCGCAAACTTACGTTTAGGGGGGAGCGCGCAGTTTATGAAGTAAAGCCACAACGGCCGCATTAACCCTTTCGCTGCTACAAAGACGTGCTCCCCGCATTCCACGCTGTGCGCGATTTTGTCATTACTGCACTGCTCGCCTGTGCAGACACATGGTGTTCCGACTGCTTTGGCAGACTTATGATTCGATTTCACAAAAACTATTTGGACCCAAAATTAGAAAAACCGAAAACTTATTATGATTATAATGAAGAGACAAAGCACTAGAAATGTCAAAAAATTACATTCAAATGAATAAAACCCATGAAGTAAGACACTTCGATATTGTTTTTAAATGAAGAAATATTAAGCACCGAACAAGGTTTGAACTCGGAGCCATGCACTTAGCAGCCAAACACCTTAACCATTACGCTAACGCCGCTCGCCATTCAACAGAACTCGTGGAGAACTAAAATATCATGCAAAATACCGACAAACACTGTTGGTATGACTATGAATTACTCACGTTTCGTCGAAGTACAATAGGAAATAAACAATTACTGCTGTTCGTTATTGCAAAAGCCGGCCGCAGTGGTCTCGCGGTTCTAGGCGCGCAGTCCGGAACCGTGCGACTGCTGCGGTCGCAGGTTCGAATCCTGCCTCGGGCATGGATGTGTGTGATGTCCTTAGGTTAGTTAGGTTTAAGTAGTTCTAAGCTCTAGGGGACTGATGACCACAGCAGTTGAGTCCCATAGTGCTCAGAGCCATTTGAACCATTTTTTATTGCAAAAAAGCGGTTCGTGAGAATGATACAAACACCTTTCCTTGCTATCGCCTGAATTAGAAGGCTTATTGCTTGTTTGGTTTAATTAATTAATAGAATATGAAGCAACTGGTACAAAGAATGCTTTTTCCAAACTTTCTATAAAAGAAAGTCTGCTATCAGGACACTGCTTTTGTTCAATTACTTTATTTATGACTGAACATTTCTAAAACTGAAGACACTCGTCCGTGCTCTGCACTGCTGTCGAGCTCTGGCAACGTCGTTCTCTGTTCATTGGCTGAATGTGTTTTGTGACGTCAGATGCGCAGAACGAACCTAAATTCGGCCGCCGTCGTAAATGACGCGCATTATAGCACCGCACAGTGCACTAAGTAAAGAAAGCAAATAACCCCGTGTCTACCCTACGCCGAGGCATTGTGTATCGGAAAATGGAATACGTGCTACGTAGCAGGAGGTAGAGAGTTGAGCCGCTGTTCCTCTTACGCTTGATCATTGATGTATATCTTCCATCTACGGCTGGTTTTCTTCTTGTCAGCTCAAGTACTGGGTATCTTCTCGCTACTATTGGCGATCCAGTTGCCTGGAGGGCCGCGTAGGGCGCCTCCTAACCAAGCAGAAAAATGTTCCCCGTACTTCGGGTTCCGTAGAACTTTACGATGACGCTCTTGTATGTAGCTCCGAAAGTCCAATACGTCTTTAGGTCCATCCAAGGATAAATAGTTGACTGCGAATCCACAGACCCACGTGACTGCTATGGCTCTGGGGAGCGGGAAATTCAGTTCATTTGGAAAACGTACAAGCAGAGGTGCTTGTTCAAGGATCGAACACAGGCCCCATATGGCACGCAAGTACTCTACAACATAGTCACGTAGTCTGCCGAAAAATCGGTCTTACTTTACTGTATTAAAGGCTCTCGGAAGCTTCAAAGTTCATTTTCTTGAGAATTTTTTTTAAAGGAAAAAAAAACGAAATTTCGATTGCCGTGTGGTCTTCAGGTGAGATTAAATTTAAGAAGTAGGAGACTTACAAGAGGTCGCCAAATGGTATGTCCCTTGTGTGGAAAAGTGCTCTGGAAGCTGACCCGGCGGCCAGCGCGCCTTGCGCCTGCTGGCGGTTACGTGCGCGAGGCGGCGGGGACGGCACGAGACGGAGCTGCCGAGTCGGGGGTGGGTGGGGGCGGGAGTGGCGGCGGTGGCGCGCGCCGGGGCAAGGGACAGCCGATTACGCCGCCCCCGGGGGCCATCCTTCCCATTCAACAAGCGGCGCGCGCGGATCCACAGGTTAGCCATTTAGCCTCCTCGCCTCGGCTCGCCTCGCTCCGCGCCTGCCCCCGACCCGCCGTCTTGGCGGCGGCGCCGCCGCCGACGCCGCCACCGACGCCGCCTCACAGACCGCTATTGCCGCCGCTAATGTATTCTCTGTGTACGCGTCCGCCAGGTCCCAGATCCCACCTGCTATCTGCTCACTCCGTAGCCCCTCCTCCGCACCTTTTAAAGACGGAAGACTACCCAAGCAGCGAACACGTTGCACAGCACGACTTCAGAAAAATAGTCTGGTTTTCATAAATTAGGATAAGACATTAAAAAAGTCGAAACCTCATAAACCAAAAGGAAATTAACACTAATGGTTGATATGTTGTTTCCTTGACTACAAGCAGAACAGGGGCAAAGATGTAAAATAAAGTAGAGCAGGTAGCTGAGAAGAACGTCTGGTGTGAAGCGTGGAAACAGTCTTTCCCCTGTCTTTCTTCCGCTCTGCGCCAGCCCATGAGCTGTGATACTGGTCGTCCGACAAATATTGCCTTATCTGCAGATTACATTGACAGCCTCGTTGGTTGTGCCGGTCGAGGTGGCCGAGCGGTTCTAGGCGCTTCAGTCTGGAACCGAGCGAGCGCTACGGTCGCAGGTTCGAATCCTGCCTAGGGCATGGATGTGTGTGATGTCCTTAGGTTAGTTAGGTTTAAGTAGTTCTAAGTTCTAAGGGACTGATGACCTCAGAGGTTGAGTCCCATAGTGCTCAGAGCCATTTGAATTCGTTGGTTGTGGGTTATTGTTAGCCGGTTATGGTCAACAGTTCTCGCTCCCTCACTAATTTTTTTTTTCTTTTTTTTTACGATGCGTCTGCCAAAGGGGATAATTTGAATGAAACGTCAATGAAGACATCACGCGTTAAAAGCACGAAACACACAAGAAAATCCTTTCGTTGATGATGTTTTAACTGAATAAAATGAAACGTAAACCCTAACGAAACACACATTTTAGCAGCTGAAAACACACTACCGTATTAACTTGCTTATAATTGCTGATATAGGCGTTACTAACACCGAGTACACAAATGGGGAATGTCAGCGACACTGCCCTGAAAACGTGAGATGATGTAACATATTAAGGTAGGCGGTGTGGTATCGATAGCAATGATGCCACTGTACAGTTTCATAAGTTGGCACTATGAGACGCCGACGACAGCGCACTCTAGCCGGAGCGGGAGAGCTCTACGAGCTCCGCTCCAGAGTCAGCCCATTTGGTCAAGAGCAGACGGCCGGGACACTTCGCACCTCATGGCAAAAGTTATGTATTCTTGCTAGAGTAAAGGTGATTTAAATTCATACTGCACTACCGATGTGTATTACCTTTTCCTGCTCCTACTCACTTCCTTCATTCGGCCAACCTTTCAGTTTCCAGTAGCAGACCCGCGCGCCGCCTTACAGGCGGGATACAAAAGGCAGAATGTAAAAGGAGAACTTCGCTGTAGCTACGCTCTGCACCTACGTCTATAGACATACTTCGCAAACCACCATATTATGCTTAGCGGAGGGTATCCTATACCACTAATATTCGTTTCCTTTCCCGGTTCCACTCGCTGACAGATCGGGGGAAAAACGACTGTCCATATCTCACCGTACGGTCCTAATTTCTCGTATCTTATCTTCGTGATCCTTACGCGAAATGTATATTGGCGGCAGTTAAACCATTCTACAGTCAGTTTCGAAAGCCAGTTCTCTAAATTTTCTCAGTTGTGTTCTTCGAAAAGACAGTTGCCTTCCCTCCATGGATTCCCATTCGAGTTCCCGAAGTATGTCAGTAACATTTACGTGTTGTTCGAACCCACCAGTAACACATCTACCACCTTGTCTCTGAATTGTTTCCATGTCTTCCTTAAAACCGACCTGCTGCGGATCCCAACACTCGAGCAGTACTGAAGAATAGGTCGCACCAACTTCCTATATGCAGTCTCCTTTCCAAATGAATCACACGTTTCTAAAATTCTCCCAATAAACCGAAGTCGACCATTCGCCTTTCCTATCGCAATGGCCCGCAGCTCGTGGTCGTGCGGTAGCGTTCTCGCTTCCCACGCCCGGGTTCCCGGGTTCGATTCCCGGCGGGGTCAGGGATTTTCTCTGCCTCGTGATGGCTGGGTGTTGTGTGCTGTCCTTAGGTTAGTTAGGTTTAAGTAGTTCTAAGTTCTAGGGGGCTGATGACCATAGATGTTAAGTCCCATAGTGCTCAGAGCCATTTGAACCATTTTTTGAACCTATCACAATTCTCACGTGCTCGTTCCATTTCATATCACTTCGCAGCACTGCTCCCAGTTATTTAAACTACGCGGCTGTGTCAAACAGAACATTAATAATACTGGATCCGAGCATAACGGGTTTATTTTTTCCATTCATCTGCATTAACTTACATTTTTCTAGATTTAGAGCCAAGTGCCATTCGTCACACCAACTATCAATTTTGTGTAAGCCAATCTCGTATCATTCTACAGTCACACACCTTCTACACCTTCCCATACACCACAGCATCGTAAGTAAACATCCGCAGATTGCTACCCAATCTGCCCCCCAGATCGTTTATGTGTACAGAAAATAATAGCGGTTCTGTTACACATTCCTGGAGCAGTCCTCGCTATACCCTTGTCTCTGATGAACACTCACCATTGAGGACAACATACTGGGTTCTACTACTCAAGAAGTCTTCGAGCCACCCACATATCTGGGATATGTGATCCCAGTGACTGGATGTGTTTAAAATGATTCAAATGGTTCTACGCACTATGGGACTTAATATCTGAGGCCATCAGTCCCCTAGAACTTAGAACTACTTAAACCTAACTAACCTAAGGACATCACACACATCCATGCCCGAGGCAGGATTCGATCCTGCGACCGTAGCGGTCGCGCGGTTCCAGACTGTAGCGGCTAGAACCGCTCGGCCACTCCGGCCGGCTACGCCTCGTTCGTGCTTACGTTCTCTAGGGATTGTGCACAGAGCTGACCGGGCAGTCCCTGTTTTGTATCGAGTACGAGTGGCAATAAATTCGTATTCATATCTCCGGAAACAAAAACATTCGAACACGACAGTGAAGCGGGCGGTTTGGCGCCCTCGGGTAGCTACGCAAGAGGCGAACCGGTACATATATATTTTTTCTGTTTTCTGCGGAAGTCTCCCTGACTGCTTGTTGATCACCAAACAGTCTTCAGCTAGTGCGACGGAGGGAATATGGCGGACAGAAACAAAATAACAGCGCCTGCTATTCGGCAGGTATCCGAAATCGTGAACGCGTGTCGGTAAATTAAACACAAATAATGCTCGCGGCGGAGAGAAGACCAAGAAAACAAACAGCGCCGACAAAGGCCGGCCCGACCGGCCGCCTTGCAGTTATTTGTTGTGATTGCCGCGAGGGCAAACACGCGCCAAGTGGCGCCCGCGTTATATTGTGGCACGAGGCTGACGGCCGTGTTTGCTGCTTCTGCGAACACCGCTGCCGCTGCCGCTGCCGCCGGCTGCGAGAGACGCCGCAGTCCATTTGCTCCCCACCAGGCACACCGCGGCTGGCTCTGGCGGGCCCCACGGGGGATACGGGCCCCACAACGAACTTAAGACGCCGCGCTGGTCGCCTTGCCCGACATACTGTGCATCGTGTGCGCTCGGCTCTGTGCGAGGCCCACGGGAAATCATTAAGTACACTACCGGCCATTAAAATTGCTACACCACGAAGATGACGTGCTACAGACGCGAAATTTAACCGACAGGAAGAAGATGCTGTGATATGCAAATGATTAGCTTTCCACAGCTTTCACACAAGGTTGGCGCCGGTGGCGACACATACAACGTGCTGACATGAGGAAAGTTTCCAACCGATTTCTCATACACAAACAGCAGTTGACCGGCGTTGCCTGATGAAACGTTGTTGTGATGCCTCGCGTAAGGGGGAGAAATGCGTACTATCAAGTTTCCGGCTTTGATAAAGGTCGGATTGTAGGCTATCGCTATTGCGGTTTATCGTATCGCGACATTGCTGCTCGCACTGGTTGAGGTCCAATGAATGTTAGCAGAATATGGAATCGGTGGGTTCAGGAGGGTAATACCGAACGCCGTGCTGGATCCCAACGGCCTCGTATCAAATGGTTCAAATGGCTCTGAGCACTATGGGACTTAACATCTATGGTCATCAGTCCCCTAGAACTTAGAACTATTTAAACCTAACTAACCTAAGGACAGCACACAACACCCAGCCATCACGAGGCTGAGAAAATCTCTGACCCCGCCGGGAAACGAACCCGGGAACCCGGGCGTGGGAAGCGAGAACGCTACCGCACGACCACGAGATGCGGGCTGGCCTCGTATCACTAGCAGTCGAGATGACAGGCATCTCATCCGCATGGCTGTAACGGATCGTGTAGCCACGTCTCGATCCCTGAGTCAACAGATGGGGACGTTCGCAAGACAACAACCATCTGCAGTACTATACGCTGCAGTAAAGGTCGCACGACGCGGCAGTTATCCGTGCGACACTCGTGTTCCCACAGGAGTGATACGACAAGCAACAGGACATAACAGCCGGCAATACCCTCGCTTGCGTGAGCATCACTGTCAGATTCATCGTCGAAAACTTCCATACACACTGTAAGTTAAAAAAATTGACCAAGTCCATAACGCATTGGTCCATTCTGGCCCTTAAGCAAGCAGTTATTCGGTTTGGCATTGGCTGGCAGAATTGTTGGACGTTTTCCTGGGGGATATCGTGCGAAATTCTGTCCAATTCGAGCGTTAGATCGACAAAATCCGTGCCGTCACGGGGCCGTATTTGTTCAAGAACATTATTTAAGCGTTAAGCGTTGATTCGGTGTTTCTTGGTGGAGGATTCGTCAATTGGCACAACTACCATTACTAGGCAAAAACAAATCCAGGAATGACAATTGTAAAATTAAGAAGTCGACCAATATTGACAGTCTGGTGCAGTATGATTGCGTACCGTCTCATCGGTCCATTCATACTGCGAGAGGCCATGAACAGGTACCGGTATCACCAGACGCTGAATGAATATGTGTGGCAAGAGATATCAGAATGACACAATGTTGCGCGTATCCTTTTTCAGCAGGACGTAGCACCACCTCATTTTAAAAAATGTTCAAATGTGTGTGAAATCTTATGGGACTTAACGGCTAAGGTCATCAGACCCTAAGCTTACACACTACTTAACCTAAATTATCCTAAGGACAAACACACACACCCATGCCCGAGGGAGGACTCGAACCTCCGCCCGGAACAGTCGCACAGTCCATGATTGACAGCGCCCCAGACCGCTCGCCTAATCCAGCGCGGCTCACCTCATTTGGCCCGCACGGTTTGTCACTGGGTGAATGAAGAATTTCCAGGACGTTGGGAGGGATAGCGAGGATTCGATGAATGGGCTCCGAGCAAAAGTAGATCTGTAATGTATTACACTTATTCTTATGGTCCTGAGAACACACTACAACCTGTTCCGCCTGCAAACATTCATTAATAACAATTTTATGAAGATATAAAACTAGGGAGCGACTTCTCTCCGACCCTGTACAAATTAATCTACATGTGCCAGAATGAGGTTTTCACTCTGTAGTGGAGTGTGCGCTGATATGAAACTTCCTGGCAAATTAAAACTGTGTGCCGGGCCGAGACTCGAACTCGGGACCTTAGCCTTAGTTTGTAAGGTAGGAGACGAGGTACTGGCAGAAGTAAAGCTGTGAGGACGGGGCGTGAGTCGTGGTTGGGTAGCTCAGTTGGTGGAGCACTTGCCCGCGAAAGGCAAAGGTCCCGAGTTCGAGTCTCGGTCGGGCACGCAGTTTTAATCTGCCAGGAAGTTTCATAATCTACATGTGATTTTCATAATAATCAGAGTTAGTAGGGTAGTACTAGTCATAGTTTGTTGTCGGTACAATTTACAGAAATAGTCAGCATTGGCTGCTTTTGGCTGTTAATGTATACTTTGGCTCATTCCAAATACCTGAAGGCTTTCCTTCATGATGGGAATGAATGAATGAATAAGTGGATGGATGAGTGGACGCACGTCGACGGACGCGAAACAGTGAGTGCTTTCAGTTTTTTCTGTGTTGGCAGTGATGAAGTGGGAGCCAGAGCAGCCGATAATATGGGACGTCTTTTGAATCGACCGACCAGATGGGCGGTGAGAGCTGGCGGACTCGTACGGTACATAGGCCGGCGGGACAGGCAGCTAATGCGGGCACTCGTGTCCGAGATAAGCGAGCAAGGGGAGCGGGAGGTGGAGGGGGGCTGGCAAGAGGTGGGGGGGGGGGGGAATGTCGCGTGCCTCTTATCAGCACGCGAGGAGCGGCCGGCCTGTCCCGCACTGCGCGCACATTACTCATTGATTAACAATTCAGCGCGCGGCTCCCCCCCCCCCCTGCCTCCGCCATCCCACTGTACTATACTGTGCACTACCGCGGTCAGGCACGAAACACTACAACACTTCCTCCAAACACTTCTGCCCTTCCCTAACGACGACAGTAGCAGCAACAGAGCGACGACGAAAGACAAACACGACAATACTTTGAAAGGACAGAGAGCTACTCACCTTAAGCGGGTATTACACGACGATCCGCCGCGAACGGTACTGGTCTGGCGCTACAGCCATCTAGCGGTAGAACGGGTGAAACTACGAAAATTAGCATACACCTATCCGCGCGCCAAAATAGAGAGCAGTTCTAAACTACCGTCAATCCGCGCATGCGCACTAGGCAGCGATAACTCGCGCATGCGCAGAAGGGGCTACCGCAGTGTTCTCTGCTTATTTGGTTACTGCTTGGTGGCTAGTAGCTTATTTCAGATTTTCATGTTGGGGATTTTTCGCAATTTTTTTTCAGTGAGTAAGTTTTCTTAAATGCAGAGAAAAAACATTTTTGCCAGTAGGCCTTCTTTTATACTAGCTGTTTGTGAAAGCATTACTTCTATTGACTACTTCGTATTCTAGAAATGAAATGGAGCAAAGAGGCGTTAAGCATCTTAATTCTGGCATACAGCGAGGAAGGGTGTACGTGTGACGCGGTGTATCATAATACGATACGTCGGCAATCGTTTTTTTCTGCGTAATGTGCACATAACGCCACATGGTGAGTTTCGATTTGTGTCGTAATGCCTTAGCTTACGAAAGTTCATGTTTGTTTTGACTGCATCTCTTGTTTATTTCAGCATGCCAGAAAAGAGAAACTGGCAGTGACTGGTGACAAAGTTCGTGCAGTTTCGCCCAGTGCGATAGACAAGAACTGAAAAACTCTGAGGAGCACTTATATACCGTATATTCAAAACTTGGAAAAATAACACAAGTACAGCTTTAAGTATCGGTCCTTTCAAATGCTGCAAATTGCAGTCCATACATCCACAACAACTTGTGAAATGGTGGGCTGTGCTATTCTGTGGCTAAACCCCAGGCCCTTAAAAGATTCCCCATTCGCCTGGAAACGTACTGTTACAACCAGCCTGCAACGTAACAGGGCGTTGACCGCTATATTATCAGTGATCTTGGCTGGTATGATCACAAAACGTATAAACATATAATTCTTACCTTCGAGAAGGTGAGATAGCCTCCCTATATATATTCCCCTGCCTTCGTCCCTTCTTTTCAGCCAGGGTCGAACCCAACAACGTCTGATTTTTCGTTTTCGTCGCCGTTCTTCCCTAATCCGAATATTTACTGTCACTACCATGGCTACAAAAACAAGTGGATACTCCATGTGCAATATGCTGTATAAATGTAATTTTCGAAATACATATACCTGTGTAACCAAGTGTCGTAATATAAAACTGTTGAGTCTGTAATTCGGAACAGTACTAACCTACATAAGAGGAAAAACAATTACTTAATAAATAATGGTAAAAACAATTTTCTTATTAAATAGGAACCTTGAGCTCACAGAAACAATGTGAACGTATGACGTTCCAGTATATCATACAGTCGCTCTTGAGTTGCGTGCGGTAGAAAGGACAACTTTACAAGACATCAGAAAGTTCTATTTTCTTTTCGCGCGTATCGTCTGCTGCTGCGCATGCGCGCTAGGTATATACCGCGTGGAGGTGTGATTGGTCGGAAGTGAACCAGTCTGTAGTTACAGGTATGCACGTTAGGGGCACTGGTGCATAGGTGTACGGTTTAGGCACATCGTGTAATACAGGCTTTACACTGGAAATTTTGAGTCGCAGACAGGCACAACAAAAGGACTGTTAAACAAATAAGCTTTCGGCCACAAAGCTTTCCTACTAAAGGGTCTCGGTTTTTCTTAAGTCTTGGCTCCTTTATGAAGCGCAATGTCTGAACTGTGTGTCTAATGCCCTTAATTTTCTACAGCCAAATAGATAGTCGCCCAGGAGATCTTAGAGTTACCATCTCTCCTTTATTTATAAATATGAAGACGAAAACCTACGCTTGTGTTGTGTACATAGTTCCGCGTAGTCAGCGCGTACACAACTTTCCCACTAGAGCGCGCCCCGCTAAGCACAACAGCGCAGGCGCAGCGCTCGTCCATCTCCGCACTACAAGATGGCGCTGTCATAGAGACGGACCAAATTCTGCTTCCGCCGATCCGCGTATTAATACGTAACGCAGCCAATGAGATTGCTGCTAAAGTAGAACCTTTTCGCCTCGCGGATCACACTCGCGCAGTGATACATGAACGTGCGAGGTATTACAACGAGTGTACAGACCTCCGATTAGTCAGTCAGCATTTGTCTGCACCAGTCTGTACCAGTCTGTACGAGTTCTACATTTGTCTGTACCAGTCTACAGTCAAGTTTCAGTCTGTGCCTAATAAGATTACCATATTCCTGTACATAGCCATGAAGATAAATGTATAGACACTTTTGTCAAGTATCAGAGATATTATGTGAGAATAAGATTAACGTACCAATACCAAAGAAACTTCAGATTGTCAATTGTAAATAGCATCCAGAACCAAGTTAAGTAATTTTTATGCTTGTTTTTATTTTAATAAATGTGTGTGAAAATTAATCACGTTCTGTTTAAAGTTGGTCACTGTCAATCTGCTTAAGCGTGCAAGTGGCATTTCTATCGTCTGACCTAACTGCAGAAGATAAACACGCCACGATAAGACCACGAGACATATTGCTTACACTCGCCTACTTCGTTAGAGCGCCAAGTCAAATAATCTGATGGTGTGTATACCGAAGGTCTTATAGTACACACAACCACGGCTTGAATACGTTTTTAGAGAAACGATGGGGCCTGGCGTACTGATGCGCTTTGAGACGTGTACAGAACGGCTGCGCTACTTTTTTCAAACGAAAATCTCCCGCCGCCGAGCGGTGGTCAGATTCGGGAGAAGTCGCTTGCCTGCCCGAGAGAGCTCGGTATTCATCGCAACTTGTAACTCCTTCTTGACATCCAAACAAATTGTTGTTTTGCGAAGGAAACGGGGGAAATACGGCCTGAGGGAAATTCCAGCGCGTTATCAATCACGGCCGGCCCCTGGACGGCGAGCGCGCCATGGCTATCCGGCCGCCTCGGGTTAGAAGCCACCAGGAGCAAAGTCCGGAAGTCCGACTGAGAAATGCCCCGACAACCACACTGATAACACCTGTCCACAGCACCTATGCAGCGCTCCCCTACTGAACTTAGCCGGGTATTTGTTTACCAGTATAAACTTTGACATTTAATAATCTACGTTTATAGTGAAACGTCCCCTTTGAAAAATTATACATGACTGTGCTTAAACTAACACACAATATTTTTAGCGCAACGCAATCTGACTTTCAATAATCCCTACAAAAGAATGGGCGTGACTAACATTAACCTATACCTTTCACAAATCACTTAACTCACAAAAATACTCGTTACTCGAACTACTGCAATACAGTGAGCGCCACTACTGCCAGCTAAATAAAAGATTCCAACTACTGAAGGCACTAACTACTAATAGGCATAGTTAGCAAATGAAAGATTTTGATAGAGAACAAACAATGTATTTACCTTAATAGTGTTAAAAAGTCATAATATATACAGCAGTTCATGACGTCCAGTCTTGCAAATGTACTGTCTCTGATGGACACACGTCCAGATCATCCGCTCTCAAAAACTCCGCCATCTCTCTCCCCACATCCACCACTGCTGGCGGCTCACCTCCAACTGCGCAACGCTACGCGCTGTTGACATCCAGCTGCCCAACACTACAATGGCAGACAACAGTGCAAACTAGCCACAGACTGCACACACCACAGCCAGTGATTTTCATACAGAGCGCTATGTGGCGTTACCAATAAAAAAACCTAAACAGCCTACTTACAATAGCATTTGTTGAGTTCCACAAAGCGTTACACAATGTTGACTGGAATACGGTCTTCGAAATTGTGAAGATTTTGAGACTGTAAACCTGAGACTTTTCCTCGATATTTCACAAAGATATGGAGGGAATTTAGCGTCCGTTTCGTTCAGCGCTTGCAAGAGTACCGCATTACCCAGTTAAATTACTCACTCTAAGATCCAACAACAGATTCACGTAGGTTAGAAAATTGCAGTGCCGAGTCGATTGCGTACATATTCCATAAATCGAGAAACTTGATATGCAAACTTCGACTATAATGTCAAATTCTCTCGATTTTACGGACCCGCCGATGTGTTGATGAGTTAAAAGGACCATCCAATGGTCAAAATAATTTTAATACCTACCAAGCAAATAGGAACTGTTTCCCAAGGAACAGTGAACTGTTGAAGAAAACAGTCATTTTGTTGAAACTGGTTTCGCTGAAATGCTGCCTTAGGGAAAGATCTTTCTTCGAGCGGGTGTCCGAGTGATGTCACTTCATAAGTCAACCTATGAACCAGCGAGTCACCCCTACCCCACCGCATAAAAATCCGCAGCAGGGGTCAGCACAACTTCCCCAATGAAGCTGGCTACGGGAATTACTATTTTATCGCTCGTAAGAATTAGCATGGAAATTGATACCGTCTTTATTTAGCATGTACTGCCCTCCATGTACCGAGGAGCGGTAAAAGTTCAAGTAGATGTCGATTGCAACAGTTGTTCGGAGACGAGGAGGCTTGCGTAGGATAGATTAACGTGGAGAGCCGGATCAGACTAATCTTTTGGCAAATACCACAACAACATCACGAGGCAAATATCGAATGCACATTTACTTAGGGTAAAAGGCTTAAAACAATAAACAGTTTTTGATGCTGCTGAGCAAGTCATACAATAATTTTTAAATGAACACAACAGCATTTGACTGTATCGTTTTTTATTGAATTACGACCCGGGTTTGGGTCTTTTATGCCGTTTTCAAGTGATTGAGTGAAAATGGCATAAAAGTCCGAAACCTGGGTCGTAATTAAATAAACGACAATACAGTCGAATGGCGATGAATCTATCACCTGCTGCCACGTGTTCAGTATTCTGAAATTTCCTGGCAGACTGTAACATTGTGCCTAAACAGGGCTCAAAAGACGTAACGTTGTCGTTCGCGGGCAACAGTCTTTCCGACTAACCTATGCAGTCACGCTCATGTGTCGTGATGGCCCAGAGGGTAGAGCACTAGCCTCCATCCATGAAGACCCATGGTTCGATCATGAATAAGGGTGCGGATGTTTTTCTCGTTCCAGTCCTTCCAGGATGGTCTAGGTCTACTCAGTCTGTTAACAAATGAGTATCGAGGACCTTCCCCGGGGGTAAAAGGCGGACGAGACGATGGGCCTGCCACCCTGCCGGCCGTGATGGCCGAGCGGTTCTAGGCGCTGCAGTCCGGAACCACGCGACTGCTACGGTCGCAGGTTCGAATCCTGCCTCGGGCATGGATGTGTGTGATGTCCATAGGTTAGTTAGGTTTAAGTAGTTCTAAGCTCTAGGGGACTGATGACCTCAGATGTTAAGTCCCATAGTGCTCAGAGCCATTTGAATTTGAACCTGCCACCCTAACTCTCCTAGTGCCGCGGCTAGAAGAGCTGTAGTTAACTGGCTGTCAGGCCAATAGCCCAGTCACGGGCTTGTGCTACAGGCTTTTCCTTTAGTTTATTTCCATCACTCTTTTTCTAGTTTCAACACAGTGCACGGAAACAATCCCCTAAACTGTTTCTAAGTCATTTGTCTGCGATATCCTTTCTATCAGGATGCTAGTCCATCAATGTATATGGGACAGCTTCTGTGAAGTTTGCAAAGTTGGAGAGAGGTGCAGGCAGTAAAGAAACTGGGGAGACTGGTCGTGAGTCGTCCTTCGACAGTTCAGTCAATAAAATGCATACATTCGTCCCCCAAATCGCACGGATATTTGGGGTATCTTTCTGGAAAGTATCAACAACAATAAATAGAACTATACGCAATAATGGTAAACCAACGGACGTTTTAGCCCCACACAAAAGTCTGTCCCTACGCGAAAAGTAACGCTGTTATCTGGATTAATGGCACACAGCTTATTACATTTTAACTGATGGGAGCAAAAGAAAACAAGATTTTTGGTTCTACGTCACAACGCGATACCACAAGCTGGAGACTAAAGAAACGTTGCGCGGTTAAGATACCCCAATTTCAGAAGCAAAACAATTACAAGAAGGGATCAGCACCTGAATCAACAGAACCACAGAAGCTACTGAGTACTACAAGCGAAGGAGGACAAATTCACTTCTAGTTTTTTGTATTTATTTCTACACACCGTACACGAAACGTTCCGGGTTTTAGCCTCGGTCCAGCAGTAGCTTCAGTCAGCCAGGAAATTACTCTATTTTAATTCTTTTATCTACTGCAATACTTATGCAATTATCTTTAACTAAATAGAACACTGAACAGTTGCTTGATAAATAAAACGTTATTGATGACCGTGGCTGTGTGCCGAAGCAAGGAATTTGTGTAACAGCTACTAATTACCTTGTTTATGAATAATATTACCTGAGAAACCTGGCGCTGACCGGGTCAAAATATACGGCACGGGTGAAGGCATGACTACCAATCTAGGTATGAGATGCATATAGACATACATCTCATTAAGAATAAGCCGGCCACAGTGGCCGTGCGGTTAAAGGCGCTGCAGTCTGGAACCGCAAGACCGCTACGGTCGCAGATTCGAATCCTGCCTCGGGCATGGATGTTTGTGATGTCCTTAGGTTAGTTAGGTTTAACTAGTTCTAAGTTCTAGGGGACTGATGACCACGGCAGTTGAGTCCCATAGTGCTCAGAGCCATTTTGAGCCATTAAGAATATTATAAATGCAGTTGCCCCGTTAGAAAGATATTTTGGTGGCAGAGGGTGGGTATGGCTCACGAACATTGTCGTGTATGTGAAATCTTTTATTGTTTCACTGACGATGCAATGTAATGATGATAGAGTCACCAACGTGTTTCATCCATACTGTGGTGGGTGGAAGTTGATGAATGTGGTTGGCAGTTATCTCAATATAATGTGGAACACTTAGTTCTTGGAGAGAAAGGTATATTCTCTACGTCTTTATGAACTTTACCATATTAATGAAGAGATTCGCTTATAAAATCGTCACCCAGTTCCATTCATACTGGCACTGAAATTACCTTACGCTGCCAAATTTAACCGCGGGCAATACCACGGAGACAATGTTAGTTCAGTAATATTGTCTTAATGTAAAAGTAGTTAAATAAAGCTGGAAAGGAATGGACGTTACTTCATTTCACTAGGCATTAGATTAATTTAATTCATTAGGCATTTACTTTTCATTGCACATACGTATGTATAATACCTCATTTTCACAATATTTGCTTATAGACTACATTTGCAGCGATTGACAAAAACGCCCTAAATTATGTGAAGGGTTAGGTTCAAATCAAATGGCTCTGAGCACTATGCGTGGTCGTGCGGTAGCGTTCTCGCTTCCCACGCCCGGGTTCCCGGGTTCGATTCCCGGCGGGGTCAGGGAGTTTCTCTGCCTCGTGATGGCTGGGTGTTGTGTGATGTCCTTAGGTTAGTTAGGTTTAAGTAGTTCTAAGTTCTAGGGGACTGATGACCATAGATGTTAAGTCCCATAGTGCTCAGAGCCATTTGAACCATTTCTGCGCACTATGGGACTTAACTTCTGAGGTCATCAGTCCCCTAGAACTTAGAACTACTTAAACCTAACTAACCTAAGGACATCACACACATCCATGCCGGAGGCAGGATTAATACCTGTGACCATAGCGGTCGCGCGGGTCCTGACTGTAGCGCCTAGAACCGCTCGGCCACTCCGGGCGGCGAAGGGTTAGGCCCACATTCACGACGAACTCACTGTAGTGTTCCGTTCGATTATCTATTTGCTAGTTACGAGTATTTCTGAGTCTATTTTTTTTCTTTGTGTCTCTGTTGATCGTCGGGAAATTCTGATTGATGAAAACGTGCTGAGAGATTAAAAACTCATCTATTTGATATTACTCGTCGTTTTCTGAATGTCGAAAACGCTCAAGTATCGTATAATGTCGGACAAATGAAACAATAAATGCATTTTCGCACGTACGGTGAAGTTCGTAAGTCACAGACTTATATAACTTTTCCTTATTATTCTTTATTTATTGCTCCATATTTCGCGGATGCTTGCTCGCCACATTCACCCACAGCCACGCACCGCAACCAAACTCGCTTACTAACAGCATGGGACGAAGAGCTATCTACCACCACAACCACGAGTGGGTGGCAATGGGCGGTCCTAGAAAAATGTCTGTCAGTACCTTCACATACAATTCTTTTAAACAAACTTAAAGACACAGATTAGTGAAGAATTTTGGACGTTAGAAAGTGTCTCAGACAATTTCTTCTAAAAATCTCCTTTTATTTCAGATAGATATGGTGTCAGCCATTACTGTTTCGGTCAGAGAGTGGTCTCCTTCAGAATCCGTAGGTCATAGGTAGTATTTGAAGAACAAAGCTTTACATGTGTTCTTGAGTATGATAACCGTTTTTGTCAACACGGTATAAGTCTAGATGTGGCCTATGACATACAGATACTGATGATCGCTTATGCATCATCGAAAACGGTAACGGTTGCCGTCATATCCTGGGATTCTGTTTAACTAAACAAAAATGTATGATACGTCAATCATTCTCTTCCGTAAACAAAAAGTAGTTGTTTTTCTTCTTAAAAGTTCCTTCTTTCTATGACATAGTGCCACTGAAACAGCCCCAGATTTTCTGAAGCTCTGTGTAATCAGTGCTACACCAAAACGTGATGTTGAATCACTTTTAATTAAATTTACCGTTTTTAGTAGCTTAATCACAAAACATTTTAAATAAAACATTACGTTGGACAGAACAAATAAAATAATCATCATTGCGGCCTCATTAAGTATTTGAATATTTACATACTAGTTCGGAGTTACAGTGCGGTCGCAATAATTAAAGTTGCCGCGGTGTTGGGGATGTTAGCTTTAGTAGAATACAATATGGTTTTTATTTAAAGCCTGTATTCAAACGTAAATCATACCCTACTGCGGCCTAATCTCTTTCGTTTGAAATTCAGTCTCCTGCAGTTTATATGTTTTGGGAAATGGCTGATCTATTAACGGCGCAACTAACATTTTATATTCAATTATAATCGCATTATGCAGGTACTACCTTTACTTGAATTCCTCTCGCATTCACATTAATTCGGAAGGCTAACAGGTACTCGTGGGATTAGATGTATATAGCACGTCCCAAGTTTCTCAGTCAATATTAACAACCGTGTTTTGTTATTCCGCACGATTATCATTTATTTAGGCGTACATACACTCACGACAAAATCGTTTCTGACCTCTGCTAGGTTCCACCGTAAACAGAGGTAGCGAAAACAGAAATTAACATCAATAAACAACCAGTTAATTATTATTTCAGTTTATCGTAATGCGGTGGTATCTTTTTAACGGAGTTCCTGCATCGGTACAGACCTGCCTCGCCGTAGAAATACATAAACCTTTACTACACCGTATTCGTACGTTATGATGAGATATACCAGGTGTAGAAATATGAAACCGATATTTCTCTATAGATGGTTCTAGCCCTCAGTGCAGGGCCAGCGAGACCGCGTCTGCAGCGCCATCTGCTTCCTGTAACGGCTGACGACTAATGTCAACACACAGTAACCAATGTTCCATACATCGGTATGTGTTTCCAACCCGTAAACATGTCGAGTTTTGTGCCTACGAACTTCGATTTGCGGACAGCGTTAGTCCTCTGTTATCATTTGAGGAAAACTGCTGCAGAATAGCATCGAATGCTCGTCGAAGCTTTCGGCGAACATGCTCTCGGGAAAAATTCAAAAGTGGCGATTTTGACGTGAGAAACGATGAGAGCTGGAAACCCTCGAAGAAGTTCGAAGTCAACGAACTGCAGCCCTTATCGGATGAAGATGACACTCAAACTCGAACTCGCAGAACAATTGAATTTATCGAAGACAGCGGCTTCTCTTCTGTTGAACGCTATGGAAAAGGTGCAGAATGTGGGAAAATGAGTTCCGCATGACCTGAATTACATACAGCAAGCAAATCTAAAGACCACTCGTAAAATGCTGCTCGCCAGATACAAAAGAAAGTCGTTTCTCCATAGAATAATGACAGGTGCTGAAAAACGGATATATTTTGAGAATCCTAAATGTCGTAAATTATGGGCGAATCCAGGGTCAAATGGTTCAAATGGCTCTGAGCACTATGGGACTTAACATCTGTGGTCATCAGTCCCCTAGAGCTTAGAACTACTTAAACCTAACTAACCTAAGGACATCACACACATCCATGCCCGAGGCAGGATTCGAACCTGCGACCGTAGCAGTCGCGCGGTTCCGGACTGAGCGCCTTAACCGCTAGACCACCGCGGCCGGCGAATCCAGGCAAACCATCGACATCCACTGCAAGCCTAAATCGCTTTGGAAAGAAGACAATGCTCTGTGTTTGGTGGGATCAGAAGGGTGTCAGCTATTATGAGCTGCTAAAACTTGGTGAAACTGTTAACATTGATCGCTACCAACGGCAAATGATAGATTTAAATCCAGCCTTACGTGAAAAACGACCGGAATATGGAGAAAGGCGACAATAAGTCATATTGCTCCATGATAACGCCCCATCACTGGTTCGCTTCAAAAGAAGAACTGTTTTTTTGCCGTGGCATTCATAGCCTGCCGGACAGATGTAGATGTAGACAGATGGCAGAAATGTATAAATATCAATGGAGATTATTTTGAATAAAATATTGTTTACCTGTCTCTTAACAACATACGTGTAATTATTGCAACCAAATTCCGGTTTCATTCTTCTACACCTGGTATCCTCGTCTTTTATTCTTACCGCTATGGGAGTAAATTGGCTTCGTATTATACTCCCTGGCAAAAAAAATGTGAAGCATCCACAAGGAGAGGAGCTGACTAAGGAAGACATCAGGGATTGGTATTGTAAGTGATGTTATTTTAGTGATTACAAAATTGGGTTAAATTCACGAAGATCTTGGTAGTAGGAGCCACTTATCACTATGACGCTGCTCCGCGTCGGGCTTCGATGTGCGCAGTGATTCGCTTCGGAATGATGTCGTAAAGCTGCCGTATTTACTCGCGATGTTAACTGGCCCTCAGCGTTGTAACTCGTCTCTCAGACTCTGGATACTGGCACAGGGAACAGAGAGATGTCTGAACTGGTTGCACACCTTGTATCAGAGACAGATCTGAAATTCTTGCTGGCTACATGAGTACGTCAGTACCACATATACAGTTCGCACAGAAACGTGCAGTGTGTGGACGAGCACTGTCCTCTTGAAAAATGGCGCCGCGATAGTGCCGCAAGAGAGCTAGCTCATGAGGAAGCGCTGTGACCGTTACGTACAATTGTGCCGTCAGAGTTCCCTCAACAACTGTCAGTCGTAACCTGTAGTCAAACCCGATGCCCCCCCCCCCTCCCAAAAAAAAAAACATGAGGTCGGGAGAACACCACTGTGTCGCCCCTAAACGTTGGAAGAACGGGGCCTCTCTCCGAGTCGCGCACATGCTCGCATACAGAGCAGTGCAGAACACAATGCGACGCCATTCGTCAGCAGTACATGATTCCCGGTCACGGCGCCACCCCAAACACAGCCGTTTGGGTTGTTATATTAAAGTCAGCCTACGCCTTGGACGGTAATTCAGTGATCACTGGTAGTGTTCGACCAGTGGTGTGGGATAGCGAAGTGTATTCCAAGGAGTCTATTTCCTGTTCTTGCATGGCAGGAGCAGATGTAAATGGGTTACGTGGTGCTTGCTGCACAGTGTGGTGCTGTTCCTGCCTTGTGGTGGCCAACTACTTTGCGCGCAATCACCTTCCCATTTAGTCCAAAATCGGACCAAATGCAACACGGATCTGGTTATTGCACAATTCGCCGGTCGTTGTGGCTGATTGGTTCCAGATGCTTCATTTTGGAACCGCGCGACCGCTACGGTCGTAGGTTCGAATCCTGCCTCGGACATGGATGTGCGTGATGTCCTTAGGTTAGTTAGGTTTAAGTAGTTCTAAGTTCTAGGGGACTGACGACCTCAGATGTTAAGTCCCATAGCGCTCAGAGCTATTTATTGCACAATTCCATCAGCCGGGCAACTGGAGACCGGATGTGGAGGCCCTTTCCCACTACGTTAGATGCTGATAAGGCTGTCTCACACGAGACAGCACCCTCTTTAGTTATCACGCAACATCTGACGCTGTTCATGCCTCTTATGTACTACAGCAAGCCTTGTAACAACACTAACGCACTCTACTGGCCGTTCCAGTTGTCACTGAAAACTGCAGGTCCGATCATTTTCATACCCGTCGATAGTATGTACGTGCGCGTAGTTAGACTGACACCCGTCCACGGCTTCTGTGTGCTTCACATTCTTTCCCAGTTAGCGTACACTGAAAAGCCAAAACATGATGTCAACAGCGACGCTGGATGCCGCTGCTGGAGTTGCGGTCACGCGACGCGGTAACAAGAATATGTAACCGGAGCAGACACGGACGGGGAATACCATAGCGAAGATATGGGCTACAGAAGGGAAATCCATGGAGATAAGCGACTTTGACAAAGGGAAGATTATTATTACGCAAAGCCTGTGAACGAGTACCTCAAAAGCAGCGAAGCCGACCGGATGTTCACGTGCTACTGTCATGAGGATATACGGGAAGACGTGTAAGGACAGTGGATTTACCACAAGGTGCTGAATGGTTGGACGTCCACGACTCTTCACAGAACGTGGGGTTCGGAGGCTTGTCTGATCTGTAAAGTAGGATAGACAGTGATCTATGGAATCTCTGCCTAAAGAGCACAATGCTGGTGCACTCACAAGTGTTTTGGAGCACGCCGTTCACCGTACGTTGCTGCATAGTAGACCACACCTGAGTGTCCACTTACTGACCCAACGACATCGTCAATTGCGAGTACAGTGTGCACGGGACCATTGAGACTCGACCGTCGATCAATAAAAACGTGGACTGTGTGGCTGGTCCCGGCGGAGGCTCGAGTCCTTCCTCGGGCATGGGTGTGTGTGTTTGTCCTTAGGATAATTTAGGTTAAGTAGTGTGTAAGCTTAGGGACTGATGACCTTAGCAGTTAAGTCCCATAAGATTTCACACACATTAAAAACAAAAAATGGAAACGTGTCGGGTCTTCGGGTGAATCAAATTTTTTTATACACTAGGTCATGGTCGTCTCCACAGACGCCATCATCGAGGCGAACGGTGGTTCGAAACGTGCAGCGCGCAACTTACGGAGGCCGGTTTGAATAGTGTTATGCAATGGGAGACATTCTCATGCGCTTCCGAGACCTGTGGTCGTAATCGAAGACAAGCTGCGAAACACCTGCATCCGTTCACGCTTGGTATCTTCCCCGGCAACGATGTCAACTTTCATCAATATAACTGTCCGAGTCTCGGAGCCAGAACCGTGCTACAGCGGTTTGAGAAGCATCATAATGACCTCACGTTGATGTCTCGTCGATCAAATCCACCTAACGTAAATCCTCTGAAACCCATCTGGGTCGCTATCGGGCGACATCACGAAGTACGCAAATCAGCGGCCCATTATTTATGCTATTTACATGACCTGTGCGTTGACATCTAATGCCACATACCCCCACAAAGCTACCATCAAAGTGTGGGGTCCCTGATACGCAAAATCAGTGGTGTATTTCGTTCCAAAGACGGACCGACAAGCAATTAAGCAGGTGCTCGCAATGTTTTGGCTCATCAGTGTGTGTGTGTGGGGGGGGGGGGGGGGGGGAGAGGGGGGTTATGTGACGTTGTCGCAGAAGACTGCGCATGCTTCTGGAAAGGCCCTCGTAGTCACGTGCAGATCAGAATAACACTTGCAGCCGACAGCGCGCAGGCCAACAGCTCCTGGGATTGCTGGATGCGGTGCGCACAGCCGCCGGCCTGCGGTCTACAGCTTGGCAAAGACCACGCTGAGTTCCACTGCCGACCGCCGGCGCGCCTCTGGGTCCCGTCCACAGCCGACCGCGAGACCAGCGACAGCACAACCCTCCACTGTCCGCCCTGGCAGATCTAATATCGCAATGCGACAGCGGGTCACTGGATCGCACACAGCAATTTAGATTTAATTGCGCCTTTGTATTGCACGCCGCGAGCTGTTACTGAAGGCGCTTCTGAGAACGATGCGCGGTCGCTGTCGGCGTGCACTCGCGTCGAGTGAACAGAATCGTGACGTACGCGGAGGACCCAGAATTAGATGCGAACAGTATAAATAAAAATTCGAGACTAATTGGAGGGGTTCTGCGGTTAGTTCATCGACGACGTCATATCTGGGATGCTTGCATGGTGGTCTCAACTCCGTGAATGTTGTTGTGGAAACTATGCGACGTACACTCGTACAATTCAGACTAGCGATATTCCATAATCATTGATATCTGAAACACGGAGATGCTGAGAGTTTAAACATCCATGTTTCAATACGATAAAGTCTTTGAAACATTGGAAATCGATGTAAAAGACGAAATATCGATCTTCGATGACTGCAAAAAGTAAATAAAATTGTAAAACTGCTTGCTACGAATCTTACTTAATTTTTCCATCATTTAAACGAATCTTCTATTGCATAGACAAAGTACGTTGCAAGAAGTAAAAAAAAGCACTCCGTCTTCAGGCCACAAGTGGCTCATGGGGACCATCCGATCGCCGTGTCATCCTCAGCTGAGGGTGCGGATAGGAGGGGCGTGTGGTCAGCACACCGCTCTCCCGGTCGTTACGATGGTTTTCTGTGACCGGAGCCGCTACTACTCGGTCGAGTAGGTCCTCAATAGGCATCACGAGGCTGAGTGAACCCCGAAAAACGGCAAAAGCACATGGCGGCCCGGATGGGGACCCATTCAAGTGCCGGCCACGCCCGACAGCGCTCAACTTCGGTGATCTGACGGGAACCGGTGTATCCACTGCGGCAACGCCGTTGCCAAGAAGTAAAGTTATCATAATAATTAATACGTTGAGTGTCAAATTATCTTACACTCAACCAATACAGGCTGATAGGGAGAATCCGAATAGTTACATCATAGAAAAGATTAAAAAGCGCTTATTGCAAACTGAACATGTTCATATTTTAGCCATATCAAATTTAATCAGTCTTAAACTCAATAACATGTAATTCCAGTATGCTAAAGCGTGTTCGAAGACAATAAAATCATGAAAGACTTGTATGAGGCTGTCGAAACGACTGTCAGTGGGAACTAGGAAACACGTAGATACATTAAGGAAAACAGAGAAATTAAATTCCATTTATGTAGTGAACATAAGAAATTAACACAAGAGAAGAATAATTTACGTACAGGAAAAGAAACAGACCTACCATTACAATTCAATTTTTATCGGAGAGATTGGAGTCGACATTTAAAAGAAGATACAATAGAAGTATGGAATCACATCGTCAACACTACCTATCCAAAGCTACAATAAAGAGGGCGCCATTATATGGGCTGTATAGCCACAATGTCAGCTTCTGACAGAATGTTCGCAAAAGGTAGATACCCCCTCTGCCAATAACGCAACAAACTGAAGCAGAAATTTCTCTCAGTAATGTTATTTTCACAGTCTGTAGGCATAAAGTTATGAGATATGCAGTATTATTTATTGCTGCATGTATTGATCAATAAATGTCTTAGTTCTACATGTATTTTGCACTTCACGCTATTCTTTACGTTCCTCAATTAACGTCTACGTTTTACGGTCGACTATTACCGGCCACCTATGTCAGAACGGCCGGCCGTTGTGGCTGAGCGGTTCTAGGCGCTACAGTCTGGAACCGCGCGACCGCTACGGCCGCAGGTTCGAATCCTGCCTCGGGCATGGATGTTTGTGATGTCCTTAAGGTTAGTTAGGTTTAAGTAGTTCTAAGTTCTAGGGGACTGATGACCACAGCAGTTATGTTCCATAGTGCTCAGAGCCATTTAAACCATTTGATGTCTGAACGTCGTTGAAATCTAAATCAGCATTCGATGTTGGAACTCATTCGAATTGTGTGGATATTGTCAAAAGCAAATCCCCTTATCGAATATATGTACAGGACAGCATAGTTAGAATTCTGACACGCCGGAGTAACGGCCTACACGATGTTCGCCAACTGTTAGCGTAGATCAGTTTGACCGACCGGTTCCGGGTTAAGAGTGTTCTTGGTGTGCAAACAGAGTTCCGCAAAATACAACTTGAAATAATAATAGAATAAAAGTCATCAAGGGGAACAAACTTTGCTGGTTACAGTGTAACAGCCTAATTCACAAGAAGCTATGTACATAAAGAGGGGATAAATAGCAGCACTGAGCCGGCCGCGGTGGCCGTGCGGTTCTGGCGCTGCAGTCCGGAACCGCGGGGCAGCTACGGTCGCAGGTTCGAATCCTGCCTCGGGCATGGGTGTGTGTGATGTCCTTAGGTTAGTTAGGTTTAAGTAGTTCTAAGTTCTAGGGGACTTATGACCTAAGATGTTGAGTCCCATAGTGCTCAGAGCCATTTGAACCAATAGCAGCACTGAGATAAGCTGCAGAAGAAGACCAAGCGGCCACCTCTGCACATTTGTTGCTTGTGTTTAGAAGCAAGCGACCCACCATAGTTACCAAGACGGTAATGATAATAAATAAATAAATGTCAGAGCCTGTGGAGGTCATTCTTTGCATTCTCAGTGAGATGGTCGCATCCTCCCACTTCAATTTATATGCTACAAACAATACCCACCACTGAATTTTAAGCTTGCAACTATTCTTCGTATGATGGGTAATTTAGTATACAACTGGGATGCTGCTAGATATGGCCGAATATTATTTACAGGTGACCATATGTTTACAACTCAGAATTTCTCGTATTTTGTAGCACTTTTTTTTTTCGTTGGCTGCAAATCGCCCTCCCTCTCTCTCACTCTCTCCCTCTCTCTCTCTCTCTCTCTCTCTCTCTCTCTCTCTCATACACTGAGGTGACAGAAGTCATGCGATGCCTCCTAACATTATGTCAGAAAGCCCTCTGCCCTCTGTAGCGCACCAACTCCACATGCCTTGGACTCGACAAGTCGTCTTAAAAGCCCTGCAGAAATACTGAGCCATGCAATCTTTATAGCCATCCATAATTGCTAAAGTGTTGTCGCTGCATGATTTTGTGCACTAACAGACCTCGACTATGTCCCATAGGTGACCGATCGGATTCGTGTCGCGCGATATCGGTGGCCAAATCATTCACAAAAATTGTTCAGAATGTTCTTCAAACCAATCACGAATGACTCTGGCCCGATGACATGGCACATCGTCATCCACAATAATTCCACCTTCGTTTGGGTACTTGCAGTTCATGAATGGCTGTAAACTGTTCAAAAATGGTTCAAATGGCTCTGAGCACTATGGGACTTAACTTCTTTGGTCAATAGTGCCCTAGAACTTAGAACTACTTAAACCTAACTAACCTAAAGACATCACACACATCCATGCCCGAGGCAGGATTCTAACCTGCGACCGTAACGGTCGCGCGGTTCCAGACTGTAGCGCCTAGAACCGCATGGCCACTCGGCCGGCGCTGTAAACTGTCTCCAGGTAGCCGAATATAACCACTTCAAGTCATTGATCGGTTCAGTTGGACCAGAGAATCCAGTCCATTTCATGTTAACACAGTCCACACCATCATGATGCCACCACCAGCTTGCAGAGTGCCCTGTTGACGACTTGGGCACATGTCTTTGTAGGGTCTGCGCCACACTCGAACCCTACCATCAGCTCTTGCCAGCTGAAATCGGGACTCATCTGACCAGGTGTTGGTTTTCCAGTCCTCTATGGTCGCACTTATATGGTCACGAGCCCAGGAAAGGTGATGCAGGCGATGTTGTGCTGTTTGGAAAGGCACTCGTCTCAGTCACTTGCTCACATAGCCTATTAGCGCCAAATTTCGCCGCACTGCTCCAATGACTAAAAAAAAAAAAAATGGTTCAAATGGCTCTAAGCACTATGGGACTTAACATCTGAGGTCATCTGTCCCCTAGAACTTAGAACTACTTAAACCTAACTAACCTAAGGACATCACACACATCCATGCCCGAGGCAGGATTCGAACCTGCGACCGTAGCAGTCGCGAGGTTCCGGACTGATACGCCTAGAACCGCTCGGCCACCGCAGCCGGCCCCTAATGAATACTTTCGTCGTACGTCCCAGATTGATATCTGCCGTTATTGGACGCAGTGTTGCATGTCTCTCAGCACTGACACCTCTACGAAAATGCCGCCCTCTCGGTGGTTAGACCGAGCGATGTGGCGTAGTGGTTAGCATATTGGACTCGCATTCGGGAGGACGAAGCTTCAATCCCGCGTCCGGCCATCCTGATGTAGGTTTTCCGTGATTCCCCTAAATCGCTCCAGGCAAATGCCGGGATGGTTCCTTTGAAAAGGGTACGGCCGCCTTCCTTCCTCGTCCTTCCCTATTCCGATGAGACCGGTGACCTCGCTTTCTGGTCTCCTCCCAGGAAACAACCCAAACCTGTCGGTAGTTGAGTGAAGGCCTTCGGCCACTGCGTTCCCCGTGGTGTGATTAATGCCTGAAACTTGGTATTCTCGGCACACTCTTGGCCCTGTGGACTTCGGAATATTTCCGAAATGCAATGTACCATGCGTCTAGCTCCTACTAGTATATATCACTCAGTAAACACACACAAAGAAACTGTCGGGAATGGTAACGTTGTGGCAAAGGTGCAGGGCGATTAATTGCAAAAATCGTCTGTACAGAAACAATTTAAGACATACGGCAGAGGCGTGCACAGGGAGAGAGAGCGAGGTTAAGCTGGTTTTGTGAGAACAGAGACCGTAGTAGCCCGGCTGCCATTTCCGAGCCTGCTGTGGGCAGCCTTGGGAAAGTCAACCCACCGAGCGCGCTGTTGTTTCGCAAGCAATAATCACATCGACTAATCGACCGTTACACCTTCCGGAATGCGGTCAAACTGTCTCCTTAAAATCGACGGCGCCACAGACTGAGCTGTTAAATGTTCCGCACAGCTCCACAGCAGCTGCGGAGAATGAACAATCGGTCTGGACTAAAAATCCTTCTATACAGCAGTTCCTCACCTTCGGCCACATGTGACACTGGCGTGACCACCCATACTGCTCATTAACTCTGAGACGGGACGTCGAAAAGCGTTCGTCACGCTCACGTACAAGCAACAAACGACAACAACAACAGCAGTAGCAGCAGCAGCAACAACAACGACGGCGATGATGACACTATCACTATCATCAGTACCAATATGTCGGAAATGAATTAATCTCAACCTCCTTGTTCAACAGTGAGAAGGAGAACATCACGGCAAGGACCTCGTTCTCCTCTGGAACCATTCCGGTTCCAACCCTGGGTCGTAATTTTATTTTTTTAATTTATATAACGAACGTATCTCGGTACTTCACATTCTTATCACTGCTATGTTTCGAAAATTGCATTGATGTTAATTTGGTACAGCTGTAATTACTGCTGGCTGTCTGGTGCTCGTGTTTTAGTGCTTTTATTTTACTTTCAGTACTTACGTTTGTACATCGAACACTTTTTATTGTTCTACTGGGAAAATTGCAATTATCTTAATATAGAACACTTTCGTAACTGCTGTTGTCTGTGTGGTCTTTGCTGCCCAAAGCCAAAAACAAATAAATAATAAAAACCCCATTTGCTCACAGCACCTGACTTACAGTCGTGCAACCATACGACCGGTAGACCAATTGTCATTTTATTGTGACGCCGTAGTGAAAGACCAAGTATTTATCAGTGTCGACATAGGACTTAGAAACAAATCCCTGCAAAGCATTGTCTTTTGTTTTCTTGTGTGAACTGTCTGAAAAAAGTTGCACAAATATTCAGTCAGATCTTAATAAGTTTTCAAAGTGGTGGAAAAATTGCCAACTTGCCTTAAATATTCAGAAACGTAAAAGTTTGCATTTCCAAAAGGATAAAAACATAATATTCTATGATATCAGTATCAGTGAGTCACTACTGAGACGGCCAACCCATGCAAATACTTGGGTGTAACGATATGTAGGGATATGAAGTGGAATGATCACTTAGGCTCAGTCGTAGCCCAACCAGGAAGTATACTACGGTTCCCAATGAGTGATCAAGGCGATGCTGAGAGAACTCAACTGCGAAACACCTGAAGATATACGAAAACTATTCCTTGAATGCTCGTTTAGTGAGCTTCAGGAAGTAAGTTTAGGTGACGACTCTAGGAGCATATCACAACCCTTTGCGTAATACTCTCGTAGGGATCGCAAAGACCAGAGTACACTAATTTCAGCGCGCACGCGAGCGTTTCAGGCATCATAGAACTCTGTACTATGCACTTCATTGTGGTTTTCAAACAAAATATGGGTGTGGATACAAACGTAGATGTAGATTCCCAAAACTTGCCAAAACAAGCAGAGAAGATTTCTTGTGTATGCTGTTTACAGAGTCAACAGATTGTAAAGTTCGTAACATGTGGTAGTCTGTGGTATTCGTCCGGAGAGCACTTTGCCACACCGAAGTCGGCAAAGAGAATCTGTACCACAGGCATTAGCGAGGACACGCTGCAATCTGCAACGACGTGTCAGAGGTGCTCCTGAATACCACAACTCTCCCCGAGCACTGCAGCGCCCTCATACTGAGGTCACTATAGTGTCGAAAATGCAAGAGCTCATCCACTGCGAGACCTCAGCTACAGCACTCAATATCATAGTGTAGGCCCAACGTGCTGTTAAAGTTTCGGATGAACTTGTACTGTTGTAAATGTCAACATTGTACTTCAAGAGCACAGTTTGTTACTTAGTGCATAAACTGACTTTTTCGTAGTAAATGACAGTTGTATATTTTACAGTAGTCTCGTGGCAAACAAGTGTGGCAAAGTTAAGTGGCAATGGCAACACACGATCGACGCGAGTGCTTTTGCTAACAGTTGGAAGTCGCCCGCGGCTCCTCTCCTGGGCTCGTAACCATTTTGGTTGGACCCTAGACGACAGAAAAACCGTGGCCTGATCAGATGAGTCCGATTTCAGTTTCTAAGAGGTGATAGTATGGTTCAAGTGTGGTGGAGAATCCATGAAGACACAGAAGCAAGTTGTCAACAAGGCACTGTGCAAGATGGTTGGTGCCCGTAACGGTGTGGGGTGTGTTTACATGCAATAGACTGGGTTCTCAGGTCCAATTGAACTGATCAATTATTTACAATTGTTATGTTCGGCAATCTGGAAACTATCTGAAACCAATTTGAACAGCATGTTCCGAAACAAAGATGGAAATTTTATGGATGAAAATGCGACGTGGTACAGGCCACAGTGGTTCCCGATTGGTCTGAAGAACATTTTGGACAATTGGAGAGGATAATTTGGGCCCCAGGTCGTCCGAGATGAATGCCACTGAATATTTGAGGGGCATAATCGAGCGGTCACCGGTATATAGAATCATGTACCTGCAACATTTTTACAGTTATGCATGGTTACAGAACCAGCATGGCTCAGTATTTCTGCAGGTGACTTCCAGCGCCTTGTTGAGTCCACTCCACGTCGAGTTGCTGCAGTACGCTGGCCAAAAGGAGGTCTACACGAAATTGGTAGGTATCCCATTAGTTTTGTCACCTCAGTGTGCTCTGAAATGTCGTGGAAGTTGCATTGTAATATATATATATATATATATATATATATATATATATATATATATATATATATATATATATATATGGTTATTCCTTTCATCGTGACCGAGCCAAATGTCTCACGAAATAAGCGTCAAACGAAAAAACTACATAGAACGAAACTTGTCTAGCTTGAAGGGGGAAACCAGATGGCGCTATGGTTGGCCCGCTAGATGGTGCTGCGATAGGTCAAACGGATATCAACTGCGTTTTTTTAAAATGGGAACCCCCACTTTATTATATATTCCTGTAGTACGTAAACAAATATGAATGTTTTAGTTGGACCACTTTTTTCGCTTTGTGATAGATGGCGCTGTAATACAAACATATGGCTCACAATTTTAGACTAACAGTTGCTAACAGGTACGTTTTTTAAATTAAAAAGCAGAACGTAGGTACGTTTGAACATTTTATTTCGGTTGTTCCAATGTGATACATGTAGCTTTGTGAACTTATTTCTGAGAACGCATGCTGTTACAGCTTGATTAACT
This sequence comes from Schistocerca americana, assembly GCF_021461395.2. Classification (NCBI taxonomy): domain Eukaryota; kingdom Metazoa; phylum Arthropoda; class Insecta; order Orthoptera; family Acrididae; genus Schistocerca; species Schistocerca americana. The sequence continues at coordinate 553,191,810 of NC_060123.1, read as the reverse complement.
GTAAATACTACGTTAATGTAATAAATGCTCAAAATGATGTCCGTCAACCTCAATGCATTTGGCAATACGTGTAACGACATTTCTCTCAACAACGAGTAGTTCGCCTTCCGTAATGTTCGCACATGCATTGACAATGCGCTGAAGCACGTTGACAGGCGTTGTCGGTGGATCACGATAGCAAATATCCTTCAAATTTCCCCACCGAAAGAAATCTGGGGACGTCAGATCCGGTGAACGTGCGGGCCGTGGTATGGTGCTTCAACGACCAATCCACCTGTAATGAAATATGCTATTCAATACCCCTTCAACCGCACGCGAACTATGTGCCGGACATCCATCATGTTGGAAGTACATCGCCATGCTCTCATGCAGTGAAACATCTTGTAGTGACATCGGTAGAACATTACGTAGGAAATCAGCACACATTGCACCATTTAGATTGCCATCAATAAAATGGCCAATTATCCTTCCTCCCATATTGCGGCACCATACATTAACCCGCCAAGGTCGCTGATGTTCCACTTGTCGCAGCCATCGTGGATTTTCCGTAGCCCAATAGTGCATATTATGCACGTTTATGTTACCGCTGTTGGTGAATGACGCTTCGTCGCTTAATAGAACGCGTGCAAAAAATCTGTCATCGTCCCGTAATTTCTCTTCTGTCCAGTGGCAGAACTGTACACGACGTTAAAAGTCGTCGCCATGCAATTCCTGGTGCATAGAAATACGGTAAGGGTGCAGTCGATGTTGATGTAGCATTCTCAACACCGACGTTTTTGAGATTCCATATTCTCGCGCTATTTGTCTGCTACTGATGTGCGGATTAGCCAAGACGGCAGCTGAAACACCTACTTGGGCATCATCATTTGTTGCAGGTCGTGGTTGACGTTTCATATGTGGCTGAACACTCCCTTTTTCCTTAAATAACGTAACTATCCGGCGAACGGTCCGGACACTTGGATGATGTCGTCCAGGATACCGAGCAGCAGACATAGTACACGCTCGTCGGGCATTTTGATCACAATAGCCATACATCAACACGATATCGACCTTTTCTGCAATTAATAAACGGTCTATTTTAACACGGGTAGTGTATCACGAAGCAAATACCGTCCGCACTGGCGGAATGTTACGTGATACCACGTACTTATACGTTTGTGACTATTACAGCGCCGTCTATCACAAAGCTAAAAAAGTGGTCCAACTACAAGATTCATATTTCTTTACGTACTACACGAGTATGTAATAAAACATGGGGGTTCCTATTTTAAAAAATCGCAGTTGATATCCGTTTGACCTATGGCAGCGCCATCTAGCGGGCCAACCATAGCGCCATCTGGTTTCCCCTTCAAGCTAGACAAGTTTCGTTATTTGTAGTTTTTTTAATTTCGTGAGGTATTGGACCACGAGATTCTGTTTATCATGAATCAGTGACTATCGAGGAAGGTAGTAGTTGACATTCCAGACTCACGGGCTGTGCATTCTAACTGACGGAGAGTAATGTTCTCAAGACCGCCACGGTGCAAGTAGGGAGGCGCCGTGTGGGTGGAGCTGGGGTGACGGGTACCGAGCGCCTGGGCGTGTGTCTTCGGCTCGGGCCCCAGCGCCATCGCCGCCCTGTACAGTTAACGTGCCGCGACCGCGCGCTCACACGCCTGCTGCGGCTGCGCCTTCGCTTCAGCTTGTGCCCCTAACGGTGCGCCGACCGGCCATGACGTCACGAACCGGTCGGTCAGGCGCGCCGCGGCCAATTAAGAAAACACTTCCGCGCGGCTCACGTTGCGAGAGTTGCGCCTCCTCACACGGCCGTGACCGCCGACCGCCTCCCACACTGAACTAAAGTCCGAGTAGACTGCGGCGATGTTCTTCGTTCCCAGTGGGACGTCTACACCTATGTGAGGGGTTTACTTCAAAATTTGGACCTCCCCATCCCTCATTGGTGAGAGCTGGTGAAATTTTTGGTGGACCCCCCTCTCCTTTGCACGTGACATTTACCCCGCAGTTGTGTAAAAATACATAAAAAATTGAAACTTCCTGGCAGATTAAAACTGTGTGCCGGACCGAGAGTCGAACTCGGCACCTTTGCCTTTCGCGGGCAAGTGCTCTACCAACTGAGCTACCCAAGCACGACTCGCGCCCCGTGCTCACAGCTTTACTTCTGTCAGTCTCTCGTCTCCTACCTTCCAAACTTTACAGAACCTCTCCTGCGAACCCTGCAGAACTAGCACTCCTGAAAGAAAAGATATTGCGCAGACATGGCTTAGCCACAACCTGGGGGATGTTTCCAGAATGAGATTTTCACTCTACAGCGGAGTGTGCGCTGATATGAAACTTCCTGGCAGATTAAAACTGTGTGCCGGACCGAGACTCGAACTCGGGAAACATCCCCCAGGCTGTGGCTAAGCCATGTCTCCGCAATATCCTTTCTTTCAGCAGTGCTAGTTCTGCAAGTACAGTGATGGAAATAAGTATTCATACAGTAGGTGGTCACAAACTACGATGGTATGTCGGGCTAGTAAATCACCCACAGCGCCGATACGATTAAGTACGATGATGTAGCGTAAGATCACCATGTTCTTGGTAACTAGGCTTCCCGTATGCCATAAATCTATTCTGGGAAAATAAAATATGTTACACTCCGCACGGTCTACGACAGGGCAAAATGTATTCATACAGCAGACTACTTTCAACCAAACAAACGGCTGACGCAGCCCCGCAGTGCATGCCACACTTGTGTTGTCGTGTGGCGGCCGTGAAGCAACAGCACGTCGGACGTTGGTATCGTGGAACAGCAGAATGGACCGCAGGGGGAAGGAAACGACCATTGAGGAACATTGACGCCCAGTATCTTCAACACAAGTCGTGTGCCGAAATTTCGAACATTATAGGACGAAGCCGAGCGACTGTGCAATCTATCATTAAGCGATGTAAGGACAGACATAGTAATAGACAGTGAACGACGCGGTTGTCCACAGAAGCTTACAACAAGAGAGACCAGAATGCTACTAAGAATCATCAAGAAAATCCCCAAAACGACAGCGTCAGCACTATCCGCTATGTACGTGTCCACTTCCGAAAGAACATCACTCAAAGGATGGTTCAAATGGCTCTGAGCACTATGGGACTTAACTTCTGGGGTCAGTCCCCTACAACTTAGATCTACGTAAACCTTACTAACCTAAGGACATCACACACAACCATGCCAGAGGCAGGATTCGAACCTGCGACCGCAGCGGTCGCGCGGTTCCAGACTGTGGTGCCTAGAACCGCTCGGCCACAACGGCCGGCGAAAGTGTTGTATTAAGATGATGTAGTCTTCTCTTGTGACTATATTAAAATACGCGAGTGGCATCCCAAAAAAGTGATACATTATTTCAGAACAGAACCTCGCTAAAAATCAGTTTCAGCCTCAAGATACAGTACCTACGACCCGCGCGATGTTTTCTGCGCTGGGGACAACTTGAAGACAGCAGGTTATTGAACTATAACAGAACCTTCGTATTGAAACAACCCCTCAGAAAAATTTAGGAATTACTGTGCTTATAAACCTATTACGTTATTTGATTTTCTAACAGCTGAGCAAAACTGAACGTACTCGGACAGTTCTCTCTTTACCTATTCTGATCATCACTAAACTGACACACAATATTTTTAGCGCAACGCAATCTGACTTTCAATAATCCCTACAAAAGAATGGCCGTGACTAACAATAACCTATACATTTCATCAGTCACTTACCTCACAAAAATCTTCGTTACTCCAACTACTGCAATACAGTGAGCGCCAATACCGCCAGTTAAATAAAAGATTCTAACTACTGAAGGCACTAACTACTGATAGGCATAGTTAGCAAATGAAAGATTTTGATAGAGAACAAACAATGTATTTACCTTAATAATGTTCAAAAGTCATCATCTACTCTTCATGATGGACACACGTCCAGATCGTCCGCTCTCAAAATTCTGCCATCTCCCTCCCCACATCCACCACTGCTGGCGGCTCACCTCCAACTGCCCAACGCTAAACGCTGTTCACACCCAACTGCCCAACACTACAATTGCGAATATTGCAACAACGCCAACCAGCCACACACTGCACACAGCACAGCCAGTGATATTCATACAGAGCGCTACGTGACGTTACCAAACACAAAAACCTAAACAGCCTACTTACAGTATTCCACACAGTGCAGTGGAAACAACTAGGCGCCTCACGTGTACTGCATGCACAGAACAAATGTGCTCAGTGACACGTCATCTGCAGTAATGCAGAGGAGGTAAAGGAGGATGTTCGTTATTAAGATCAACAATCAATTCATTCTTCCTTTCTTGGCGTACGCTTCAGACAAGTGCCGGGATGGTTCCTAGGAAAGGGCAAGGCCAATTTCCTTCCCCATCCTTCCCTAATCCGATGGGACCGATGACACGTCTCTTTCGTCCCCTACCCCGAATGAACCACCCAACCATACTCAGTGGCAATCTGATGCAAGAGCCTGGATTTGGCGAACGTTACATGCCGTCATGTGTACTGACAGCGGTGAAGCACGGAGGATCAGGTGTGACTCGGGAGCTCGCCTAATTTCCGTGTTCTCCAAGCGACGGTTGCCATGGATACAGGCAGTCGGTCGCCACAGTGCGTCACGTCAACATCGACTCAAAGGAAGACCTCGGCGCTTGTTGGTGACGTCTCGTCAGCTAGGCACGGCTAACGCCAGGTCTGTTGCAGGCAGAAACGCCTGGGCGTGCTTATCACTATAAACCGCTTATTTTTGGACAAAATGTTTCGTATTGTTTTGGATTCTGCAGTTTTATTCAGATGAAAGATTTTCTTACTATCGTAAAGCTACATATGAAGATCATAGTTCTGTATTACTGAATCCTGTCGAAACAAACGTATATCAATATCAGAAGATGCTTTGCCCTATTGCAAGATTCGGAAATTTTACTTGATCCATTTTGTTATCGGAACTTACCCCAACCCCCTTACAATGAATTCGTTTCTTTTATTTACTTATTTATTTTCGTTTGACATCGTCACTGGAAATGTGAACTAATTTACATGTGTAAATGTCCAAGTGTTGCCAGTCATTAGATTACAGTCGTTTTCAACGAAAAGAATTCTAAACAGGAAACAAAATAGCTTCATGCATCGAAAATACTGCTGAGGTTAAATTTTTTAAACATGCACATTAGAAAAGATAAATATTCCCCTCTTGAAACTGAAAGGAGAAAGTTAATAAGATAGAAAAATTTTATTTGATAAAACAAGTATCTCTCTTTTGCCTCTTCTTCTGTCCCCCACCCCCTCCCCCAACGTGTACAATCGCAAGATATTTCATTAACATTCAGTGCTCCTCACCCCATAGTCAACCAAGATACCTAAAGAAGAGCACCAATATGTTCACAGTTTCTTGTAAAAGCAACCCAGTACGAACGTAACTTCCTCAGATTTACAAATAAGGTAAAGAACCACGAATTCTGTTGCTGCTGCACCATGAAGTTGTTTTTGTAAGTCAGTCCTTAAAACAGGTGGAAATTTAAGTTCAGGAGTACACTATTTGTTAAGAAGTGTAATGAATTGCACAATTGCCGGCCGCGGTGGTCTCGCGGTTCTAGGCGCGCACCCGGAACCGTGCGAGTGCTACGGTCGCAGGTTCGAATCCCGCCTCGGGCATGGATGTGTGTGATGTCCTTAGGGTAGTTAGGTTTAAGTAGGTCTAAGTTCTAGGGGACTGATGACCACAGCAGTTGAGTCCCATAGTGCTCAGAGCCATTTGAGCCATTTTGCACAATTAATTGATTGCAGAAATCTCTCAGAACAATGTGTGTTGGTCAACTACTGCCAATAGTTTCACATTTTCCTGTGTCAGAGAGGGAGACACCACCAATATGAGTGTGCCTGCAACAGACCTGGCGTTCTCCGTGCCTAGCTGACTGGACGTCACGAACAAGCGCCGAGGCCTTCCTTTGAGTCGGTGTTGGTCACGTCCGCCGGTCTCCTGAGGTGTGGAGGTGAGGTGAGGTGAGCAGTGTCTGCAGGCGGCGGCGGCTGCGGGTTCGCCGTCCGCGCCACGGCTGCGCTCTGCCCGCGGCGCGGCGCAGCGCCGCTCATTTGAATATTATAATGCGGCGAGGAGCGCGGGCCGCGCGGGCTTCGTTAGCGCGCATCTGCCGGCGCCGCCTGAGAACTCGCAGCTGCGCCACAGCACTGACCGGCGCGGCGCCCAGCGCGCTACGTACACGCTACAACCGGCCAGTACTGCCTCACTACAGCCTTTGTCCGTGGGCTGGCGGCGCTGATACGCCACGCGGCACACGCTTGCACCTATCAGTACTCGATATATCTCATGCACACGCACCAGTGAACAGCATGCACACTTGCTTGCTTCAATAGACTACACTACTGGCCATTACAACTGCTACACCAAGAAGAAATGCTGATGATAAACAGGTATTCATTGGACAAATATATTATACTACAACTGACATGTGATTACATTTTCACGCAATTTGGGTACATCGATCCTGAGAAATCAGTACCCACAACAACCACCTCTGGCAGTAATAACGGCCTTGATACGCCTGGGCGTTGAGTCAGAGCTTGGATGGCGTGTACAGCCAGCTGCCCATGCAGCTTCAACACGATACCACAGTTCGTCAAGAGTAGTGACTGGCGTATTGTGACGAGTCAGTTGCTCGGCCAACATCGACCAGACGTTGTCAGTTGGTGACAGATATGGAGAATGTGCTGGCCAGGGTGGCAGTCGAAATTTTCTGTATCCAGAAAGGCCCGCACAGGACCCGCAACATGCGGTCGTGCATTATCCTGCTGAAATGTAGGGTTTCGCAGGGATCGAATGAAGGGTAGAGCTACGGGTCGTAACACATCTGAAATGTAACGTCCACTGTTCAAAGTGCGGTCAATGCGAACAAGAGGTGACCGAGACGTGTAACCAATGGCACCCCATACCATCACGCCGGTTCATACGGCAGTATGGCGACGACGAATACTCGATTCCAATGTGTGTTCACCGCGATGTCGCCAAACACGGAGGCGACCATCATGATGCTGTTAACAGAACCTGGATTCATCCGAAAAAATGACGTTTTGCCATTCGTGGACCCAGGTTCGTCGTTGAGTACACCATCGCAGGCGCTCCTGTCTGTGATGCAGCGTCAAGGGTAACCGCAGCCATGGTCTCCGAGCTGATAGTCAACGCTGCTGCAAACGTCGTCGAACTGTTCGTGCAGATGGTTGTCGTCTTGCAAACGTCCCCATCTGTTGACTCGGGGATCGAGATGTCGCTGCACGATCCGTTACAGCTATGCGGATAACATGCCTGTCATCTCGACTGCTAGTGATACGAAGCCGTTGGGATCCAGCACTGGGTGTTGTGGGACGTCCTTAGATTAGTTACGTTTAAGTAGTTCTAAGTTCTAGATGTTAAGTCTCATAGTGCTCAGAGCCATTTGAACCATTTTTGATCCAGCACGGCGATCCGTATTACCCTCCTGAACCCACCGATTCCATATTCTGCTAACAGTCACTGGATCTCGACCAACGCGAGCAGCAATGTCGCGATACGATAAACCGCAATCGCAATAGGCTACACTCCGACCTTTATCAAAGTCGGAAACGTGATGGTACGCATTTCTCCTCTTTACATGAGGCATCACAACAACGTTTCACCAGGCAACGCCGGTCAACTGCTGTTTGTGTATGAGAAATCGGTTGGAAACTCTCCTCATGTCAGCACGTTGTAGGTGTCGCCACCGGCGCCAACCTTGTGTGAATGCTGTGAAAAGCTAATCATTTGCATATCACAGTATCTTCTTCCCGTCGGTTAAATTTCGCGTGTGTAGCGCGTCATCTTCGCGGTGTAGCAATTTTAAAGGCCAGTAGTGCACTTCATTCCTAATGGATCCAAACTGCAATAGACCAATATCAAAAAACACACGGGGCACATTACCTACATCTTTGCCATGAGCCGTTCCACTAATGGGTTTTTTTCTCCCTCTATTTTATCTCTTCTTCGGAACTGTACATTAGCACTGTGCTGACGAACAGGGGAAGGTCATTCGACAACGCAGCCACTACTTTGGGAAAAGTAAGTGTAACGACTGCATGTGCCGCCGTACATCGAAGTCAAATGCAATGCATGTTCTCTTCAGCTTACAAAAAATAACTGGAAAGAATATTTACTTAGAAAGTTAACGTAAGAAACCTAGCTCTTTCTGCGGTTTTTTTCTCTGTGTCGAACACTCTTCCCACAAACATATCACAAACTTTACGGCCTCAGTTTTCTGGGTGACCATAACTGCACCACTAAGTGGTGGTGGTGGTTAGTGTTTAACGTCCCGTCGACAACGTGGTCATTAGAGACGGAGCGCAAGCTCGGGTTAGGGAAGGAGTGGGATGGAAATCGGCCGTGACCTTTCAAAGGAACCATCCCGGCATTTGCCTGAAACGATTTTGGGAAATCACGGAAAACCTAAATCAGGATGGCTGGAGACGGGATTGAACCGTCGTCCTCCAGAATGCGAGTCCAGTGTGCTAACCACTGCGCCATATCGCTCGGTGCACCACTAAGTGCTCTACACCTGTCAGTATAGACATTCCGTTTTGTGTCCACGTGCCCACTCTTCAACTTCTGACCTGCTGTTCAAGGGGAAAATAAGCATATTGCCACATGGAATCGGCCGGCTGAAGTGGCCGTGCGGTTAAAGGCGCTGCAGTATGGGACAGCAAGACCGCTACGGTCGCAGGTTCGAATCCTGCCTCGGGCATGGATGTTTGTGATGTCCTTAGGTTAGTTAGGTTTAACTAGTTCTAAGTTCTAGGGGACTCATGACCTCAGCAGTTGAGTCCCATAGTGCTTAGAGCTATTTTTTTGAGCCACATGGAATTGAAAGTACTAAACAATCTAAAAACATACTACTTTTAATAGCATTATCTATTAGTTTGCAAATGAAGTAAATAATATCACTTTTGGCTAGACAAATAGAAACGTTCAGCCTTAGGACTCAACGAATCATGATGTACAGGGGTTCGAACTTTAGTAGTGGCATTATTTATTTACAGCTCGTACAAAATAGATACGCGTTTCAAAATTTTACTGAACTTCAAAGTAGTCACCAGCATTTAGAATAACCCGTTGCCGGCAATGTGGAAGTCGTAGGATACTCTTAGCAGTGCCAGTTGTGCTGACAATTCGAACGGCGCGGTCTACTGCCCGACGAATTTGTAGCAGTTCTGAAGCGAATGCCGTGAAGTGTTTCCTTTAGTTTAGGAATAGAGTTGAAATTACGAGGGAGTGCAGTAGGTGGTATAGCACTTAGCATTCCCATGAGTAAAACAAATCAGTAACAGCTTGCACTGTACATGCTTCAGCATTGTCCAGCAAAATTACGATCAGGTCCTCCAGAAAGTGTTATCACTTCTGTCTCTAAGCTGGTAGTAGGTTGTTTCCCTTAGCGTAAGTTACTTTAAGTTAGATTAAGTATTGTGTAAGCTTAGAGACCGATGACCTCAGCAGTTTGGTCACATAAGATCTTACCACAATTTTTTTTCTGCACTGTTCATTGGAAGAGAAGGTAAATTTGATTGATATATCTACAATTTTATTGACTTGCTGTAAACCCGGAACGATAACTGAACCCTTAATTTCGTTATTGGTTCAGCGGGAAAAATTGGTACTGTCCAAAAGTGACGGTGTAAGGAAGTCATCAACTTGTGAGATTTCCCTCTCGCTGTCGCCGCGCCCGTCTCCGCAATATTTGCTGGACACGCCGATTTCTGCACCAGTCTCAAACCCACGTCGATCATGCTCTCTTTCTCCTCCATCTTCATTAGAAAATTTTAATCTTAGTTTGAAATCTACGTTTATTACTGGAAGAAAACCCGCCAGGGTAGCCGAGCGCGCTGACGCGCTGCTTCCCGGACTCGGTTAGGCGCGCCGGCCCCGGATCGAATCCGGCCGGCGGATTAACGACGAGGGCCGGTGTGCCGGCCAGACTGGATGTGACTTTTAGGCGGTTTTCCACATCCCGCTGGGTGAATACTGGGCTGGTCCCCACGTTCCGCCTCAGTTACACCCGTCGCAGACATTTGAAACACGCCCGCACTATTTCACGATTTCCACTATACGCAAACAGTTGGGGTACACTGATTCCGTCCTGGGGGGGTACGGCGTGGCGGCAGGAAGGGCATCCGGCCATCCCTAACACTAACACTGTCAAATCCGTTGTAACCACGCCGACCCTGCGATCGCTGCGGGACTATGGCGTAAGCCAGGGGTCTCCAAACTACGGCCCACGAAGGCCGGCAAACAGGCCCGCGTTAGCTGGTCGGACATCCCCAGCATCCGGCCTGCCAAATATTTGAGGTGGTACCTGTACTGTCTCTTCGAATTCAAACTTTGAATTGTCTCACAATTCGTCGTCTCACCTACTAGTACAGCGCATAAAACACCAAAAAAACTCGTGAGACACTCGCAACATAGACACAATCACACAACAGAACTATCAAATATATGCTCTGGCTCTGCTACTCGCTACAAGACTACGTAAATAAACTTATTGTTACGCCGCTTGAAATAACAATGCGTTGACATACTCTATCTCTTTTACGTCTTGCAGTAATAGTTTTGCTAACAATGATTTTGAGATTTGGTTAACTTTGCAGGACGCTTTCGTGAAGAATGTGCAGTGACATACTTTTTTGTCGGTGAAATTCGCTAGAATAAAATACGCTCAGAATTTCGATCAGGTCCGTCCACAAATCAAAATTATGTAATTAAATAAAAATCGTAGTTCGTTTCAGTGCTAGCTGTTCCCACAACCTTAGATTTTTGCGATTTCATCTTTCGTTTAACTTTAAATCAAGGTGATCACGGAGTGCTAGAGTGCTTTAATCCCACTAGGTAGATCATGGCCCTTATGACTTCGTGGAGGAGTCAATGTGGCGCGCGGGCTAAGAAGTTTGGAGACCCCTGGCGTAAGCGAAAGAAAGAAAGTTTATCACTGGAAGAAACAGCGATAAAAAAATCTAAAATCGTTTATTTCAGAAACCGGTTATTCTGAGCGGTTTTATTAGCCAGGTTAAACTGTAGAGGAAAAGAACCAGTATAACCACAAACCGGTTGTTCCGGCAATAATCGCCATCCCCACTCGCACGTGTACCGCAAAGTCACGCCACACGTGGCTGTGCGTTGTGAACGCCGGGTTGGAATCCGGCGCCTCATTAGACGATGCGAACGACCTCAGCAGGAGGCGGGAGGCTGCCAGATAGCGGGACCCGCAGCCTCCACCTGTGCAGGGCGGCGGCGAAAGTAGGCCCTCCGACCAGAGGCCGGCCGGCGCTAATCGGCCGCGGACAACAAAAGCCGCCGGAAGCGCCGCGCCGCGCCGCGCTTTCGCCTACACGCGCCCGCCCGCCCGCTAGTGCGCTTGCGCAAGCCGCCGTGGCGGGGATCCGGGTTCGCAGCCTGTTAATGAGCAACCCGGGGCGAGCGCGGAATGACATTCCAATAAACAGGCGGCCGTGATTAATGGCCTGGCCATCTAATTGCCGGCTACGGCCTCGCCCGCTTCCTCCGCAGCAGCAGACGGCCGCGCTGGCTTATTGGATCCCCGGGCCAGACAAGCTGCGGCCGCGCCAACGCGGAAATGGGCTCCGGGCGGACGTCTGCCGGCTGCGGCCCACACCGGGCCACGCAGCGCCGTCTTGCGAGCGGAAACGCAACTACCGGCGCACACGGCCCCAGCGACCACTGTCCCAGTGCGCTGTCCCCCTACAGGTGCACAAGAGCAATACTCTTATGCAGTCAAATCATGTTGCATCCAGAGATTAATATTTCTCGATGCCTGTCGATGCGCTCCTGGTCTTCTTACGAATTTCACCAACCGACATAAACTGTACACGGTGTTAAGTGCACAAGTGCAGCTATTTCTACTGACGACAGGTCACAGTACACTGAGCACTGAACAAGATTACATCAATATTTACGAGGAGCGTGAGAAAAGTAATGAGACTAATTTTTTTATCTACCAAGGTTTTCATTTCTCCCCAAAAAAAAAAAAAAAAAAAAAAAAGTAGTTCCGTTCGGCAGCCATACGCCGATGGAATCGTTCTTCCCAATCTTGCTAGGAGCGCTGAAAGGCTTCAACTGTTAGGGCCTCTAACAAGTCGGTCACATTCCTTTGAATGTTCTCCAGAGTCCGAAAATGAAGTCTTTTTGAGACATTTTTCAATTTAGGGAAAAGAAGAAAAGTCACACGGACTCAGATTAGGTGAATAAGGCAGCTTTTGGAACAACAGGAATGCCTTTTTTGAGTTCAAAAATTCCGCGGTGGAAGTGGCTTTGTGACATGGGCCTTTGTTATGATGTAGCATCGACTTCCCTGCAATGTCCGATCTAATTCGATTCGCGCTTTTCCTGAGTCTTTCAAAGAGATGGTTGGGTTGGGTTGTTTGTGGGAAGAGACGAAACTGCGAGGTCATCGGTCTCGTCGGATAAGGAAAGGACAGGGAAGGAATTCGGCTGTGCCCCTTCAGAGGAACCATCCCTGCATTTGCCTGGAGCGATTTAGGGAAATCACGGAAAACCTAAATCAGGATGGCCGGACGCGGGACTAAACCGTCGTCCTCCCGAATGCGAGTCCAGTGTGTTTCAAGGAGATTTCCGTAAAATACTTGCTAGGCAGTTTCTCCCGGAAAACTAATTCTTTATTACGACACCCCTACTGTCAAAAAAGCAAATCAGTCTTGTTTTGATCTGTGATTTACTCACTCCTCGCTTCGCCGCTTTCTCTCAGGATCGCACTAAAAACTTCGGAATCATTGCCTGTGATCATACGACTGAACCATTCGTGGTGATTGGCAGTCCTCTCAAGAAGATCAACGTATACGTTTCTTCGATTGTCCTTCGGCTCAGTTGTGAAGTTTTTCGACGCCATTTTAGCACAAACCTTTCGCGTTTGCAAATCTTCGGTCAAAATTTGATGTACGATGAAGGTGTTTAAGTTTAACAGGTCAGCCACATCCTTATTGTTCAAACGTCGGTCCGATCTCACAAGGGCACGTACACGTTCGACGTTTTCGTCAGTTTTTGAAGTTGAATGCCTGCCTGAACGAAGTCCATCTTCAACGTGTTCTCGCCCTTTCAAAAATGCCAGTGAAAATTCTCTACTCTTGATAAGGAATGTTCCCCATAGGGCTGTTTCAACTTTTCGAGGGTCACACTCGCTGATTTCCCAAGTTTAACACAAAACTTGATAGCATGACGTTGCTCTAAATTCCGCTGTTCCGTTATCGTAACACACAACAAAAGCACAACTTCGCTGACGGCGCTCTCAGAAATTATGTGATGGCTGTACGGGGCTAAAATTCCGGCTGAGTATCTGAAAGGAATGAACACACCTGTCTACACAAGTAGAACAACACAACTCTGCCAGATATATCGCAGTGTTGTTAGTCTCATTTCTTATCTCACACTCCTTGCACTTCATTTTCAGCTTAATAATTATAGCTATTGTAAGTGGTATGTTTTTAGGTTGGTTAGTACTTCCAAGTATGCGTGAAACATGCAGGTTCCTGTCGTTTATTTTCCCCCGCGCAGCAGGTCAGGTGTTGAAGTGTGCATATATGGACACATAACGTATAGTCTGTACCGATGCCATAGTCCACTTCGCGGCGGAGTTACGAGAGCGCAGAAAATATCAGCTAGTAAATTATGTGACGCGTTTGCGGAAACACTGTTACACACAGAGAAAAAACAACTAAGACACGGGAGTGGGTACATATCGAGGTATCAATCATCACATTATCTGTACCTACATCCCAAACAAACTGTATGATCAGACAGAATGCAGAACTGACCAGTAGACGTCACGACAGACCTGTATAAAAGGCGGTCTGGAGTACTGTGTTGTCAGCGCAGAAGCAGTAACAGCGTAATGGGTGTGTCAGGACAGCTCAGTGACTTCGAACGTGAACTTGTTACCGGATGTCACCTGGTTAACAAATCCACCAGGAAAATTTCAGTCCTTGTAGAGCTGCCCAAATCGACTGCGTAGCGACCGTAGCTAAACCAAGACTAGGTAGCTTCGTGTACTGACGTACTGGGAACGTCGAACAATGCGGTGAGTGAATGTAAAACACCGGATAGAATGAGCGGAAGGGACCACTCGTGAGTTCCAAAATGCTACCAGCAGTCCTGCTGGCACAGAGTGTGTGCTTTTGGAGTTAAGAATGATGAGGTACAGTGGTCGGGCAGCTCCCCATAAGCCATACGTTTCTGTAGCGAATGTTAAGCGACACTTGAGGTGGTGTAAAGAACGGTTAAACAGGTCAGTGGATGATTAGAAGCGAGTGATTCGGAGTGATGAAGTATGCTATATGATGTGCCAATGCGATGGAAGAGTTCGGGTTTGTCGAATGCCTGCAGGCCGCGCGGAATTACCCGAGAGGTCTTAGGCGCCACAGTCATGGACTGTGCGGCTGCTTCCGGCGGAGGTTCGAGTCCTCCCTCGGGCATGGGTGTGTGTGTTTGTCCGTAAGATAATTTAGGTTAAGTAGTGTGTAAGTTAGGGACTGATGACCTTAGCAGTCAAGTCCCATTATATTTCACACACATTTGAACATTTTTGAATGCCTGCAGAATATTACCTGCCATCAAGCGTACTACCAACAGTAAACGTGTGTGTTACAGTCTGGGTCTGCTTCTCGGGGTTAGCGTGCTATCGCCTTATTGTGTTTAAGACAACATTAACTGCCTGATAGTGTGAACACATTTTACAGCTTTGAGTACTGATTACAGTGGAGGGACGTTTCGGAGACAATGATTGTTTTTTTGGGTCGGTATGACAAAGCACTCTATGAACCTGTCGTAAATCAGCGTCTCTGAAGCAATGGTTACTGCACAGTAGCATTCCTGAAAGGGACTGGACTGTCCACATGCCCGACCTGAACTCAGCGGAACACTTTCGCGATGAGTCAGACCGTCGACTTCGCTCCGATCCCAGCGTCAAACGTGACTCCCTTCTCTGCTTTTTATCCCAGAGGAGGAATCGGCTGTCATTGATTCAGAGAACTCACACGCATCACTAAAAGTGTGCCCAGCTGTCAAAAACGTGAAGCGTGGACACAACCCGAATTAACGTCCACTAACAAGTACCTTGATGCTTTCGAACAGGTAGTGTAACAGTACGCCGGCCGGAGTGGCCGGGCGGTTCTAGGCGCTACAGTTTGGAACCACGCAACCGCTACGGTCGCAGGTTCGAATCCTGCCTCGGGAATGGGTGTGTGTTATGTCCTTAGGTTCGTTAGGTTTAAGTAGTTCTAAGTTCTAGGCGACTGATGACCTCAGAAATTAAGTCGCATAGTGCTCAGAACCATTTGAACCATTTTTGAAGAATATTACGCGATTAGGGAAAAAATATTTACTCTTTGAAAAAGCTGATTACAGATTGACTGGTGAGCTACATTATACTTGTGAAAATGCTTTTCT
The DNA here is from genome assembly GCF_021461395.2 of Schistocerca americana. Taxonomy (NCBI): domain Eukaryota; kingdom Metazoa; phylum Arthropoda; class Insecta; order Orthoptera; family Acrididae; genus Schistocerca; species Schistocerca americana. Next base: position 553,176,302 of record NC_060123.1, on the reverse strand, counting down.
TGAATGATATGTGCTACGTGATACGATTGAGAAAAATGATTACAACGACTGTAGACTCTTCCAGGTGTTTAATCCATACTTCTTTTCTCTCGCTTGCAAGCCTCACGGAATGATGAAAGGAAAAAAGTTTAGCGCTCACTACATTTTCTCTGTCCATGCAGCAGTATCGGGCACGACATTTTAATTTATTATTTCTTTACTACTAACTGTATTCAAGGCACATTTTGCAGACGGTGTTTACATATAACACTGAATAAACGTCCAAAATTGCATCACTGTACAGCACAGAATTCAGGAGATATGATGTCATAAACACTGAGATGTGTGAAAACCTGCCGCATTCCTCCTTTAATATTAACGCTGTTCGCAGCACATATAGCTGATAGTATCCATATATAGCGCTGAATATACCTACAAATTTATTGCACGGCCCAGAGAAAGAGAGGGGGGGGGGGAGCAGATGGACAGAGGAACGAAAGAGGAGGAGATGGACCTAGAGAGAGAGAGAGAGAGAGAGAGAGAGACAGAGAGAGAGAGAGGAGCAAGAGGAGGAGAGGATGGACATAGAAAGGAAAGAGGAGGAGATGCACAGAGAGAAAGGGGAGTAGCAGAGGGACAGAGAATAGAGGTGGAGGAGAAACATAGATTCAAAATGGTTCAAATGGCTCTAAGCACTATGGGACTTAGCATGTGAGGTCATCAGTCCGCTAGAACTACTTACACCTAACTAGCCTATGGACATCACACACCGATGCCCGAAGCAGGATTCCAACCTGCGACCGTAGCAGCAGCGCGATTCCGAAATGAAGCGCCTAGAACCGCCCGGTCACAGCGATCGGCGAGGAAGACAGACAGAAGGGGAAAAAAGAGGAGGACAAAAAGGGAGAAGAGAATATGGATATAGAGAAGGGGAAGTAGCAGATGGACAGGGAACGAAGGGGCTGGGAAAGGGGGACAGAGAGAGAGAGAGAGAGAGAGAGAGAGAGAGAGAGAGAGAGAGAGAGAGAAGTAGCAGATGAACAGAGAATGTGGGGAGTGGAGAATGTGAACAGAGAGAAGGGGGAGAAGAAGATGGACATACAGGGGGATAGAGGAGATGCACAAAAAGAGAAGGAAGGAGGAGACTTACTATCGGAATCGAAGCACCGAAAAACCGGGTAGTACCACGTGCTCAGCTAGTGCCTGAATATTGCTCGTCAGTTTGGCAACTGTTCCAAACAGGACTGGCAGAGGAAGTAGAGAAAACCAAAGTGGTCTTTTACAGGAATGCTTTCTTTGCTACTGGCACTTAGCGTGTTAGGTCCTCTCTACTTATGCCGAAACAGCGAACTATACTGTTTTCAATGTCTCATTTCCCAATCTTAGTCCCTCAACATCCCCTCATTTGATTCGACCATATACCGTTTCTATTGTCTTACTTTTGCTGATCATCAACAAATCGAATGCAGTGCCATTATAACCAAAAATAATGGGTCCTTATTTGGAAGTGACTTTTTCTCCCCTTCCAGACACAATTTGACAAGGAAAGCGTCCATGTATACGTTCAGCGTCCTCCCGGGAAAGGTGTTCGCAGGTGCTGAGGCGATTCCAGTAGTCATGCTGACACAGTAACTAAGCCATTTCTCCGTAGCAATTAGCGACAGGGGTCACGGCGGGTCGGAACGGTTAGGCGGCCCGCAAAAAGAGTGACAGCAGGAGACTCGTGGAGTGGTGTGCGTGTCGTCGGCCCTCGGCCTCTCATTAGCGACTGCAGGCGGACTCATAACGATTTCGTTTCGGACGCGCACGTCGCAGCCATTCACACGGCCCGCCCTTTTGACGACGCCGGAATGCTTTTCGCCGTCACTCAGACCGGCGCACCGACGCCCGGCCAAAGGCAGGTTCCCATTTTTGTCGCATTAGCGAGAGGTAAAATTACGTGACGCCCAAACAAGGGCCCAATTTAAGGAGATAACACGCCGCTCAATCTGCATATAAATTCGTCTCGACAATGGCGTCGTTATTACGTCGAGCGAGCGAGCGCGCTGCGGTGCCTCGCCAGATGTCGCGGGTTGGCTAGCTGCAGGGGCAAATGAAATGGGACCATTACGGGAGGGCCGTGTTAGGGCCAGGGAATGGGGGGAACCACGAGCCACGCGACCGTTCCTCCTCTCGCAGATGCGTTCCGCCGCCATCCAGTTACATCAGAATGCGCGTTAATAATCCACGATTCATTACGGAACGAGAGATTGCGTCCTCCAGACAAGTACGAGTTTCGAACGCAGTCTTATCTTCAGGAACACGGACATTTATTCGAGGAGTCACCTGGCACATTTCCGTGATTGAATAACCCGCTTCCATTTGTTCAGGTGACAATTACGTCGTATTAACAATCATTTTCAGTGAGCTTTTCCCACGGACTGAATGCGTTGTACACACAGGCATTTGATGCTAGATCTTCGAATTCTGCTAGCAATACGACATCAGAAGAACTAGCAAGAAACGTGCAACAAACTGCTTCAAATATCTTTTTTGCCGACGAATAATATTTCTTAATGTAATAAAATGAAACTACATGGTTTCAGAGACCGCTTCAAGTCTCGAGCATCTGTGACTAATATATGCACACTGAAGCGACAAACGAAAATGTGCACTAAGGCCAGGATTCGAACCCGGGGCTCTTGCCCACTGGGTAGATGCATTAGCCATTACGCCATCCTGGCGGAGTGGCTTTGGACAGCTGTACTGGTTGCCCTAGCAAGCCTTCCTACTCAATTCAAATTCCCGTTTACACCTCATCCTACTTGGTATTTCCCCTGAATTCGAACAGCATTGCAAAGGCTCTCTTACTGTATTGGAATAGCACCTCAGCATCGAACGAAGTCGGATGTTTCAATCCTAGTCTTGCTACTAACTTTCATTCTTTGCTTCAGTCAGCATATACACACCATACATGCTTGAGACTTGAAAAGGTCTCTGGAACCATACAGTTTCACTTGGTTAAAGCACCTGTGCATGGCTTTCATGCAGGATCGCCCGTTTCCTTCGATGCCGAGGTGCTATTCCAATACAGTTAGAGAGACTCTGAAAATGAGTTCGAGTTTAGGGGAATACTACGTGGGCTGAGATGTGACTGGGAATTTGAACTGAAAAGGGAGACTTGCTAGGGTAGTCCGTGCGGTTATGCGAAGACACTGCGCCAGGGTGGCGTAGTGGTTAGAGCATCTGCCTAGTATCAGGAGACCTAGGTTCGAGGCCTCGTCTTGGAACACGTTTTCATTCGTCGCTTCACTCTGTTAATATAACTCCTACTATCGTAGTAGCAACGTTCATTAAGACAGTGAAGCAGGTCCGAAATCTTTATCAGCTCCAGCAACGAGATCGAAGAGAGTTGCAAAAATTCATGAAGCCATTTTTAGGTTAGTGAAAAGCAACAGCGTAAACCTACTGTGTGTCTCTGGGCTCTCTGGAATAAGTTGCAGGGAGCAAGCTAAAAGGATGCCCAAGACAGGTGCGAAGACTTGATTTGTTGGGATACCATAACTAAGACGGAATAATGGACTAACGTCCAAAAATAGAAACATTGTTAGCTACTGACGATACTGTCACGTTTCAAGACAAGTTCTGTAATCCTGGATTTGAAGAGGAGGTAGATTAAACTCATGAACGTACTGATGGCTGACAATGGGGATTTTAAGAAACACCTATACACGGTGTATAAAGAGAAAGGTATCCCTAAATGCAGATTGGGCGCTAAAGGATAAAATCATACCACATTTAATATTGCAGTGCGAAGCGTTAGAGATCAAAAGACATCGAACGTTCTGGTCATAAATTCCTGGAGACATTGTCTTCAATGCAGCACTAGTTAAATGGCTCGTACTACGTTATAAAGGTACCGGCTGGTCTTACTAGAATTACAGGGAGAGAAAAAGCACAATAAACTTAGTTTTGACGCGGGGAACAGTGGGCTAACTGTCTCCCTGCGTAAATCAGTCATTCGATCAATGAAGCTCATACGATTCCACGGCATGGGTCAATTTGAATAAAATCATTCTGGGTGTTAGGCCACGTCATTATGAAACACTAAAACTACTAAAATGCCGACGTCTCTACCGACTCTGCAGCAGTCTCCTCATGGCTATTAAATGCTGGATCCTGGTGATGGTCTTTCCCTATACACCGTTTTATTTCATTTCTCATGTGGCTACTGATGACCGCTATCTGTGGTACCACTGGAGAATTCTGGAATCTCCGACCTGATAATCCATGCTGATGCAAACGTCGTCGAACTGTTCGTGCAGATGGTTGTTGTCTTGCAAACGTTTCCATCTGTTGACTCAGGGATCGAGACGTGGCTGCACGATCCGTTACTCGGAGGATGATACGTAAGATTGGGCCACCACAACAAATCAGCTACAGCTGAACACCACGAGCATTGCGGCTGATCTATTAGTTTTCCAGAAGCTCGTGTGCTTGCTCGGCAGCCGTGGATGCAGCAGTGTAAAATAAGAGAGGCAGTCGATATAATTAAACGACCTGACACCATGAACAGGGAGGATGGTTACAAGTTACCGACGGCCTTGCCAGCGATCCCAGACCATCGGTGTTCGGCAGCTAGCAGCTCCACTAGACACTGGCCCAACAAAATAAACAAGTGGTCATATAAGAACTGCAGTTCGGGCTCACCGCACCCTGGAGGAAAACGCCACTCCTGGGCACAAGCTGCGGATTCGCTACTGCCTACCAATCACAAGCCAAAGTACCACAGACAACAGTCTACAGTACAGCCACCGCTCCATTGCAGTCCTTACTTCGAAATGTCCAGTGGCATCCCAGACTGTGGTGACGATAGCCACCTGACAACCAAAATAAGACAGTATATGGGAGACTACCAGAAACCAGCTGTTGGTCGCCCTGAAGAGAGATCCTGTAAAGTCGGTCAAAATGTCGGCATTTTAGTAGTTTTAGTGTTTCATAACAACGTGGCCTATTACGCAAATGATTACATTCAAATATCTTTGAACGTTGTGTCGTTGTTCTATTCTTTCGCCGGAAATCTGGTTTGATGCAGCTCTCCATGCTAGTATATCCTATGCCAGCATCTTTATGTCTGCATAACTACAGTAACCTACACCCACTTCCATATGATTATTGTGGTCTCCCTCTAAAGTTTTAAACGTCCAATTCTTCCCTCCAGCATTAAACTATCTTTAATAGGTGCCGTTATATAACTGTTCAGTGACGCCGCAAGATTTGCCGAAACAAGCTATCTCTTCTTTAAGTCAAGTTATACGATGAAACCCTTTTCTACTTTAGCGCACAGTCCTTCCATTAGTTACTCGACCTACCCATGTAATCCTTAGCATACTTTTGTAACAGCACTTTTGAAAAGCTTATATTCCATGCTTATCTGCAATGTTCATGTTCCACGTATCACTTCAATGTATGGTACATTTCAGATAAATACTGACAGAAAAGTCTTTGACTCTGAGCACTATAGGACTCAACATCTGAGGTCATCAGTCCCCTAGAACTTAGAACTACTTAGACCTAACTAACCTAAGGACACCACACACATCCATGCCCGAGGCAGGATTCGAACCTGCGACCGTAGCGGTCACGCGGTTCCAGACTGAAGTGCCTAGAACCGCTCGGCCACCCCGTCCGGCCAGAAAAGTCTTTCAAACATTTAAATGTATACTGGAAATTAACAAATTTCGCTTTCCCACGAACGGTTTTCCTGCTTTTAACAGTACGAATTTTATATCTTCTTCACTTCGACCATCGTCTGTTCCTGTCCAAACAGCAAAAACCGACCAGTACTTTCAATGTCTCATGCCTAATCTAATTTCCTAACCATCGACTAATTTATTTGGGCTAAATCCCATTACCCTCGTTTTATTTTTGTTGATGTTCATCTTATAACCTGTTTTTCAAATGCTATCCATTCCGAAAAAATGCTCTTCCACATAATTTGCCGCCTCTGACAGAGTTACAATGCGACCGTCCTACTTCAAAATTTTTATTTCTTCTTCCTGAGCTTTAATTTTGTGTCCGACAGGGCCGGCCTGAGTGGCCGTGCGGTTCTAGGCGCTACAGTGTGGAGCCGGGCGACCACTACGGTCGCAGGTTCGAAACCTGCCTCGGGCATGGATGTGTATGGTGTCCTTAGGTTAGTTAGGTTTAAGTAGTTCTAAGTTCTAGGCGACTGATGCCCTCAGAAGTTAAGTCGCATAGTGCTCAGAGCCATGTCCGACAGGATTTGAAACTATGACATTAACTTTCACGTCAAATGTCCTTACTGACCTACCTAGGCACGTCTGATCGCCACATAATTCCAACGTATCGCAAAGTTTTACGATAGCAGCCTTTGCAGCTTGGCCGAGCGAGCCGCGATAATTCTTCCTTTGTGAACGGCACGGCTTTCTACCTTCCACTGTCTAAGCTTATGTTCCGTCGTCCACGGGACGACAACCCAAATCTTCCTTGATCCAGTAGGCACATACGGAGAGACGTCTATCCGTGAAGAACATCGATATAAACCTGTCCAGGCGGCAGCTGCCTCCCCTCGTGAGGGATGACTGAGTCAGACACGCGCACGGTGAGTGTAGTATGAGTGAGTGATCTGTCCGGTAGTAGATTGGGGAAGCAGTTCGATCTATCTGAGATTGACCGAGGGTAGATTGTGTTGTTTTGGAGGCTCGGCATGAGCATTTTGGAAACAGCACGTCTCGTCGAGTGTTCGAGGAGTGCTTTGGTGAGTGACTTCATCAGTGGCGAAACCAAGCTGAGACCATGTCCAGGCGTCATGGGGTTGGGCGACCACCCCTCATTACTGATGTCGGACATCGTAGGCTGGACAGACTCGTAAAACAGGACAAACGGCGAACTGTGGTGGAACTCACATCAGCATTAGCTGGGCAGAGTAAAAGCGTGTCTGAACACGTAGTGCGCCGAGCACTCCCAAAAATAGGCCTCCGCAGCCGACGACCCATGCATGAGCCAATGTCAACACCACGACATCGGCGCCTACGACTGAAATGGGCACGTGACCATCGGCACTGGACGTTGGCGCATGGGCAGAGCGTTGCATGGCCTAATGAATCCCGAGTCCTTCTTCATCATGTCAGTGGGAGATCGCGAATCAGTCATCTTCCAGCTCCTTGACACCTGTACTGCGGGAAAGGGACAAGCCGGCAGCAACTCCATTATGCTCTGGGCAACATTCTCGTGTGCATCCATGGGCGCACTGGAGCTCGTGCAAGGCACTATGACGGCCAAGGAGTGTGGCACACTGGTTGCAGACCACGTACATCCATCCTTGGCGATAGTGGCAGTGGCATTTTTCCGTAAAGATAATGCACCATGTCACAAGGCCTTGAGTGAGCTGGAGTGGTTCGAAGAACACTGTGGCAAGTTCCAATTGATGTGGTGGTCTCCAACTCGTCAAATCTGAACCCGATAGAACACATCTGGCATATGTCAGAGTTTATCGTCATCCTCCCCAGAATTAGGTGACTTGTCTGAGCAGATGTGGTGCCAACTCCCTTCACCGACCTAACAAAGCCTCATTACTTCCGTGTCACGACGCGCTGCCGCTGTTATCCGCGCCAAAGGTGTACATACCGGCTATTAAGCGGGTGGTCATAATATTCTGACTGATCAGTATGTGTGTGTGTGTGTGTGTGTGTGTGTGTGTGTGTGTGTGTGTGTGTGTGTGAGGGGGGGAGGGGGGGTTGTGGTGTGTGTGTGTGTGTGTGTGTGTGTGTGTGTGTGTGTGTGTGTGCGCGCGTTTTAATAACTTCAAATTTTCGGCCACTGACGCAAGATATCTTTTTTACATTAACGCTTGTAAGTAGGCTGTTTAGGTTTCTATGTTGGTAACGTCACGTAGCGCTCTTTATGAACATCACTGGCTGTGCTGTGTGCAGTCTGTGTCTGGTTGGCATTGTTGGAATATTTGCTATTGTAGTGTTGGGCAGTTGGATGTGAACAGCGCGTAGCGTTGCGCAGTTGGAGGTGAGCCGCCAGCAATGGTGGATGTGGGGAGAGAGATGGCGGAATTTTGAGAGCGGATGATCTGGACGTGTGTCCATCACAAAGAGTAAATTAGTAATACTGTGTATCTTGAAATGATCTATATATGATGACTTTTGAATATTATTAAGGTAAATACATCTATCTCTATCAAAATCTTTCATTTACTAACTATGTTTATCAGTAGTTAGTGCCTCCAGTAGTTGGAGTCTTTTGTTTATCTGGCAATATTGGCGCTCGCTGTATTGCAGTAGTTCGAGTAACGATTTTTGTGACGTAAGTGATTCATTAAAGGTATAGGTTATTGTTAGTCAGGGCCATTCTTTTGTAGGGATTATTGAAAGTCAGATTGCGTTGCGCTAAAAATATTGTGTGTCAGTTTAGTGTAGATCAGAATAAGTAAGGAGAGAAATATCTTAGTACATTCAGTTCTGCTCAGCTGTTTGAATATCAAATGACGTAAGAGGTTTACCAGCACAGTCATTCATTAATTTTTCTAAGGCGATGTTTCACGCTGACCCATGACAGTCATCTGCGTGATTTGTATAATAAATCTAAATGGTTGTTCATTAGTTTCGCTCGGTGTGTGTGAAACAACTCACATAGTAACATTCCGCTGGCAGTTTCAGATCTATTTTCGTTAGACGGTTATATAGTAAAAGGGTTCCTGGTAGCAGATGACAAGCTACAGAAAGCTGAGAACACTGACTTAACACCGACAATCACAAAACTAGTTTTTTTCATGGTAGGAACCTTTAACTATTTTCTTGAGTTATAGCTAAGATGACTTGTCGGCAATAAATTTAGAGTTAAGGAGACAGCACCAACTGATGGAGTACGAGCAGAATATTCGCACCGCCGTGCAGAGCAGCTCGCCGGTAGACGCGTGCAGGAGGCGTGGGAGAGCGGCCTGAGCTGGCGAGGCGAGCGCATCGCTGTTGTTGCGCGCTTCGCTTACTCGGCCGTTGAGAGCTCGTGAAGAGGTTTTCTGTGCTGTGGGCGCTGCGGAGAGCAAATTGTCGTGCGTTGTTTTGACAACGCGTGCAAATTGTCGTGTTCCGCGCCTCGCAGCATGGGAAAGAAGGGTGCGCAGAGGAAACCTGCCGCTACGAAGGGTCCTTCGGTTGTGCGACTCTCTGAGTCTGCCGACCGTGCAAGGAACTCCTGTGAAGACGAGTCGCGGCCTGTCCCCCCTTTGTACGTCAAGTGCAAAGGCGGGTGGACAGCGCTGTTCGACACCATGACGAAATGCGCTCGGAACGAGGTGGTCTACGAGTCTGTCGATACAGACTCGCTGATCTGCGTTCGAGCCGCAAACGTGGCCGACCACAGGGCGATCAAGGTCGCAGTGGCCGACCACATCGCCGACGCGCCGCCGGCGCGTGAGAAGGCACCCTCCGTAGGAAGGATGAAGACGACTAAGGCACTCCTCAGGGGGTTGCCTTGGTGCTGTGACGAGGCAGCGGTCCGGGAAGGGCTGCTGCGAGCCGGGTTTGGTAATGCAGCCGCAAGGTTGCACAACCGGACCAACAGGAAGAGGGCGCCGCTCTATGCCGTAACCGTGCAAACGGTCGACGGCGGGAGCGACATCTTCGACTTGCGGAAGTTGCTGGGCTTCCCGGTTACGACGGAGGCTCTCCCGACCGCCATGGATCCTCAGCCCCAGTGCTTCAGGTGCCAGGGCGAGGGCCATGTTGCGAAGTACTGCCGCAACGCGGCGCGGTGCGTCAAGTGCTCAGGTGAGCACGACAGCCGCGCCTGCGACCGCGGCAGCAACGCTCTGCCGACTTGTGTCCGGTGTGGCGGCCCGCACGTCGCCAGCTGGCGCGGTTGCGTGGCTTTCTCTAGCCGCAGCCGTGCCGGGGGCGGCGAAGCAGCCGCGGCCGCACCGACGCAGCAGCAGAAGAGAAGACGACGTCGGAAACGGCGTAGGGCGGAGAACAGCCCGGTGCAGCTGAGGGACGGCGCAGCAGCAGATCCACCTGCCAGGGGCGGGGACGGCCGCTCGGAAACGGGCCGCCAGGACGCAGCTCGCCCTCCCGCGAAGAGATGTGACCTCGAGCTCGGCATCGCCGTGAAGGAGGCCACAGCAGCCCTCAAAGCCGTAATGGCGGTGGAGAGGGCTGCCTTCGCAGCCGCCGTGGCTGCAGAGAAGGAAGAGGCCTTGAGGCAACTGCGTGCAGTCTTCGCCCAAGGCCTCAGTGCAGTCGTACCTGCGAACACTCCTGCGACCTCGCAGAAGGACGTTCGCGCGCCTGTCCCAGCGGTTGCCCCAGCAGCACCGCAGGTGAAAGGTGCAAAGAAGAAAACCGCCAGGGCAGTCTTCATCGCGCAAGCGTCGCCGCGCTGCCGCGCCGAACTTTTGTGTTACAGGGAGTAAGCCACTGCGGCCGGCCCAGGAGACAACGAGGGAGCCCAGCCGCGGCACCGGACTGACCCAGCGAACGACCACGCAGTACATAGGTAACGTTGCACGATACCTCACGCTAACCCCCCTCACCTTGCATGCTCTGTCGCAGCTAGCAAACCGCTACTGCTCTTACTTCCCGTCCTACTGTCGCAGAGGTTTTTTTCCCTTGGCGCTGGCCTTGGCACTTTTTTTCCTCTGCTCTTACAACCGCTACCCTTCGATCGCTTTCGACCACTACTATCTCCTGATGGACCATGTTAATGAGTAGCCTTACCCAGACGCATGGATAACATCACAGCCTGCATCCTGTGACGCCTTGATTCAAAACTAACATGCATACGGAGGTGACAGTAGAACTTTTGTGTTGGTCACCACGTTGGTGCGGGCGTGGAGGGGCCCCATCCTTAGTTTAAAGCGTGCAGGAGGCGGTGACGTCGGCAGTGCAGTGCGCTTCCTTGCCGGCAGCGGGCGCGGGCGCCGCCGGAGCCCCCTGGGGAGCGCTTTGTATAACTACGCACTATTACCTGGCCCCCGGCGGCAAACAATTGCCGCGCGCGGCGCCGTGCGTTTACTTACGCTAATTATTTTAACTGCCGGTGGCGCGTCGCGTCTCGGCAGACGCCGGGTGCGCGCGGCACGACGCGGCTGCAATTTGGCCAGCACTCTCATTACGGCGGCGCGCGCGTCAACACCGCCATTGTGGCCGCCCCCCATTGTCCTTTATCAAATATTCACACCTCCGCGACACCTACTCGCGACAAACTGCCTGCTGGCTGCCGCCTGCGTCACACACACGGCTGCCCCAAGAAGCCGCGCCTTTGCGCTAAATCTCGCGGAATGCTGGAGTTCTCCTCATCGCGGCCCGAATAGCAACCGCCATCGCGTGTAATTGTAATTGCCAGGAATGCACCCACTGGTTTTCGGGCTGCCTAAATTATTGTCCATACGGGCGAGATGTAACAGGTTAAAATATTATGAATGAAAATGGTTCTTCATGACACAAGTTGTGCCCTTACGCATAATATTCCGCCTGACGTTTCTTCTCGAGCAGCTATGTAAAGAGCGACTACACAAACAACGACTAAAGAGCACTCACTTGCTGCAGTTGGCATTTCGTTATCATTAATAGTGGCTAATCAGGTGATATTATACAGTACCCCTTTTCGCTGTTATTCGGAACATTTTGCGATTTCCGAGGCCGTGGTTAGAGTGTATCACCCGCCGAGCCGTCTGTTGATCTCAAAGTCAAGAAGAAAATTTTATGTACAGGTATTGCACTGGCTGGATATATGTGACCATTCTTACAAGATCTGATACTGGCTTTCGCTTTTAAGCAAAAATAACGAACACACCCTAATTAAACTTCGTGGCAGATTAAAACTGTGTGCCAGACCGAGACTCGAACTCGGGACCGTTGCCATTCGCGGGTAAGTGCTCTATCATCTGAGCTACCCAAGCACGACTCACGCCCCGTGCTCACAGCTTCACTTCTGCCAGTACCGCGTCTCCTACTTTCCAAACTTCACAGAAGCTTTCCTTTCTACCAGGAGTGCTAGTTCTGCAAGGGTCGCAGGAGAGCTTCTGTGAAGTTTGGAAAGTAGGAGACGAGGTACTGGCGGAAGTAAAGCTGTGAGGACGGGGCGTGAGTCGTGCTTGGGTAGCTCAGATGATAGAGCACTTGCCCGCGAATAGCAAAGGTCCCGAGTTCGAGTCTCGGTCTTGCACAGAATTTTAATCTGCCAGGATGTTTAATATCAGCGCACACTCCGCTGCAGAGTGAAAATCTCATTCTGGACAGCCTAATTAATCTCTCCGAACGTCAGGGTATCTAATGAGAGCATTATGCGCAAGTGCGCCGTTACAGATAAAAGACGTACTTTAAATAAACCATAGACACTGAGGGGGGTGAGATGTTACAAGTAGCATGTGGGAGCTCAACTTATCAAAAAGGTTAACAATGAAATTTATCGGAAACGTCTCGCCGTTTTTCCGTTATATGTGGCGGTTTCTGAAGTGGTGGTCAGAGTTGAATCTAATAGCTAAGTTCAAATTGCTGTGAGTGAATCGAAGTACCTGCTAACTTCATTTACAAACCATAGGATATTGCGAACTAGCGATGTGACTTACTATCCACAAACCATCCACGATTCGTCGTATTCATTTCCCATCATTCATCGCGCGAACTGTTACGAAGAGCAGCAAGCAACGGAATAGTATCAGACCCCAGAAGTGCACTTTTATCAAACATGTCTTTGAAATTATCCGATATTAATATTCTCGGCCGCCTACTGCAGATGCAACGAAGACGCTCCTGCACCGTTTTCGATAGGAAGTGTTTGATCACATACCATTCAGCCCGACTTTCGCTCCTTCTAACTTTCCTCTCCTCGCTCGCATGAACCGATTGTTATGAGGACAGCATTCTGGCACTGACAACGAGGTTCAAACCTGGGTAGGGAATTAGCGGAAAGTAAAGGCGGCTGCCTCTTGTAATGGGGATATTGGAAAGTTGGTACCACGCTACAAGAGATATCTAGGTCGGAGCGGCAAGGTGTTGTTGAATATTGGAAATAAAACATTTCTTACTTTCACTGTGGTTTTCAGTGATCGGTGGTTGGAAAAAAAGTAGCCCTCGTGGTGCTGTCGCAAGTAGTCGACTGTAAATGAAGTGTTTGTGTGATGCGCGGGCGCTGTTCAGTGTTTGTCGAGTGAGGCTGCTGTCGAGCTGGTCGCGTTCTTTTCTACGATTTTTTACGCCCTCTGTGTCAGCAGAGCAGCGCATTTTGACAAAATCGACGAAGTCGAGGCCTCATTCTTTCAGGCTTTAGAGTGCAAGCATCCGACTCCCCAGCCGAATGGTAAGCTTGGCTGACTGCCTGCCATGCTGAAGACCCGGGTTTAGTTCCTGATGCTGCAAGAGAGTTTTCTTTGGTTGTGGGACTGGATCGGGGTGCACTCAGGCTCGCACTGCCAGCTGAAGAGCTACTTGAATGATAAGTAGGGTCTCCGACGTCTGCAGAAGTCTACGCCCTTCCGTGGCGTATCGGAATGACGACACTTGTAGAGGACGACACGGCGGTCGGTCGGTCACGATTGGCCCGTCTGCGGCCAGAAGGGCGAAGCTCAGCTCTGTAGAGCGCATGCGGTATATGTACCCATTAATACGCCGTCACGCCAAAGAGCCAGGAGACTACTTGCGTTATGCGGCCCGCGCCCGCTCGGGGAGAATGAAGAGTGGGGCACAGCAGCCCGCACCATTAGTAGGCCGCTACGTCTGGGCTGCAGCTGCGGCAGCGCCTACCGCCGTCGTTAACATTTCCTAAATTCTCATTAAACGACCGCGACTGTACAGCGAGGACGAGTGCGGCCGCCGCGGGGAAGATAATCAAAGCTAAAAACGCCCCGCGCCGAGCGCTGCAGCCAGACCCAGGCCGGGGCTATCGGCGGATTCCATCTGGCCGCTCGCGCACAATTAAAGCCCGTAACGAGCGGCCGCACACAAGACGAGATCGATTAATCTCACGGCCGCGGCCATAACTACAGGCGCTGGCGGGCTTTGTCCGCGGCCGCCGCCTCATTACCGCGCGTTCACGCCCCCGCACCGCCGCCTCCACCAGTGCCGCGGGGGCGGCGCGCCGCCCCTCAAAGCAGGTGCCGGCCTCTGGCTGTGACCTGCGCGCCGATACACTCGCACACATTCCGATACCCCGCTGTCGCTCCTCTGCGGCTGCAATGTACACTGGCCCAAAAATTAGATCCCGCCACCAAATCGGGACTCAGTTACAGGGGGTAAATTTTATTTATTTTATTAAGTTAGGCATCTACACTACTGGCCATTAAAACTGCTACACCGAGAGGAAATGCAGATGATAAAGGCGTATTCATTGGAGAAATATGTTACACTAAAACTGACGTGATTACATTTTCACGCAATTTGGGTACATCGATCCTAAGAAATCAGTACCCACAACAACCTCCTCTGGCCGTAATAACGGCCTTGAAACGCCTGGGCATTGAGTCAAACAGAGCTTGGAGGGCGTGAACAGGTACAGCTACCCATGCAGCTTCAACACGATACCACAGTTCATCAAGAGTAGTGACGGGCGTATTGTGACGAGCCAGTTGCTCCAGACGTTTTCAATTAGTGAGATATCTGGATAATCTGCTGGCCAGGGCACCAGTCGAACATTTTCTGTATCATTAAAAGGCCCGTACAGGATCTGCAAATTGCGGTAGTGCAGCATCTTGCTGAAATGTAGGGTTTCGCAGGGATCGAATGACGGGTACAGCCACGGGTCGTAACATATCTGAAATGTAATGTCCACTGTTCAAAGTGCCGTCAATGCGAACAATAGGTGACCGATACGTGTAACCAATGGCACCCCATACCATCACGCCGGGTGATACGCCAGTATGGCGATGACGAATAAACGCTTCCAATGTGCGTTCACCGTGATGACGTCAAACACGGATGCGACCATCATGATGCTGTAAACAGAACCTGGATTAATCCGAAAAAATTACGTTTTGCTATTCGTGCACCCAGGTTCGTCGTTGAGTACACCATCGCAGGTGTTCCTGTCTGTGATGCAGCGTCAAGGGTAATCGCACCCATGGTCTCCGACCTGATAATCCATGCTGATGCAAACGTCGTCGAACTGTTCGTGCAGATGGTTGTTGTCTTGCAAACGTTTCCATCTGTTGACTCAGGGATCGAGACGTGGCTGCACGATCCGATACAGCCATGCGGATAAGATGCCTTTCATCTCGACTGCTAGTGATACGAGGCCGTTGGGATCCAGCATGGCGTTCCTTATTACCCTCCTGAACCCACCGATTCCATATTCTGCTAGCAGTCACTGGATCTCGACCAACGCGAGCAGCAATGTCGCGATACGATAAACCGCAATCGCGATAAGCTACAATCCGACCTTTATCAAAGTCAGAAACGTGATTGTACGCATTTCTCCTCCTTGCACGAGGTATCACAACAACGTTTCACCAGGCAACGCCAGTCAACTGCTGTTTGTGTATGAGAAATCGGTTGGAAACTTTCCTCATGTCAGCACGTTGTAGGTGTCGCCACCGGCGCCAACCTTGTGTGAATGTTCTCTGAAGGTAATCATTAGCATATCACAGCATCTTCTTCCTGTCGGTTAAATTTCGCGTCTGTATCACGTGATCTTCGTGGTGTAGCAATTTTAATGGCCAGTATTTTATTTCATCTCTCAAGACGATGGCCTTTAGGCTCTCTGTTACGTCAAACCAGACTTTTTCAGTGAATAAACATTACAGTTAGTATAAACTGTCGGAAAGTGATGCAATACCCTCAAAGACTGCGCTCAATGACACCATTGATGGGAAAAAATTGGAACACCGTGAGCGATATGAATGAAAGTTACCATGCATGTTTCTACATCTGACAGAAGATGTCTATACCAATTCCAGCCCTGGCAGAGACTGAAACCCATGCGCCACGGAACCACAGCACGCCCCTGAGGGAGAAGAAAGAAAATCGCGTAACCCATTGATACAGTGGAGATAGGACGTGTCGCTTTATTTTGTGTCCTGTGGCCTTTAGCTACCGTACGATATCGAGGTAATTTAAATTTGTTTCAGGGAGACATGTACCTGCCAACAAAAAAATAAGTACGTTACTTTATTTTTTCAGAGGGATAATAAAATATTTACGACTACCTCTCAAATACTCATAACTTGAACGTTGTTGTTTCTCCATATTGCTAATGCTTCTGAGAGTCAGTACCACATTTTATGAGTCAGATATGATCTGTATATAATTTTTTTTTTACTATGGACCATAAAAAAATCATTTATTATCCTTTTATAGTATTTTATGTTCAAACAACTGTATTTATTACTTTTTTGTAATTGCAATCGATTTCAAAACCACCCAACTCCTCAGGCAAGATGATATCAATACAAAATGATGGTTCAAATGGCTCTGAGCACTATGGGACTTAACATATATGGTCATCAGTCCCCTAGAAATTAGAACTACTTAAACCTAACTAACTTAAGGACAGCCGGCCGAAGTGGCCGTGCGGTTAAAGGCGCTGCAGTCTGGAACCGCAAGACCGCTACGGTCGCAGGTTCGAATCCTGCCTCGGGCATGGATGTTTGTGATGTCCTTAGGTTAGTTAGGTTTAACTAGTTCTAAGTTCTAGGGGACTAATGACCTCAGAAGTTGAGTCCCATAGTGCTCAGAGCCATTTGAACCATTTGAACTTAAGGACATCACACACATCCATGCCCGAGGCAGGATTCGAACCTGCGACCGTAGCATACAAAATGAGCTACGAGCATTTTACACATTAATTTGCCTTACAATCTTCCCATATGTCTAAAACTAAATATTTGATCATCATATATCGCAAAAGTGGGGTATTGAATAGATGTTTATTAACAGCGAAATATAGATTTCGCGTTACTGGAATCATCTATGAAGGAAGGAAGCTCTGGCAGGAAGGGCGCTATATACAGGGTGTTACAAAATGGTACGGCCAAACTTTCAGGAAACATTCCTCACACGCAAAGAAAGAAAATATGTTATGTGAACATGTGTCCGGAAACGCTTACTTTCCATGTTAGAGTTCATTTTATTACTTCTCTTCAAATCACATTAATCATGGAATGGAAACACACAGCAACAGAACGTACCAGCGTGACTTCAAACACTTTGTTACAGGAAATGTTCAAAATGTCCTCCGTTAGCGAGGATACATGCATCCACCCTCCGTCGCATGGAATCCCTGATGTGTTGATGCAGCACTGGAGAATGGCGTATTGTATCACAGCCGTCCACAATACGAGCACGAAGAGTCTCTACATTTGATACCGGGGTTGCGAAGATAAGAGCTTTCAAATGCCCCCATAAATGAAAGTCAAGAGAGCTGAGGTCAGGAGAGCGTGGAGGCCATGGAATTGGTCCGCCTCTACCAATCCATCGGTCACCGAATCTGTTGTTGAGAAGCGTACGAACACTTCGACTGAAATGTGCAGGAGCTCCATCGTGCATGAACCACATGTTGTGTCGTACTTGTAAAGGCACATGTTCTAGCAGCACAGGTGGAGTATCCCGTATGAAATCATGGCGGTGAATCAAGGAAGTACAGTACATACTTATGAAACTAAAATGAGCTCTAACATGGAAATTAAGCGTTTCCGGACAGAGTCCCACATAACATCTTTTCTTTATTTGTGTGTGAGGAATGTTGCCTGAAAGTTTGGCCGTACCATTTTGTAACACCCTGTATACATAACGCTAATATGCTTGATACACAGACTTCTGGTCATAACTTTAAAATATCGTTGTGGTAGAAATCGGCTGAAAGTATGTGGTGTGTAGGCTTCTGTCTGTTTATCACATTCAGTAAGGGATCAATGAATTCTCTTATTAACTATGAAAACATATCGTTACAGCTCATATTCACCTTGTACACATTGCTCTGAGGTATCTGTGCCAGGTAAAGCAAGTGAACGAGGAACATGATATAGCGTTTTCGTGTGCTGTGATATACGTCGAGTTGAAGTGTATGACAGATTTTTACTAACATCTACAGCCACAAATACTTACGAGTAAGTACCAAACGAACGGTAATGTGTGGCAGACGGTACTTTGTACAAAAATTAATCACCCTGTTTCGTTCCAGTCACGTATGGTGGGAGGCAAAGATGCTTGTCAGAATAGATCCGTATATGTTCTGCACTACCTCCTTTTTTGTTTTTTTGTTTTTTTATTTATTTTTTTTTTCTTCACGACTCCGATGGCAGCTGAATGTTTCCTCTTTCTACCAGGAACAACTTCCTATGTATATATACACAACGTCGCTTTTTTCCTGAAAGGACAGTGTGGTGTCACCGCCAGACACCACACTTGCTTGGTGGTAGCTTTTAAATCGGCCGCGGTCCGTTAGTATACGTCGGACCCGCGTGTCGCCACAATCAGTGATTGCAGACCGAGCGCCGCCACACGGCAGGTCTAGTCTAGAGAGACTCCCTAGCAGCTGTACAGCCGACTTTGCTAGCTATGGTTCACTGTCTACATACGTTCTCATTTGCAGAGACGACAGTTTTAGTATAGCCTTCAGCTACGTCATTTACTACGACCTAGCAAGGTGCCATATTCAGTTACTATAGTTACTATCTTCAAGAATGTAATCTGAACAAATAATATTGTGACTCATGTACCGTCAAGAGCGACGTTCATCATTAATTGATTAAAGTTAAGTATCAAACTAATTACGTCCGATTTCTGAATTCTCATTCCTTGTCATGTTCCAGACCTCACGTCAGTATAGTTCTTCCCTCCTCACGCCAGCCTGCGTGAGCTAAAACGCGTGCATTTCGGCCTCCTGTAGCAACATGGTGTTGGCTCTTCTGCCAACACAACAGACAGATTACTCAACCCCGGAAAATAGCATCTGAATCCCACGAAGCTGATAACGTAATAGTGAATCTTTGCAACTGTGAAGTCACTAACTGTTATTTTCAAGATAAGGGAATAAATGCAGGAAATATCAAAGCTCTGCAAATAATTCTAGAAAATACCATTTGTTTCTTGGCCTTTTTTCTAAACTTTGATGCTTCTTGTATTTATTTCGTGGTTTCTTTATATTATCGTGATAATCACGTCACAGACCAAGCATAGAAAAACGTTTTCTCTAGCGGTTTATCGAACAATGTAAAAAAAAAGTTCATATGATGACATAAATGAGGTAATTTTATATTCTATTCTGTAATAACGTCACTAGCATAATGGTAATAATAACATGGCAATCGCAGTTTAACAGACGAGAGAATAACTGGTAAGACCCCGGGATATTTTCGGTACGCAGGCGCTCCGGCCATTTTCTGGTAGCACAGAAGCTGTCGCTCGGCAGTCGCAGACAGACAGACAGACAGACAGCACTCCCGAAGATTGGTATCGATTCCTCCGAAATGAGCTTAAAGCGGTAATGGCGTAATAACGTTATGAAAACAGAATTGCAGCTCCTCCGAACTAGGGGGATGCACACAGCGCTGGGTGTACCACACTATTAGATCCATATCAACGCGGACGTCGACGGCGTCCGGGGCAGGGTGTTTAGCATAATGCGTCGCCAAACAGGCGCACAATGGGCGCTAAGTAATGGAGGTACCACGTTCTCTATCGGCAACACTTTTTATGTGTACACACACACACACACACACACACACACACACACACCCGCGCGCACACCACCTCCGCGGACATCCCAAATTGCTTTCTGCAAGATTCAATCTCTATAATTATTGTGAGTGGTGCGGCCAATTTAAGAGATTGTTTTCCGGCATTGTGCACTTTTACTTCTTTCTACATCCTGCATCATTTTATCTCTCCCTCTCTGCACTTTCCGCCCTTTTCCTACTCGTCCCCACCGCCCGGCCCCCCATCCCCGCCCCCCTCGCCGTTTTTGAATCCGCGTTGATATAAAAAGTCGTCTCCATACGCGAACCAAAAAACAAGCCCGAGTGGCAGGGCGGGCAGGCGTTCGTGCGCATGCGCGGGCCGCCTCCGTTTCATTAGCTAATGCACCCCTTGCCTGCGTTCCAACCGCCGGGCCAAGGCGGAGGGAGCTGTTAGGACGCGCTGTCCCGGGATTGCATCCGCTGGTGACCGGCACCGACGCAGCGGTGGCCCTGGTCACCAACTTGGGAGTTCTTTGCGTCTGGCGTGTCTCTCTTCTCCAGGCGACTATAGGTGGCACCGCTGAACCAAGCCACGTAGCAACCCAGCTCGGCGCCGCCGCTAACACCGCCACGGAATGTAATGAAGTGCCTTAAGCCGTCGGCACACGGACCGTGCTGTCGAACGTTAACGTTGAGCGTGCCAAGTTCAACGTGCTGCTGAAACTGCGGCAAGACGCAGTCAATACCTTCGCTGCGCAGTGCCGATGGTACTGTTACCGACGACTGTGCCGCCAAAGCGGAGTTATTGAACGCAGTTTTCCGAAATTCCTTCACCAGGGAAGACGAATGGAATATTCCAGAATTTGAAACACGAACAGCTGCTATCATGAGTTTCTTAGAAGTAGATACCTTAGGGGCTGCGAAGCAACTCAAATCGCTTGATACGGGCAAGTCTTCAGGTCCAGATTGTATACCGATTAAGTTCCTTTCAGATTACGCTGATAAAATAGCTCCCTACTTAGCAATCATATACAACCGCTCGCTCACCGATAGATCTGTACCTACAGATTGGAAAATTGCGCAGGTCGCATCAGTGTTTAAGAAGGGTAGTAGGAGTAATCCATCGAACTACAGACCTATATCATTGACATCGGTTTGCAGTAGGGTTTTGGAGCATATACTGTATTCAAACATTATGAATCACCTCGAAGGGAACGATCTATTGATCCGTAATCAGCATGGTTTCAGAAAACATCGTTCTTGTGCAACGCAGCTAGCTCTTTATTCGCACGATGTAATGGCCGCTATCGACAGGGGATCTCAGGTTGATTCGGTATTTCTGGATTTCCGGAAAGCTTTTGACACCGTTCCTCACAAGCGACTTCTAATCAAGCTGCGGGCCTATGGGGTATCGTCTCAGTTGTGCGACTGGATTCGTGATTTCCTGTCAGGAAGGTCGCAGTTCGTAGTAATAGACGGCAAATCATCGAGTAAAACTGAAGTGATATCAGGTGTTCCCCAGGGAAGCGTCCTTGGACCTCTGCTGTTCCTGATCTATATAAATGACCTGGGTGACAATCTGAGCAGTTCTCTTGGGTTGTTCGCAGATGACGCTGTAATTTACCGTCTAGTAAGGTCATCCAAAGACCAGTATCAGTTGCAAAGCGATTTAGAAAAGACTGCTGTATGGTGTGGCAGGTGGCAGTTGACGCTAAATAACGAAAAGTGTGAGGTGATCCACATGAGTTCCAAAAGAAATCCGTTGGAATTCGATTACTCGATAAATAATATAATTCTCAAGGCTGTCAATTCAACTAAGTACCTGGGTGTTAAAATTACGAACAACTTCAGTTGGAAAGACCACATGGATAATATTGTGGGGAAGGCGAGCCAAAGGCGGCGTTTCATTGGCAGGACACTTAGAAGATGCAACAAGTCCACTAAAGAGACAGATTACACTACACTCGTTCGTCCTCTGTTAGAATATTGCTGCGCAGTGCGGGATCCTTACCAGGTGGGATTGACGGAGGACATCGAAAGGGTTCAAAAAAGGGCAGCTCGTTTGGTATTGTCACGTAATAGGGGAGAGAGTGTGGCAGATATGATACGCGAGTTGGGATGGAAGTCATTAAAGCAAAGATTTTTTACGTCGCGGCGAGATCTATTTACGAAATTTCAGTCACCAACTTTCTCTTCCGAATGCGAAAATATTTTGTTGAGCCCAACCTACATAGGTAGGAATGATCATCAAAATAAAATAAGAGAAATCAGAGCTCGAACAGAAAGGTTTAGGTGTTCGTTTTTCCCGCGCGCTGTTCGGGAGTGGAATGGTAGAGAGATAGTATGATTGTGGTTCGATAAACCCTCTGCCAAGCACTTAAATGTGAATTGCAGAGTAGTCATGTAGATGTAGATGAACGCTCAGGAACGATGCGACTTGTGCATACGGTACGTGGGCCCCAACGTGGTATACGCGATCGCAACGCACTCCAGCGGCAGTTGAGGGATGTTTCTAGTTCGTAAATCACGCTGTTTACTCAACGGGCCCGCGTAAAATTCCCACGTTAGCACTATTAAAAGGTACATTTCCACCATTGTCCACGAAAAGGAAAGTACCATGTCGAATCAGTAAGGACACAGGCTTATATAAGTTCCATTACAAATAGTGCGGTACAAATTTGGAATACTTTTCCGCATAAGAATAATAAATAATGTTTATTATTTCATCATTACCACATTTTAGTAAAACCCCAAGGTCAGTCTTACTTTATCACTGTTACTACCCAGTAGCAGAAGCTTTGCAACATGTGAATTACGAAGCGTAATAGAAAAAGGAGCAAGATATCTTTAAACAGGTAGCGCAAGCTGTCTAGTAGATTAAGCCAATCGAACAAAGTTACCCCTAAAAAAAAAAAAAAAAAAAAAAAAAAAAAAAAAAAAAAAAAAAAAAAAAAAAGGTGAACTTATATTTACATAACATCAACTATTATAGCATATACTTATATTAAACTAAAAATAAAGTATCAGAACCTAATAAAAATGCGAATGTTAAGAAAAAAAATTTAGATGCGTCAAGACGCAAAACACTGCCCGAACAAACAACGCACTTCAAGACAAGGATTCTACTCACTACGCTAAGCCATCAACACAGCCTCTCCATCTAATCATAGTATGTTACCCCTTGCTGAAAACCATAATCGTAGATATGTTACTAATTGAAATTTAATTATAACAAATTGTACCAAGAACAAGGCGTTTTGGGAGGATCTTCAGCGTGTCGCTGCCTTCAAATAGCCTACTCTCGTAATACGCAAGTTACAATCATTCTTTTGCCACGAATACGATGTTCCTCATTATTTTGTTGGAACAAATCACACAGTTAACAGCGGGTTTTCCAGTGATTCTCAATTTGCTGGTGCTCAGAAACGGCATATGTAGGTATAGGCTTGAAATGAGTGCCAATATGGCGCCTCACAACTCTGTACTGAAGAGAGACGGCATGCGTGTGACGTAGGTAGCATTGTACCATCTCATTAGTCAACGCTCAGACGCTCGCTCAGAATATCTGACATGCCAGACATTCCTCTGCACGTTCGGAAAGACTCCCGAACGTGCTATTCCACGCTATGACGTCAGAAACTCGGCACGCTCAACGCTCAACGTTCGGATGCACGGTCCGTGTACCGACGGCTTTACTGTCACCTGAACGCCAGCGCTGGATGTGTCCCTTGACTTTGTCGATGTAATACACTGTCTGATCCACCGTGTCCGGCCACCTACTGAGCCGTGGCGCTCGTTACTGGCGCGCCAGTCTCTTGGATGTCCATTATCGATCCTTCGATGTTCCTTATCTTTGCTTGCCTCGTTGTTTTCCGCATTCGCGGGGCGAGTGGCAGTTGACGTTTGCTCGGCCTACCTGCTGAGACGCCGCGAGGTACGAGGTGGGAAGCAACCACGTATGTGTGCAGTTGGTTGTACGCGGTCTGCCAGTTCAGGATGGAGGATATGTGTTGGCTGCCGGCCTGTCTGCTCTCCTGATTTTGCTCGCCGTGCCTTGCTACCGCCTAGCTTGGGTTGCTGCCTGATGGATGTGTGTGATATTCTTAGGTTAGTTAGGTTTAAGTAGTTATAAGTCTAGGGGACTGACGACCTCAGATGTTAAGTCCTATTGTGCTTAGAGCCATTTGAACCATTTTTGAACAGTGGCTCCGTCAACAAAGTCAAAGATTGTGCGGTAACGGTATCAACGAAATGGTCTCTCGGTGGGAGAGGCGTGTTTTTTTACCGTGGTGACTGTGTAGACATGAACAATCAATATGCAGGATGTTAATGGCGTTTATTTTATTTAAAAATCTCTAAGGGTCTTCACAAATTCAGAAGCATTACTTTTCAGCACGCCCTCTTGACTCTGCTTCCGCATAAATGTCGCTCCACACAAACTGTCACAAATTGTGAACTAAGATATTCCATCTTTAATGATCGTTTTATCATCAGTCGAAAACGGAGGAATCGGCTGTGTTCAGCTGCTGTGGCGTCGACCGCTTAAATGGTGATGACGGCACGGTGTACCGCGGAGTGAGGCGTGATGTTTCGCCGGTAACAGAAAGAGCAGAACGAGCACACTGTGTCCCGGGCCTGACGCTCTTGCCCGCCTCGCCTGCGGAGAGCCGCCAATTCGCAACGCGACGAGACGTGCGCGCTCCCATCGGCAGCTGGAGGGCTCGGGGCTCCCCCTTTCCCACCCTCAATCAATAGGCGCCTGGAAACGGGCGTTTGGCCCGGAAGAGGGTGGCAGGAGGCGGGGGTGTGGAGGCGGCCGGGCCCTGGGTGCGCCGGGCCGGGCCGGGCCGGGCCACGCGCCAATTACACGCCCACTTTCCCTCTAACGCCGTTTGCATACATTTGCAAAGTAGCAGCAGCCGTCGGCGGCAGCCGCGACGCACCCGCCGCACGCCGCCGACCAGAAGACAATATCGAGGCCGGAGGGCCGGCATAGCGGCGGCACAATCGCCGCAATAAAATACGGCCGCCACAGGGGTTCGGGGGGGGGGGGGGGGGGGGGGAGGCGGGGGTGCCGTGGGGGAGGGGCACGCCGCCCGGCTCGGCGCAAGATTTACGCGAGCGCCCTGTCGCGCGTCTGCGAGCAGCGCAAAGCGCCGCCGCGCCGTCACCGGATACCTCCTGCGGGACTCCTATCTGCCTGCACAGTGGATCTCCTTTTATTTCTGCGACGGATAGCAATCAACCAAGCAGACTAGCAACTACCGCACATAGTGAGCCATATACCTGTAAAGGTGATACTTCTGCGCGATGTCTCGCCTAAGCGTGGAGAGGCCTCAGTGGCTTTCTAGTCCAGTCCCTCTAAACGGGTAAATATTTGAAACTTCCTGGCAGATTGAAACTGTGTGCCGGACCGAGACTGGAACTCGGGAGCTTTGCCTTTCGCGGGCAAGTGCTCTACCGACTGAGCTACCCAAGCACGACTCACGCCCCGTCCTTACAGCTTCAATTCCGCCAGTACCTCGTCTCCTCCCTTCCAAACTTCACAGAAGCTCTCCTGCGAACCTTGACCTTGCCCCCTCCTGGAAGAAAGGAGAGCTTCTGTGAAGTTTGGAAGGTAGGAGACGAGGTACTGGCGGAATTGAAGCTGTGAGGACGGCTTGGGTAGCTCAGTCGGTAGAGCACTTGTCCGCGAAAGGCAAATATCCCGAGTTCGAGTCTCGGTCCGGCACACAGTTTTAATCTGCCAGGAAGTTTCATATCAGCGCACACTCGGCTGTAGACTGAAAATTTCATTCGGGAAAATATTTAATTAATTGACTATTAATATTTTCAATCACCGATGCGTACAAGAGGCAAAATTACAAATTTAATGACAGTAATCGCAGGCCGATTGAGTGAGTAGGGAACAAGTCGGGCAACTTAATAGGCATATACACTAAATTCTCACTAATCCGGCCCTCACAAGGGAAATTCCTCATCGTATTCCCCTCATATCTAGTGGTAAGCTGGCCCATTGGATAGCCCGTCTAAAACGGAACACAGACGAAGCCTGATGACCTCAGATGTTAAGTCCGCCGGCCGGGGTGGCCGAGCGGTTCTAGGCGCTACAGTCTGGAACCGCGTGACCGCTACGATCGCAGATTCGAATCCTGCCTTGGGCATGGATGTGTGTGATGTCCTTAGGTTAGTTAGGTTTAAGTAGTTCTAAGTTCTAGGGGACTGATGACCTTAGAAGTTAAGTCCCATAGTGCTCGGAGCCATTTGAACCATTTTTGAAGCAGGAAAGCAGGAAGAATGTGTATTGAACTGTGGGAAAAAGAATCAAAATATCAAGAAGAACAAACCGATTTAAAAAAAAAATCATAAATATTATGTTCGTTAAGATAAGTGCGCGAACATCGTACTGTTGTAGAGAGAAAACTCTGTAGTTTTACATGGTTCCCGCTATGTAGCAGCATCTAGAAGTGCAAGAATTTTTAAATCAAAGGATTAATGAACGATGGATAGGTCGCACTGGACTAAATGACTCAGCCTTACATTACTGGCCTCCAAGGTCACCGGACACGACTGTATGTGATTGTTTCTTGTGGGGCTTATAAAATACCCTGTTTGTGTGCTTCCGTTACCAATAGCAATGAATGAACTGAGACATCGGATAACAGCAGCTGTGGAAGCTGTAACTCAACGCATGTTCGCTGCAGTGTGGGGACAATTTGAATACCGCACTGACATATACAGTGCATCTTAAGGGATTTTGGGAGGGGAGGGGGCATATTGAAAACCTATAAAAAGATATGTAAATAAACTTTTGAGCTTCCAGTTCATCAAAAAACAAAATTTCTTGTACATATTTATTAGACGTGACAAATCGGACGATACACAAGGTTGTTGTGAGGCATGGTTTCTTGGATGGTGGTACACTCCAGTAGGAATTTTTTTTTGCAGCCCTTTTATATTATTTTGCGTATCTCTTGCTCCTACGTGGAAGTCTGTACGCTGCAGTTTTTTCGACCAATAGAGTTACTATCTGCAGCAGTGCGACGAAGTGACGTCTTGACGTTATATGCCTTTAAAGTTCATCTTAGCCGTCGAGAAGTTCGCATGCACATATGAATAATACTTGCTTTCGGTGTTATCTCAAACTTAAAAACTCGATAAGAATAGAGATTTCTCTGCTGTCTTGGTCTTGTGTGAAAGAGGACGAACGAAATCTTATACCATTGCCAATCTGATATCCGTTACGGCTGGGGCTTTGTGGACGGTGCACACACAATCTGAAACCACGATTTCAGATTTTACGTGTTCAACACAAGTCCAAAAATGGAATCAGACAGCTACCTCATCTGAGCAGAATAACTGCTCCATTTGAATGAACCAAGTTTTGTTTCATGGAGAACTGTAGCTGATACAGTTCCTTTGCGCTCCTAGACAGTACATATGAATTCGTTTGAAAATTCAGCCATATTAGCAAAAAGGTCATGTAAAGGAAAAGTCCAACTAGGATTCCAAAAATGGGGCACGAATGCATAAATCACAAATGAAAGACTAGTCACTAACGTTATTTGATTCAGGACATCTGAACTGTTTCTAGACCATCCACGCGTAACGGGTGACAGCTGATCGCTTGATAAGTGACTGACATACCACTTGCGGCTGAGAATCGCATGGAAATTGCCCTATGAGGTCGCCGTCCTTCAGATTTATGCGTCCGACGTCAGGTTCCCACGGGACCGAGTGTTAATCGCATCAGGAGTCTCTATAAAGCTGGGAAATTTAGCGGTCGTAAAATGGGTGGTGCTCGGCCGCTGTAAGCGCCTGGATTAAGCGGTCAGTTCCTAACCTGGCGGCCGAACCGGATCTCGTCCAAACTCCCTGGCGACGGGTCAGTCAACCAGCACGAGGACTTTAGGCGACTTCCCGGCCGCGTCGCCACCTGTCTGCGTCACTCATTCCTGGATCTCGGGAAGTCGTCACGAAAAGCGTGAATCCAGACAGCATAATACCAAAAACCTTCTTGATAATTTCTGCTCACTTTATTTTTGTACAGTATCGAGGAGACAACTGAAGTCTTTTTACACAGTATTGCATCTGCAGTGTTTGATTTCTTTGTGGCGAGACGCCTGCATCAGCCCCACACGTCTCATCTCTTACGTAAGACAATGAATCACATGTTGATAGTGGAGCATGAAATAGTGCAAGTGTAATCAAATGTAAGCATGATACAGTGTGTGACAAGTATTGACCTATGTGAAATAAAGTGAAGAGGAGAACCGCACGGGAAATGACCGAGGAGAAGCCCTCGGACGTTGGCGCGCCAGGTACATATAGTCTGCGGCCGCGAGCTCGGCTCCAGTTCACCACCGGCAATGGAGGGTGAAGCTTTGACAATGCCAGCCACTCGTGCTGGCGAAACGTCACTAAAATCGTTAGATGAACGTCCACCGAAGAACCCGATACAGAAGCCAATAGGCAGTTTGTCAACAAGTGGCCACGAAAGCCTTAACAATTTTGAAATAAAGTCGTCATAACTTCCAAACCGTTTGCGTTAGGACGTTCAAACTGCACAGATGGCCGCGGGGCGTGATGGGAATTAGTATGTGCTGTTTGATTTAGCGACGAGGCCCACTTTCATTTGAATGGGTTCTTCAATAAGCAAAATTGGCGCGTCTGGGAGACTGAGAAACAGCATTTTGCCATCGAGAAATCTCTTCACCCTCAACGGGTGACTGTGTGTGTGTGTGTGTGTGTGTGTGTGTGTGTGTGTGTGTGTGTGAGTGTGTGTACCGTCCTGTCACGGAATAATTGGTGCGATATTCCTTGGTAGCACGGCGACTACCGAACGGTACGTGAAGGGTTTGGAAGATGATGTCATCCTCATTATCCAAAGTGACCCTGATTTCGGCAAGATGTGGTTCATGCAAGACGGAGCTCGACCCCATCCTTGAGGTTCTGGCTCGGAAGTACCTAGAGGCCACTGGCATGGGCCACGGTTGGCCGCCATATTCTCCAAATCTGAACAATTGGTTCAAATGTCTCTAAGCACTATGGGACTTAACACCTTAAGTCATCAGTCCCCTAGACTTAGAACTACTTAAACCTAACTAACCTAAGGACATCACACACATCCATGCCCGAGGCACG
This sequence comes from Schistocerca americana, assembly GCF_021461395.2. Classification (NCBI taxonomy): domain Eukaryota; kingdom Metazoa; phylum Arthropoda; class Insecta; order Orthoptera; family Acrididae; genus Schistocerca; species Schistocerca americana. Next base: position 553,147,561 of record NC_060123.1, on the reverse strand, counting down.
ATTAGAGCCTGCGACCGTAGCAAGCCGCGTGGTTTCGGACTAGAACCGCTCGGCCACAGCGGCTGGCGAATATGAAACCATGCGACTCTTTTTTGTGGGGCTATGTTACAAACAAGGTGTACAGCAATAACCCCCAAAACTATTGTTGAGCAGAAAACAGCCATTCCCGTGGTCATCCACAGCATCGATGTTCTGACACTTCAGTGGGTGATATAGAATTTCGCTGTTCGTCTGCGCCATACCATCGTCAATGATGGCACGCATATAGAACATGTCATAACCTAAATCTGAATATCTGTAGTGACATTTACATGTTAAATAAAGTGTGTGCACGCTGTCGTTTGCAACTACTTTATGTTTTTCTCATTTAGTTCAATAATTTCCACCCTGTATACTTGTCATAATTCGTATAGGGGTTGTGCTTGTACATCTAACACACAAGAATGTATCTGCATTTATGGTTCCTTGCAGCATGACGCCTACATGTCAAACAGTGCATAACATACCACACAGGGTGTCCCAGGAAAATATTCAGGCACATGCCAGAAACGTTCTTTCGAAACAAAGACGTCCTGTAAACAGGTGCTCTAAAATGCATACCTAAATAGTTATGAGCTCTCGTTCAGTAGAAGAGATATATTTCAGTATAGTGAAGATGAAGAACTGATCAAAGCTTTTAAGGTATACACTTTAGAGCCCTAGTTTACTCGACATTTTTCCTTATTTTCGTCCATAATTCTATCCCACAGGAAATGGAAAGCAAAGAGATTGGTGTAGAAGAGATGTGTTTCACGGTACCGAAGATGAAGAAGTGTTCACAGCTCTCAAGGTTTGCATGTTAGAGACCATGTTTACCAGCCTTATTTGCATCGAATGATCATTTCTGTTAACTCCCTGAATACTGATCATTTCTTCTGGGACAACCGGTATACACTACAGAAAACTAAGTAATATTAGAACTTTTGTAACTGTGGCTGGTTGTTGAATGCATCTTCATGAGCAAGTAATGTTTTAATGTATTTTATAGTTTATAGACTTACGTGTATTTTTTTCGCCGTGAATAAAGTGTGATTGTCCTCGTTATCCCATTACCTTAAGCTTAACACCTAGAAGTATGTTTGTCTATGCTACCAAAAGTTTTGTCTCAGAACGCCAGTGCGTGTCTTAAACGTAATCCTTGAAAACGACGTAAACACACTGAAGCGGATTCCCTCCTGCTTTCACCAGTACGATGTTGGTTACTGACATATGCTGTAAGAACCACTGTAGTTTCTTCAGTTTTTATCCCAACCGTCACATACCGGTAAATTTAGTTAAGAGGGCTGTATTTATCTGTATGTTTTATTATGTCTTCTCATAACGTGGTAATGAATTTTATACTTTACACACACGGCGAATACGACAAAGGTTGACACGTGCTAAAGAGGCTCACATTTTCCTTCTTGGTATTAATGTTGCCTACTGCCGTGTTTTCCGAACGTCAATAATTTTTAGTTTATTCAGCGCTGTACTGTGAAACATGGATATATTTTTGTCACTGGTACGTCTAACATTGATGAATATATTGACTGCAGCTGTAACCACTTGAAACGACCTAATGTCGCAATTGAAATATTGGATATTGTAATAAAGAGTACAGTCGATAGCGAATATGAAGTCATTTTAAAGAGTTGTTTAGTCGCTGAGGACCCTGTTTATTCTTTGAGGAGGTTGGTCCTCGTGGCGCTTCTTTATCTTCAGTATTTCAAGTAGACACTTTCTGTTCACTGTGCCAATAGTGGAGAATATCTACATCTAGAGTTTCTGGTATCCGTATCAGCCCTGCGTAAAGGGAGAGCCTGTTTTCTACTGTTTACTGCTTCAGTGGTATTATTTAAGTTTTGTGCACACTGATTCACTTGTTTTTACTCTTCCGTACCTTAATCGGTAAAAATGGAACACTTATAGGATCTAAGGATCTGATATATTAAATTTGCATTGAGACATTTGGCTGACATCTTTATCTACGATAATGATAGAAGCTGAAGAAACGAGTTAATATTTGTATTCTGGCTGGAACTTGTCTACAAGGAAGGTATGCTAGCTATTACACCACGCAGCATTAAATCCAACACCTGTGCATGGACTTCAACTCACATTTTCAGCACAAATTTTAATTTATATCTTCAGCTTCTATATTTATCGTAGATAAAGATGAGACTCAAATGCTCGAGGAAAGGTTAGTTATATCAGATCTATAGATCACCTACGCCTGAGGTACGGGCAGGATTTCCCCGTTACGTATGATGCTGGGATACTATTTCAACACCAGAGAGCTTCGGCAATAGTGACGAGCTAAGAAGAGGAAAATAAACTGATGCTGTGTACTGAAGCTTGTTACGCAAGGCACTGGACTAGAGATTGCTCCATGCAGCTGTGTTAGCTATAATGCTGTGGTGGTGTAATGGCTAGCACACCTGAGTAGGAACCAAGATGACACAGGTTCAAGTGGCAACCATGATAAAGATTTTAATTCATTTCTGCAGCTTCTATCATTACCAACCATATAGGATCACTTTGTTGTCCATCTGTTAAGACTCCATTTTCTCAGGAGTGAGTAGAGGTATCAAGCTGAAATTTACTTCAAATACTAAGGTCTATAGTCTCTTTGCACAGTAACAAAACTTTACCTTCTAAGTCAATGCAGTCCAAAGATACGGTCAGTTATGCCACACATTTTGATACTCGCAAGCTCAGTCATCAAAACGTATAGACGTACTATCTAACTACATAATTAATTTTGTACGGAACCCTCAGAGGCCAGGTCCTATGCGCACTTATACGGTTTTTTTCCCTATGTAGTATGATGTACAGTCTTTGCAACTCGTCTTGTAGACACCGCTTCTGTTCAGTGGGGAGACAACGTCGCTTCGTATCGTCATTACACGCGTATTTAACATGGGCATAATCCTCCTTTGTCAGTCCCTCACCAGAGCTGGCGATGCCTTTGTCGTAGAGACATTAAAGATCATAAAATAAAAATAAAAAATATTTAGCACGTAGATCCGAAACAGTTTTCTCAACGGAGGCTAACGTTTAGTCTTCAGAGGAGACGAAAAACGAATCTTAACGCACAAGACTGAAGGCGTATTGCTAAGCGCCCACGGGCGTAACGCAGGGCTCATTAAAAATGACAGGTAGCAAATGAGTAACAAGTACTTGCGCGGCATAAACACTTTCCTGTCGAGGAAAGCTTCGGAAATTACCTTCCATATATGCCGTATCTAATTACCTTTGTCTCCAGTGTGCAAGTATGCATTTAACGTTTTGACACTGGCTGTGACGCAAACAAGAGAGATGATGTGTGGCTTTGAAACTCTTAATGTTTCTCTATTCATAACCGTATGCTTAATTTACCGCCTTTCATAACCACACACTTAATACCACTAACAAAACCTAATTTATGTTTTCATATATGTTCTTACTGCCAAAGGTTAAGAAGAGCAAGCTTGATAAAAGAATCGTTTCATGACTAGTGACTGACTGATTAACAAGTGCCATACATTACTGTGTAGCGTGATTATGATTATGACGATGATGATGATGATGATGATGATGATGATGATGATTATGACGACGATGACGATGATGATGATGATACGTAATATCAACGGGTACACTGGAAAACAATCCGGCGACGGAAACGTTCCACACAACAGTGCCGCAAGAGTGAAAAACCGATGAATGAAACGAAGTTTGAGGTGTTTCTGGTTGTTAACATTGATAATAATTTGAAACATACGTCACATATTATGTCTTTCCAAACTTCAAATTCAGCAGCTTATCCTTCATTGTTCGTAGCAGATCGTATCAAATGAAAGTGTCAAACATTGTCTTATGTTGCTACCTTTGCCTCATTAACGTTCTATGAAGTTTTATGCTGGACCAGTCTTCATTTACTTTAATTCCATTAACAAGCGTGTTGTCGTGAGTCAAACATCGAATCAAGTAGCACCACAAATTTCATAAATTTAGTGTTGGACCAAAAATTTATGAAATAATGTTTACAGCTTCAGTCACGTTTTGCGAATATTTACAGGCACGACATGTTTTGGCAGCACGTTGCTATCATCAGCTACATCACATTTTCATGTACACTAACCTGAAGCGTGATGAATACTATTTACTTGGTGTGACAGTGAAATTATGTTTCGTAATTTATTGATCTGACACACAACGCACAGTAATGAATACATCATTTTCCCTTAACAGTTTCACACTGAGATACACATCATTAAGGAACGAAAAATCTCTGGAAAGGCGTAAGCAACTAAATGTGAAATGTTAAGGGAAGGTGATACGTTATTACGGTGATCTGTGTGTTAGACAAATTCCCAGCAAATATTGTTATAATCGGATACTTAATTTCACTGGTACATCCACCAAATATCCTCAATACACTTCACGTCAATGTAGATGTAACCGTAATGCACGTGATTTGGCAGCATGCAACCGCAACTCGTTGTGCAAATGAATATTTGTAAAATGTGACTGAAGCAGTTAAAATTATTTCACAAATTTAAAACACAGTTGCTGGCCTTAAGCAGTTCCATAAACATGTATAAACTGAAGTATAGATCGAAAAATTTTCGGTTCTGTGCATTAGTCAGACTTACCGACACGTAGAAATGAGTTATATATTCAGCCGTAAGAAACCTTGAACATTTATCCAGTGTTCTAAAGGGCCTAATACATAATGAAAATAAACTGATGGAAAAACACAGTTGATGTCTATTTGGACCACTAATTATACTACCGTAAGAAACCTTCAACATTTATCCAGTGTTCTGAAGGGCCTAATACATAATGAAAATAAACTGATGAAAAAACACAGTTGATGTCTATTTGGACCACTAATTATACTACACTGAAGAATGTAATAGGTAACGCACATGACCTTGTTCTTTTCTAGAAATCAGAATGAATGAAGTTGGCCTATCGTAGTTCTTCTTGCTGATCACTTAGCTTTGGCAGTTTCAATACTACACTACAAGATAGGCCATCTGCCATTTCCAAGAACGCATAAACTTCGAATTCATACTGTAAGAACTGAAAATTCAGTCCAAATACATCAAAGACAGATGTATATGTATTTCACGCGGACAGTAACACAACAAAGCAACAGTTCAAGGTAAATGTTTTTTCAAGAGGTGGTATGAATCCCAAGCCATGTAACATTATAAAGAAATTATTTAACATTTCATGAGAGGTTGATGCATCATTTCTCTATACAGCAGCCCTTATCTCAGTATATCCGCTTACTGAATACTGTCTGACAGTACACCTATGACTGTAGGTAACGTACTGAGGAAACTACATCACGTCAATCATATACAAAGACAACTAATCCATCAACTTCTGAAAGACCTTCCTCCAAATAAGCTACAGTCAAGAAATCCAATTGCAAAGCGGCGGAAAACATCTTTAACATCAAATAATAGCGAAGCCTAAGACACACAGGTCCTGTTGATCACAAAGATATCACCCGTGTTTCAATTAAATCAGATGGCTTCGTTTTGAGGAGGAATGACTGAACTAGATTAAATCAATTGGTAAGTCATGACATACACTACGAAACACACTCGTATTGTTCAAATTATTCCGCCAGCAGAAATATCATAGAATGCTGAACTGGTTGCAGTTTCTTAGTTTGTTTATCTGATCAAAGTTTCTTTTTTATTCGTTTGCTCTCTTAATAAAGATTTAATAGGTGTCGGCTCATCTGCCACTCGAATAATGACCAATAATCATTGCAAACAGACTGAACTTCAGCTACGTAAGTGGAAATAATTCAGTCATAAAAAACTAACTGTCTCAGAGAATAAAGAACAAACTAAACTAAACTTTATATTAAATCTGTCAAATGAACCGACCGATCTGTTCATGAATCTAGTTTCTCTCAACAGCAAACTGAGACCTTGTCACTAAATCAATGCTTCGTATTCTGCGCTGTGCATACGCCATAGCGTGCTGCGCATCTAATGTCGCAGAGAGTTTAAACGCAACTTTTTTGCATTCTCAGACAGTCACTACAGGTTAGAAACGAATTCCCGTGGAAATGTGACATCATTCAGAAAGGTCACCAAGCCATTAAGTTGCTACTGTGAGTTAAGTTGATGTTAATTGAACACTTGGTGAATTGTCATCAACATGATTTATGCTAGTAGTTGGAAAATATTCTGCTGCTGTAATTGATTTTCCTCAGCCGAGGGTCAGCAAGTAAGTATGCTTGGAGCTAAAGATCTAGCTGTAAATTACGAGTAGACGTGTCCTCGAACCGAAGGTCGTAGACGTCTGGGTGCAAAAGTTAGCCTTACACAACATTTTCATTTTTGTCTTTGTCTGATTGAACAAGCGTTCAGGAGAGACTGTATACCAGATTCTTAACAAACTCTGTGAGTTTCTTCGTTATGTTTTTCCTTAGGAACTTCACTTGTACGCATCTGTGGAACTTGGCTATAAAGACAGCCCACTGCGCCTTTTATGTGTTCATCGTACCTCTAAGAAATGTCCAAGATGCAAGCAGATACGAGGCTTAGCCTGCAACCACTTAACTGCTTCTTGATTATCTAGCAGAGAGATAACTTTCACGCAGTTAATATGACTGCCGTAGAATTCTATCGCGATGGCATGTAAACAACCAAAAGCTATCATAGTGCCTCTAACAACAGCACAATAGAGTTACAGTCGGAGGGGGAGGTTCCTAACGCGGTTCCATTACAGCCATTTGCTTAATTGCATATAGCTTAATTCGCTGACTGTGTGTACACGCACGTGAGAGCTCCACGTCAACCATACTAATTATTCAGAGAGGCATATGTAACATTAAATTCTTGTTATCCAGTGTCTACAATGACGCACGGAAGCAGTTTTTCTTGTGTAAGCGTCTTAGTTAAACAACATTATGAATCATAAGCACAACTATTATAGAAGTAATAGTGAAGCAATTAATCATGATAATTCAACACGGAAAACGTAATTAATTTTCACCAGTTACATCGAAGCTGTAGCACAGGATATTACTTAAAATTTCAGTATACAGACAGAAACGTCAGTGCCCAAGAATAGCACTATTATAAAAGGGAAACGTAGGTCGGAAATATTGAATTGATCACTGACATGACGGTGAATACTGCCAGGAAAACGGCTGTGACGTTTACAGGTAACCATCGCAACATTCAGTTGGTATGTTGAAGGGAAGCGATGCAGATTTGGATGCATATATGATTCCCTATCGCTCCAAATACGTTGAGCCAACTCACTCCACAGCAGCATGACAAGTATTGTTTGTGCGAGCCAGTACTCATCTAACTGTGGGAAGGAGTTGATTAGGATGGACAGGTTACGTCGAACATTGTTTAAATATGGAGCAAGCACTGTAGAAGGAGGAAGAAAAGAAAACAGCTGGGGGATTCACTTAATAGTAGCTCAACCAATTAGCAGCAAATATTTCTGAATTATACACACAAACATTTCTCGTGAATCACTCCACTTATTGCTGAAAACCAGATCAAAATTCCTACAGTAGTTCCAGAGATTTTTGACAAATACGAAAGTAATGCAAGTTTCTAGTGATAAAATAATATTTTTATGTGATATAATTACAGATTAACAATTTTCGGATTTTCTTTCTTTACTTGTGCTATGAAACTTTGCTTCTGGCCGAATTTCATGATTCTAGGGCAAGGGGAAGTACCCTATAAGTTTCGATGAGTGCGTCTGCAAGTATCAAAATATAGTCACATCTTTCTGATTGCACTGACTTACAACCTGAAACTTTTTACGCCGCCAAGGGATCATAGGCCTCAGTATTTGATATAAATTCCAACTTGTTAACTCTACTCGTTCCTGAGGAAAATAAGTCTTAACTATCGGACAGAGAGACAGACAGAAAACAACGTGATCCTATGAGGTTACATTTTCTACTGACTCATATACAGAATCCAGAATCTAGCAAGGCGTAGAGTCCAGTGACAATGGTAACTACTCGACTAGCTCCAGGTAGGTGCCAGCTACTATGGTCAGTGTCACCCCTGTTGGCAGTTTTCCAAACGAATTTACCAGCACAACATTAAAAAATGTAGGAGACGTTGTATTTCATGTACTTTGTCATTTGTTACGTTTTGTTCGGCCATTTACCAATACTAATTATTTGTAATGTTTCATGGAATTGTAGTGAAGAGTGACAGATGGGTATTCATATTATTATATTCCACATTTGTATAGACTCAAATGAGATTTTTCTGAAGCTATAATAATAATAATAATAATAATAATAATAATAAATAATAATAAAACAGTTTTTGACCTTTATGATACTGCAAAAAATTGAGCACATGTATCTGAACACAATGAAATCGGTGGTAAAAGTGGTCTCACTGCCAAACGTGGAACAACTAGAGAGGCGGAGAGGCAGCACATGACCCCATTTGTTATGGAGAAATGTTACTGATTGTGCGTCTAGAGTAGTACGCAAGGTAGGACATAGCAAGAAAAACACAGAAGGCTCTGTAATGAAGGCACTTCAAGCGAAGCAATCAATTAAACCGCGGACATCAGTCAGCGTCTGTCTTGGCGAGATAAAATTGTCAACGTGCACCAGACAGCAGCAGGCACTCCATTTTTTAACGGCTCCAAGATCGAGTGGCGAGTGAGTGCCGGTCAGTCTCGCTGCAAACGCCTGAAAAACAAAATTGATGCCGCCACACCTGCGCCGCCATGATTTACGCCGCTCGTTTGATGTACGGCTTTATGGCTGCAAATTTGCGCTCTCGGCGAGAGGCCGGCGCCGCCCACATCTGTAAATTACGACACGCACATCACCGATAAAACAAAACGGCCCGCTGCTGTCACTGTTATAGACTGCGCTTTAATAGCGAGCCGCCAGCCACCAGTTTACTACAAACAATATTTAATTTATGCTTCTTACTGCACGCGAGCTCGCTGCGGGGAAAGCATGTGTTCCGTACGCGTATGCACAAATACCAACACGAGGAAATTTCTGTCAGAACTACCTGCTCATTTTACAAATTCATGTGCTTTTATTTCGCCAGACCTCTGCGCCCAAGAGAGGCTATGGTACAACTATCTCTTTCCTACAGTACACACTCTGATCAAAGGTATTCATGATGTTCACTGGTCAAAACAATTACGGGATCAACTGAGATATCTAGGTGCTTAAGTACTGTCATCGGCAGAATGAACTAAAATGGTTCGACGTCTTTCTGTCAGTTCTACGGAGTGGAGACAATAACATTACGATCACCGAGATAGTGGTAATACCCGAAAGTTGCTGCAGAGGGGGTTGGTGTTAACTTGTGTTTACTCTACTAAACGAATTACACAAGCAGCTGGGTTCAGATAGCGTAGTGAGCAGGTAGTGCAGTGCAACAACTACGTGACTTACCGGAAGCTATAGCATGGAGAGCCATAGGACGGATGGGAGCAGGACAAACGCACAGGAAGGTGGCTGCAGCTATTGGTATGTCCGAAGTTGTAATTCCCAGGACCTGGACGCGACTTCAGACAACAGATGTAGCGCATGGCGCCGGGTGCTGTTCACAGATGCGTCAAGATTTTGTGTTCAGTCGGACAATCGTCGTTCCCTCATCTGGATAGAACGTGGAGCTCGGAACAGTCCTGCTTATGTGCAGGAAACATCACCATGTCATGGTGGCGGACGAATGTTGTGAGCAGGAGTCGGTAGTGGCGGACGTACGGATCTCTATGCCGTTCGGAACGGTGCTTTGACTGCTGAGAAGTATAGAGATCATATCCTTCGACCTTTTGTTGTGTCCTACGCTGGTGCCATAGGAGATGGGTTCCTTCTGGTGGACGATAACGCTCGTCCTCACAGAGCTGCACTGGTGGACAGCATGCTTGAAGCTGAAGGAACTGGACGAATGGAGTGGCCAGCTTGTTCACCGGACTGAGCATGTCTGGAACGCACTTAGCAGACACATTGAAGCCAGACCAGCATCTCCCACAACGGTTGCAAAAAAATAGTTCAAATGGCTCCGAGCACTATGGGTCATCAGTCGCCTAGACTTAAAACTACTTAAACCTAAGGACATCACACACATCCATGCCCGAGGCAGGATTCGAACCTACGACCGTAGCAGCAGCGCGGTTCCGGACTGGAGCGCCTAGAACCGCTCGGCCACCCCGGCCGGCAATTGGACAGGGTATTTAGTAACTTTCCCAAACAAAGGAGGGAACGGCATTGCCTCAGTGGTTACACCGGTTCCTGTGAGATCACCGAAGTTAAGCGCTGTCGGGCGTGGTCGGCACTTGGATGGGGACCATCCAGGCCGTCATGGGCTGTTGCCATTTTTCGGGGTGCACTCAGCCTCGTGATGCTAATTGAGGAGCTACTCGACCGAATAGTAGCGGCTTCGGTCAAGAATACCATCACAACGACCGGGAGAGCGGTGTGCTGACCCCACGTCCCTCCTCTCCGCATCCTCCACGGAGGATGACACGGCGGTCGGATGAACCCGGTAGGCCACTCGTGGCCTGAAAACGGAAGACGGAGAGCTAATCAAAGGACGCACTAAGTCACAAGCAAAAGGATGTATTAAAAGGATTTCGTGGCTCTGCTTCTTTGGTAGCTAAATGCAAAGTTTCAATCGTGAACCAAATGAACGACTTCTGACATCGTCGCGAAACTGCTTGACGCGACCCCAGGCGCATTCCAAAGGTTTTCTACAAACAAACCACTGTGATTAAGCTGTTGGCCAAACGAAAAAGAGAATGAGGAGACCGAATATTCGTCTGTAAATTTTCTGCACATACCGCATCAAAGTTTCTCTACCCACCGACGAGTAACTCACGTTAACCTGAAGGAAACGCGAGGATCTATCACAATAGGAGGCCGCGGAACAGCCACTCGTGCGCAAATCCCCGAGCTCTTTGGTGGCAGGAGATTTCCAGCCGCGCCGAGATGCAGAGGTGCAAAAAGCGGCGGCAAGATGACACAAATTCCGACGACATCTTCCGTGTCGGCGGGTGCCGCCTGGAGACGACGACTTGCAGCGCACGAGTTAATGAATTAAAGCTTTTAGTCTGATTGTAAGGCGCTAAAAGAGTTAGCGCAATTAGCATTTTATACGTCGGCGGCGTCGGCGTCGGCGGCAGCAACAGAAGGCGTGCTAATTGTCTCCTGCAGGGGACACCCCCGCAACGCCTTCCTCACCCCCCCCCCCCTCTCTCCTCAACCCTATGACACCCGCCACTCACTCTGTCTCCAGTTCCACCTCCAGGCCGCTGGAGCTCTTTGCCTCGGCGGATGCTGCACCACGCCCCGTCGCTTCTCCAGCAATCAGTCGTGTCAGCGGGCGGTTGGAGTTGGTCGGATATTTGAAAAAAATTGTATGGGTACTCAGAACAGGAAATATACTTGCACTCTCAGCAGAAAGCTGCAGTAGGGGAATCTGTAGAACGACTCGCACAGGAAACAGCAAATACAACCCCATTTGTTTTCGGTTAGTTTCAACCTTGAGCAAACACAATTTTCTCTTCTTTTTTATTACCCAGACGGCATCATCAGTCGGTTTTCTATTTCTTTTCTATCAAATTACATGCAAAATAGCTTTCTATTGGCCGTAGATATAGAATTTTAGTTTTTAAATGAAGCCGTCGAGGTCAATACACTGGGTTCAATTACTTAAGAACTCTTCGAGCCACTCACGTACTCTATCTGGGGACCTATACCGTACGCTCGTACCTTTGTTACCCGTCTGCAATGGGGGACCGTGTAAACCGCTTTCCGGAAATGTAGAAATATGTAATCTGGTTTCATCCGTAGGAAGGCAAAGGCTGAATTGTAACGCAGAGCTTTCATTGTTTTTTAATGATATCTGTGTATTGGTATACAGAGAGAATTATTAGTTCGATCAAATGATATCACACATAAGTAACCTGCGTAGATAAGTTCGTGTTTAAATGTAGGATTTCAAAGTTGCCTCTAGATTTGGATCAGTAATCAGAATTTCAGTACACTTCTAGTTACCGTGGTGTTTAGTTACACACACAGCATCCAGTTAAGAACTATAACCATTAAACTTTCAAAAAAGAAAGAAGTAATAACTGATGAAAATTACGAAATACAGGAAGCCACAGCGGAAGGAAAAGAAATAATAAAGATTACACTGTTCTCTGCAATGGAATTCTGCTCTTTGCCTTCAGAGCGATAGACAATCAGAATCCATAACCACGCACAAAATTCATCTCTCTGCCCCCTGCCCGCCCTCGAAATACCAAACGCGCGCGCGCGCGCGCGCGCGCACACGCACACAAACACACACACAGAGAGAGACAGAGAGAGAGAGAGAGAGAGAGAGAGAGAGAACGCTCTGATAGCTTAAGGCCAAAACAAGATCCAGAACTATGACCCCAACACATTCAACTGTTCTCCATCTTAATTTCGCACCTTGTAAAGAGTAACAGCTATACTACGAAGTACAGAAAGCTTCAGACACTAAAGTATATGTTAAAAAAATGTTTCGATTTTCGATTTGTGAATATTTTACTTAAAAACTGAAATTCTGTATGTAAAGACAGTAAAAAGCCATTTTTGTGTAATTTGATGGAAAGCAAATAAAAAAACCCTTTATGATGCCGAAACCTGAGCGAAACCTATCTGGTTGAAATAAGAAGAAAAAAATGTGTCCGCTCAGAGCGGAACCAATCCAAAAACAAATTTATTTGTAAATACACATGGATACAAGAATGAGTCCCACAGCCAAGATAAATTTAACAAATACAACGTTGCACTCAGTTCTTAAAAATCATGGGTTGCGTAACTCTCGTTCAACCGATGCCTTTCCTCTTCAAATAGTCAGCTGAAAGTCGTAACACAAAGTGAATGTGAAATTTCAGATGGTTCGATAAGTCTGTATTTCACGTATCACACTTGTTAGTACTCACGAAACTAGGTACTTATTTCTGCCAGGATCAGAAATAAACCTATAGAGATTTCAGCCGTACAAGGATATGTCGCTTCCTGCCAGGTGGGAACTTTTTCATGGAGGGGATTGGATTGGACTGTTTGCGGGAAGAGACCAAACAGCGCGGTCATCGGTCTCATCGGATTAGGGAAGGACGGGGAAGGAAGTCGGCCGTGCCCTTTCAAAGGAACTATCCCGGCATTTGCCTGGAGTGATTTAGGGAAATCACGTAAAACCTAAATCAAGATGACTGGACGCGGGATTGAACCGTCGTCCTGCCGAATGCGAGTCCAGTGTCAGGTGGGAGCCTTTCGATAAGTCACTACTTCGGTGGTATGGGTGCTATGCTCGCTCCTCGTTTGGATTATTTCCGAAACTGCATCTACTGCGTTTCAAATCTTGCCATCCCAGAAAGAATCTAAGTAGCTACCGGGAATCGAGAGCATGACTTCCGAATTGGTGGCCAGTGTTACTAAGCTGTAGGTCACCAAAGGTAAAAATCAATCCTGCCGGCAAATACCTGTACAAAGGCAGCGCCATCAATTAGCCTGAAGTTACTGTCTTCAGATTTTTACGCACACTGTGAAGAAGTGTGCACATCTAGGCTTCGGTCTATTTCCACGAACTAATTTTCGAGTCATATAATCGATCTTAAATATCATTTCAGTTATGTAAAGCATAGTACTCTGCCGGAAGCTTGTTGTTTTAGCATTACTTGGTTATGCCTCACTGAGTGAGACGCATGTCCCGGAAGAGTGGCTGTTTTTAATTAATACCTCCCAGATATAACACTGTCATGCAGTGATACCAATAATGGGTGCTCTGTAGTTGAAAGTCTAATTAAAACAATTAATTTTGTGTTGACGGTTGAGGGATTGAATGAATACCTGTGTACGCTCCAGAGGTTATAGTATGGAACTAAACAAAACAAAACAAAAAAGAGTCCAGTAAACATGGGCTCTAAAACGTCCATCTTAAGAACTAGGAGGACTTGTTCATTTCCGCTACTGCGAAACACCTAAAGAAGTACTCATAGCTCTTGAGGTATGCATTTGGGAGCTCATTTTTACTAGATGTTTTTCTTGTTTTGGTCCATACTATCACATCTGAAAATTTCTCGGTGGAGTGCTGGTTCACCCTGTACACATATTACCAATTAAACTCCCCAACGGCGTTTTTCTGTCTGTCTGCGACGACCAATCCCAGGAACTGCGGCAGGGATTTTGATACAAGAAACAGATCGCCATATTTACAATTGACCTATTATTATGCTTTCTGATTAGGCTCCTTATTTTAAACATAACAATAAGAAATCGTTGTGGCAAAATTTATAAGAAACAAGACAGAAGGCTAGCGATACAAAACACTCCAAGTCATAGGTACAGAATTTATATTTCAAACAACAAGAGACACCAATAAGCCGTGACATTTCGAATATGATTCGGAAAAGATCGAAGCATGCTGTCGGGAAAGACTTCGAGGATAGTGAGGGAAGTGTAAAAATATTGCATCCTCGGCAAATGAATCTGTGCGGGCAATCTGCTCATACATATAACCTAATTTCTTTTCACTCTAGGAGCTGCAGCGTTTCATTCCATCACGTATTTAATGGGGAGAAGTAGGCCACCGTCAAGATCTTTTTCTTTCTTTTCTAAATGTGGCCTACATTCAGAAAAGAAATCCATTTATCTCGACTGATGTCGTATGGCAACTGTCCAACCCAGAGCGTGACGCTAAACTTTTCCATTCACATTTCATCAACTTACTTCTGACAGCATTCACTGTCACAGAACACATTACGAATAACAGTAATTACTGAGAAAATACTAACTCCTGCGACCGCAAGGAATGAAAGCAAACGCGAACCCAGCGCACAGAAAACAATACCACAGGGGTGCATGATACCTGAAACTGAAGCACAGTGTAATTCTGAAGTTTTTAAGTGATAGGGGCGAAGCTTTGGCTGTCGGGGGTGATTGCTGCGGCTACGGCTCTACCACCACATCTATACTCTGTAAACTACTGTCCAGCCCAAGGTACATGGTTGTTCTCATTCTACCAGTTATTAGGGCTTCTCCTCGTTCCGTTCACGTGTGGAGTGCGGGAAGTATAACCGCTTAAAAGTCTCTGTGCGGGCTGTAGACAGTCTAATCTCGTCTTCGCTATCCCCATGAGAGCGGTACGTAGGGGGTTACGGCATATTCCTAGATTCATCACTTCAAGTTGCTTCTAGCAACTTTCTAAGAAGGAATTCATGGTATAGTTTTAATCTGTCATTTCAGTTCTCTCTGCATCTTCGTGACACTCTCACATGGCTCAAACAAACATGTGACCATTCGTGCAGTCTTCTTTGTATCCTTTCAGTCTCCCCTACTAGTACTATTTCATACGGCTCCTACACGCTTGAACAAGTACCTGGAGCCTCAGTGGCAGTAGCCGGACGACCTCAGAAGATGGAGACAAAACGTTAGGTGGAAATTTTATACATCGACCACGGCGTCTTAGCCTGGAAGTTTCAACTGAAGGCAACACCGGCCGTGAAAGCCTACATTGTATGAATATTCTACATGGATTGTACGAGTGTTTTGTATGCACTCTCCACTGTAGGCCGATTACATTTCCCTAGTGATGGTTCCATTTCACGTCGCCATAAATTGTTACAACCAGCTATTTTTATGAGTTGAGCAATTCCAATCGTGACTCACTAATATTGTTATCGAGGGACACTATGTCTTTTCGCTTTGTGAAGCGCACAATTCTTACATTTCTCAACATTTACTGAATATTTGTGCAGTTTCTTTTTCAGCCAGTGCTTCATGAGACAACTGCATCGTCTGCGAAATGTTTGAGGTCACTATTATTATTGTCTGCAACACCATTAATATATACCTTGAATATCAAGAGTGCCAACTCGCTTCCCTGGGGCACACCTAAAGCTATTTTTACATCTTTCAATGACTCTTCATCCAAGATGACATTTATTTGTTTACTTATTTCTTTATTGCAAATTTAGAGACCTATTATCTGATATTTTAAAACAGGTCGCACATATTACAATTTCCGCTTGTAACTTTTTTGTTGTATTTTGTTTAGATTTTATCTGCGATATTTTACACCTGATAAATACTTTCTTATAATAACAAAAAGTTTGAGGTTGAAATATAAATAAAATTTTATTGCTTTAAGAAAAACGCAAAAAGATTTTAGGGTCAAGGTGAGATTTGTTATTACGATCGCCGATTGTGACCGGTGGTGAATACCTCAGAATGTTTTTTTCGAGCTGTTGACCGCCAGTCACGACAAAATAGTTTATAGTTAGTAGTAGAGAAACGGTATTGCTAATCCTATGCATTAATATTAGATAGTTATCCACGTACAAAATCGTATGCTTTCTTGGATAGTGTATGAGCACCTTCACTAAGCTTAGTCTAGCATTTGCTGTAATTAATTATTATTTCACTGATGTGTACAATCTGTCAGTGCATTTTGGCATGTTGTGTCTGATTTATAACTCCAGGTGTCCTATTTACCATTACATCTTACCCTCCTCCTCCTCCGCCTCCTCGTCTTACTCGGAGTCACTGTTGTTGCTGTCACTGTGGGTGTCGCTGTGCACCCTCTGGAGATTGTTGTTACGTTGATGCTGTCGTTGAAGTTTGTTACTGAATTTAGCTGTGCCCATCGTTCTTCGTCTCTTATTGCTGTGTGTATGTATTTCCTGTGTATATATGTATTTCTGTTTGCTTGTAACCTAAGTGTAGCTTATGTCTATCGTTTGTGTATTGCACGCAGAAGACAGTGTGTTCTGGTGAACACTCCTCTCCGCACGTGCATGTAGCTGTTTGTCTCAGACTCTATTGTTTTAAATGCGTGGCATAAGGACTATGTGCAATTAAGAAATGTACCATACCGCGACTGAGATATATTTCTGTTGTGTACATAGTTCCGCGTAGTCAGCGCGTACACAACTTTCCCACTAGAGCGCGCCCCGCTAAGCACAACAGCGCAGGCGCAGCGCTCGTCCGTCTCCGCACTACGAGATGGCGCTGTCTTAGAGACGGACCAAATTCTGCTTCCGCCGATCCGCGTATTAATATGTAACGCAGCCAATGAGATTGCTGTTAACGTAGAACCTTTTCTCCTCGCGGATCGCACTCGCGCAGTGATACCTGAACGCGCGAGGTATTATAACGAGTGTACAGATCTCCGATTAGTCAGTCTGCATTAGTCTGTAGTCAAGTTTCAGTCTGCGCCTAATAAGACTATCATATTCCTGTACATAGCCATGAAGAGAAATGTATAGACACTTTGTCAAGTAACAGAGATATGTGAGAATAAGATTAACGTACCAAGACCAAAGGAACTTCAGATTGTCAATTCTAAATAGCATCCAGAATCAAGTTAAGTAAGGTTTATGATTTTTATTATTTTAATAAATGTGGGTGAAAATTAATCAAGTTCTGTTTAAAGTTGGTCACCGTCAATCTGCTACTCTAAGCGTGCAAGTGGCATTTCAATCGTCTGACTTAACGGCAGAAGATAAACACACCACGATAAGACCACGAGACATATTGCTGACACTCGCCTACTTCGTTAGAGCGACAAGTCAAATAATCTGTCGGTGTGTGTACCGAAGGTCTTACAGTACGCACACCACAATTTCGTTCTCAAGTGCTCCCTATTGTCACGGAGGAAGTCCTGAAGTGTAAAGTCAAAGTCCCTTGTCACTTTCATCCTACTCACCTTGCCGTGCGTCCAAAAACCAAATTTTGAGGTGACATGTCGTCCGAATCGGTACAAATGGTTCAAATGGCTCTGAGCACTATGCGACTTAACTTCGGAGGTCATCAGTTGCCTAGAACTAAGAACTAATTAAACCAACTAACCTAAGGACATCACACACATCCATGCCCGAGGCAGGATTCGAACCTGCGACCGTAGTGGTCGCTCGGTTCCAGACTGTAGCGCCTAGAACCGTACGGCCAATCCCGTCGGCGAATCGGTACACCAGTTATTGTGTGTACCTTATCTAGACTAGATAACATGCTCTTCCAAGATATACATAATATACCCTACCCACCAAGAAATCCTCAATGCAGCCACAAATCTCGCTTGATACTGCATATGATCGGCCTCGTACGACTGGCTAAACACGTGCCATGTCTGCAGCGGGAGATTCACCCCTCTGGTTCGTTCGCGCCTATCAATCCTTAAGTGACTTTGAACAGAGTATAGTAATGTATTAAAACGTGTTCATGATCGGCCTCTACGTTTTCGGAGTCCGTATTCAGCAGCAGAAAATTCAGACCGGGCGCAGACCTCCGTTGTGTCTCCGAGGTACACAACGGGTAAAAGCGGTTTGTGTTATCCGCGGTTGTGGATAAAAGACTTGCAGGAACAGATGCGGTCAGCATTTGTTTTATCCGTGCACACTTCTAGTCTTGTCCGCTTTTTCGCGTATCCGTAAAGCGTATTCTTCGAGGGCCGACACGTGTGAAGAGCGCGAGAGGTTCCTCGGCGCCCCACGTGTGGGAGGATCGGCAGGTGCCGCGCTCCCCTAGCCCCCCCCCCCCCTCCCGGGACCGCTCCTACCCCCACCCCTTCCCTTTGCCCTCCCCCTTACTATGGATGCATAATTCATCGGCCGCCGGCCGTGCTGCCTCTCCCGGCGCATTAATTAACCAATTTGTGAACGTCCCGGCCTCTCTCGCTCTTTCATTCCGTGGTGATTCGTACCGGCCGAGCACCGAGCCAAATATTTTCCGCGTCCAAAGTAAAAGACACGCGCGCCCGCTGCTACTTCTGCGGTTAAGTTATGCCGACTCACTGCGCGCAGTTGACGTTCGATAAGCGATTGCGCCAGAATGTTTCATCGGACGTGACGCAGTTGGAATCGGTCACGAACGATGGAGCACCAAGCAGAGCCCACGTCGGCTCAGTCACAGTTAGTACATGGCATATCTTATCTGTTTACGGAAATCACAGTGAGGTGCGATGGCTATTCTGAACTTAATATCCTACATCTACATTTATACTCCACAAGCCACCCAACGGTGTGTGGCGGAGGGCACTTTACGTGCCACTGTCATTACCTCCCTTTCCTGTTCCACTCGCGTATGGTTCGCGGCAAGAACGACTGCCGGAAAGCCTCCGTGCGCGCTCGAATCTCTCCAATTTTACAGTCGTGATCTCCTCGGGAGGTATAAGTAGGGGGAAGCAATATATTCGACACCTCATCCAGAAACGCTCCCTCTCGAAACCTGGACAGCAAGCTACACCGCGATGCAGAGCGCCGCTCTTACAGAGTCTGTCACTTGAGTTTGCTAAACATCTCCGTAACGCTATAACGCTTACCAAATAACCCTATGACGGAGCGCGCCGCTCTTCTTTGGATCCTCTCCACCTCCTCCGTCAACCCGACTTGGTACGGATCCCACACTGATGAGCAATACTCAAGTATAGGTCGAACGAGTGTTTTGTAAGCCACCTCCTTTGCTGATGCACTACATTTTCTAAGGACTCTCCCAATGAATCTCAACCTGGAAAACGCCTTACCAACAATTAATTTTATATGATCATTCCACTTCAAATCGTTCCGTACGCAAAGTCCCAGATATTTTACAGAAGTAACTGCTACCAGTTTGTTCCGCTGTCATATAACCATACATTAAAGGATCCTTCTTTCTATGTACTCGCAATACATTACATTTGTCTGTGTTAAGGGTCAGTTGCCACTCCCTGCAACAAGTGCCTATCCGCTGCAGATCTTCCTGCATTTCGCTGCAATTTTCTAATGCTGCAACTTCTCTGTATACTACAGCATCATCCGCGAAAAGCTGCATGGAACTTCCGACATTATCTACTAGGTCATTTATATATATTGTGAAAAGCAATTGTCCCATAACATTCCCCTGTGGTACGCCAGAGTTTAAATTAACGTCTGTAGACGTCTCTCCATTGAGAACAACATGCTGTGTTCTGTTTGCTAAAAACTTTTCAATCCAGCCACACAGTTGGTCTGATATTCCATAGGCTCTGACTTTTTTTATCAGGCGACAGTGCGGAACTGTATCGAACGCCTTCTGGAAGTCAAGGAAAATGGCATCTATCTGGGAGCCTGTATCTAATATTTTCTGGGTCTCATGAACAAATAAAGCGAGTTGTGTCTCACACAATCGCCGTTTCCGGAATCCATGTTGATTCCTACAGAGTATATTCCAGGTTTCCTGAAATGACATGATACGCGAGCAAAAAACATGTTCTAAAATTCTACAACAGATCGATATATAGGTCTATAGTTCTGCGCATCTGCTCGACGACCCTTCTTGAAGACTGGGACTACCTGTGCTCTTTTCCAATCATTTGGAACCTTCCGTTCCTCTAGAGACTTGCGGTACACGGCTATTAGAAGGGGGGCAAGTTGTTTTGCGTACTCTGTGTAGAACCGAATAGGTATCCCGTCAAGTCCAGTGGACTTTCCTCCGTTGAGTGATTTCAGTTGCTTCCTATTGGTCGCGAAATCGAAAACACAGTGAAAATCAGAACTAATCTGAGTGCAGCAGTTAGCTACAACTTCCAGCTACTTCTCTCCATAGTCGCCTCTCCCACTGAGATATTTATCGTAGCGTTGTACCAACTTTCCAATACTCTTGTCGTAGAAGGCAGCCGCCTGTGCTTTCTCCAATTTCTGTACGCTGATCTAAAGATTGTTGTGTGTTCCAAAATGTTGTTTTCATAGCCAGCGGTTCACGTGAGTAGAGATTAAAATCAGAGGGAGCCAAGTACGGATTGTATTGTGAGTGATCAAACACTTCCCATACAAGACGCTGGAGGGACGTCCCTATTTCCCCTGCAATGTGCCGCCGACAATTTTAATGAAGAAGGAAATGTATGGTAGCTATGTCGTGTAAGCTACTTGAAATAAGGCGAAATCTCTCACAGACACTTACACTCGCGGGAGACACTATTGTCTAGGCCTCTTTACGTGCTCACTCTGCGCTCAGAACCGCGTGACGCGATCAATAGGCATACTTGACACACTGTTCAACAAATCTATTCAAAGCTTCATTCGATTTTCACTGTGGTTTCCATTTCGCGACTGAATTGACCTCAGTTTCCGAATAACGTTCGCATCTTTCTCTGAAAAACTGTATACTCACATCCAAGAGTGTAAATAACGTGAAGAAGATACTGCAGGCTAAAATTTGTAGAACAGTAACATTTGACAGAGGGGAAAGGGGAAATTCTCTTTTGTCATTTAAAACTAAACTGACATGTGTAATGTGTTTATTAATTTGAGGTATTTCGAGAAGAGTAATCTTTCTGTTATTCTGAACAGTACGTAATTTGTGACATTTTACGTGCAATTCAGTAAAGTAGAAAGATAACAGTACTGGTAATGCTTTTCGTAACTGAACATATAATACAAAAAGCCAGCGTAGTTTTAAATTTCATTTTTCCCCTCTGTTAAGGGGCTCCGGAAAGGCTCAAAATCATGAAAAGTTCAATTTTTACTTTTTTGCGTTTTCTGAATCTGCAGACTATTACCTTTTAATAGATATATAATTTATTCAATTCCGAAGACTACAACTATTTTTAAATTTTTTTTGAAATGTGTTCTACATGGGCGTGACCCACTGTGGCGCTGTTAAACTGCTGTCAAATGGTGTTATTATTAACGTCCGTGTTCATCAGGTACATTTTAGTGATGTGAGATAAAGTATGTGTTGTGGCTAACCTGTGATGGTTCAATATATATCGCTGGTGTGATTGTCGATTGTTTCATGTTTATTTACTCTGTCGTTATCTCGAAAATATTCGTAATTAATTCTGTTTCTTGAGTCTCTGTTTTGTTGAAGTATAATAATGAGTAAAAGTAAAGTAATTAGAAATCCTCTGAAGGCTTTTAAGAAAAGGAGAAATGTTGGAAAGCCAAAGGTATGTGTTATTACTGTAAACAATAAAGACGATAACCAAGTGAGTGAACCTAACCTCTGAAGTACACCTGCCCATAGCAGTCAAAGTGGGAAAGAAAATACTTCACAGAAGAAGCTTGGTTCAATAACTATGAATGTTTTATGGGCGAATCGGATGTGAATGAAATATTTGATATGTCGGTTCTCAAAGGAATTTTTTCAAACTGTGTAAGATGTATTCATTGTAGTGAAGTTGGTCTGGAACTCTCCATAATAAAGCACGTAGGACTTGCTAGTGAAATACAACTTAAATGTGATAAGTGTTCATACATGACCACCTTTTGGAACAGTGTTGCAGTAACTGCAACTGAAGAAAATGGTAGCAAAATCTACGAACACAACAACGAGCGATGCTTGCTTTAGACAAGGAACGCCTTCGGCCTGCAGACAGGGCTGTAAAGAGTCTAGAAATACAAGCAAGAGTAAACAGGAGGAAGAACAAGAGGAAGCTGGAGGAGGAGTTTGCAGAGGATGAAGATAATCCATCCTATGGACCTGGAATGCACTAAAAAGTTAATCCAATCTTTGTCGCTCGATTCCCAAAACTTTTATTTTCTCATACTAATTACATGTTTTCTAAGGATCTACCAAACATATTTGTTTCAAACTTTCAGTAAATGTTACACAGTACCTTCTGCATAATTTAACACAGCCTTTTTCCAAAAAACTGTAAATTTTTGAATATATAAATAAAAAATTGCAAAAAAATGTTGTGAATTTTCATTACAATTGAAAAAAAAATCATCTTTAATAACTGAACAAAAATTTTGTAAACTCCCTGTGTTAAGTTGTAGCCCATATTCCAATAAATAATCTGTAAGAAGTTCAACTTCCTACCTCATATACTTTGTGAGGAAAGATGTAATTTATAAGCGTTATTTTAACATTGCAAGTATAGGGCGTTCCGGAGCCCCTTAAATTAAGACAATGACCAAAAACATTTTCATTTTTCCCGATGTGTTACATTAAGATTGGTTTATGTTAATGTCACAACCTATGCAAAGTAGTACACTCAGCTTTAATTTTCATCTTTTGTTTAATGCAGAAACTTCCACTTCACGGAAGTGTACTTACTTTATTATTTTTACTAACTGTAAAGATCATATTGTAATATAATAAGTAGTATTTTCGTTTGTTAAACGTTTCGAATTTCATCATTTTATGTGACAGCCGTATCAATAACTTCTGTGAAAGCTGCATTCATTGTTCCTGTGGTTGTCACATACAGTTACGATTTGATGACGGCCTAAGATGGCGAAAGACACTTCTGATCGAATAAATAATATCTTGCCTAACATAAAGAAACACTTTCCTGTTTTATATTATTGCAATGGTCTGTTAAGGACGTAACAGAGAAATTAGTTAAGATGAAAATATTATTAATTTCCTCTTCAGATGCAAGAGTTAGTAAATTCTGGAGTGAAAACAAGCTACACTGAGGTGCCTGTGGATTAAATATCCAGTCCACAGAGTTAACCGATTTTTCACAGACAATAAGCCATTTGTATACTATAATTGATTTAAATATCTCTACATGTTCCAGTGTTCTATTTACTTATAAACCCCTTTCCTTACCATACCACCAACTCCATCTCTTGGGGTGCTACATGGCTCCTAGACCTATGGTCCTCTAGTGTGGCTGAATAATTTGTTCCTTTGTTCGAAGGGGTGGGAAATATACACACACACACACACACACACACACACACACACGAATTTTGTCCCATGTTTAGTAGTGTCCGAGCGACTTATACACGAGTCATACAATGTTAATGTTATCACAGCTGCTATGGTTCTGATAAGGTTCTCTTTTGTAACACTTACTAGGTGCGTAGCAGGCAATCTGTTTTGTAGATGCACGATAAGTTTTCCGTGTTACAATAAAATGAGTGCTTCAGTGAGTCGATAGGTCTGTCTTCAATGCAATAAAAGTGACCAAATGCCCTTTTGTTTGATCCAAAATTACTCCCAAAATGCACTTCTGTCCCTTAACATCACTTTTGGCATGTTTTGTGACTGCGGAAATTACCGACTTGCACAGTGTTTCTGCTCTACTACAAAAGCTTAAGCAGCGTGGTCACCCTCAAACACTCTCAGGACCATGGTAGATATAAGGGGCCCTCGCTGTTATTCACGTCATGAAACCTCAAAATAATTGCCCGCAAGTCTGTTATTACGGTAAGTGGCGGCTAAATAGACGGCAGGTGTACAACAGAGCTACGAATCAGTGGTAGTTAAAAGAATTTATGCATGAAATAATTTGCATGCAGTCTCTGGGGGACAGACAGGTGGTTTTTTCCTCTACCTAGCTCGCAGGCTCTTTAAATTCTGAAACACTTCTGACGGCTGATTGCTGTAGCGTTCTCGTATGACGTGTCATTAACTGCAGCTGACTCCTATCGTGGCGTCTCCCGGGGCAATTATAAAGGGATGGGGAAGAATTATCCTGTGTTTAAGCTGATCCTCTGCCAGGTGCTAGAATACAGCCCGGCACACCCTCAGAAAGGACTGCACTGTTTCGCAGTCATACACCAGATTAATTTCTTTTTCACCTTCCTCTATTAATCGGTGTCGAATCTAATTCAAGAAGGAAGAGAAATATGAACCTGCCATCTAAACATGCAGGGCCAAGGTCTGAAAACTGCGAACGTATACAAGATGATTCAAAACAACTGTACACAAGTTAAATAAAGCTTTGTCTGAAACTGCTTTATTTCCGAGTGATGATGCATAGTGTCATTTGTGGTAGTGATTACACCATGGGCCAGTACAGGCCTTTGGTGTGTCGTCATCGCCTGCTTTGTCGACAGTGTCCCTGTACATTTCATTCGGGAGGCAAGAGAGTGTCTCAAAGCTGTTTATCCGAACGAGTGAACAGATCGTGTAGGGCCAGTTGCTTGGCCCGCCAGATCTCCGGATATTAAACCCAGGACTTCAACCTTTAGAGCCGTCTCAACGAGCTAGTGGGTGGTGTTGCAATTGAGGATGTAGCGTAACCATAGCAGCGAACTGAAAATAGCTGTGCAACTGTGCAGAATGTCCGCCCCCGGTAGCTGCGTGGTCAGCGCGACAGACTGTCAATCGAAGGGCCCGGATTCGATTCACGGCTGGGTGGGAGATTTTCTCTGCTCAGGCACTGGATGCTGTGTTATCCTAATCATCATCATTTCATCTCCATCGACGCGCAACTCGCCGAAGTGGCGTCAAATCGAAAGACTTACACCCGGCGAACGGTCTACCTGACGGGAGGCCCTATTCACACGACATTTTTTATTTTACTGTGCAGAATGAGATGAACAGAGTCTACAACATTCCGAGAGTGGTAAGACGTCGAGCATGTCACTGTCTTCGTGTACATGAATATCGTTTTGAACATCTTCTGAGGCCGGCCGGCGTGGCCGTGCGGTTCTAGGCACTTCAGTCTGGAACCGCGTGACCGCTACGGTCGCAGGTTCGAATCCTGCCTCGGGCATGGATGTGTGTGATGTCCTTAGGTTAGTTAGGTTTAACTAGTTCTACGTTCTAGGGGACTGATGACCACAGATGTTAAGTCCCATAGTTCTCAGAGCCATTTGAACAATTTGAACCATCTTCTGAGGTAAAAGTGTAGTACATAGTTGTGTTGAATTTCGGGACCCTTCGTTTTCTAAGAACAATTAACTTTGCACATGTGACCCGCACTCTATTGCATAACTCTGAAATAAGGCAACTTGAGATAAAACTTTATTTAACGTTTTCCATTTATGATGCGCTCATTACACCCATCAAGCGTTTGCAGTTACTTTTGAATCACCATGTATAATCTTTGTTACGCGACTCAACCTGTGTATTTCGTATCTTGCGTTCCGTTGCAACCGTGGAAGTAGTGTCCAGTTTCTGTGGTATTCATGCAGCGTGGCATAAGCTAGTTTATTTGTCTTCCCCAAACACCGTTAACTACAACCATTATAAGTGATATTATTGTATGTGCAACATTAGTTCACTGTTGCTGGCGCGAGCTTCAGCCCGAAGGCTAATTAAACACACTTCTCTATTCCGTGCAAGCATCTTCATCTCTGCATAACTACTGGAACCTACATTTTCTTTAACAGTAGTCAAGAATTGATCTCCCTCTGTAATTCTTACTCCATCTCCCCCAATCTACTAAT
Source organism: Schistocerca americana (assembly GCF_021461395.2). Taxonomy (NCBI): domain Eukaryota; kingdom Metazoa; phylum Arthropoda; class Insecta; order Orthoptera; family Acrididae; genus Schistocerca; species Schistocerca americana. The sequence continues at coordinate 553,121,452 of NC_060123.1, read as the reverse complement.
ATAATCGTCAGCAATCTTCTGTAACACCACATTTCAAAACCTTCTATCTCTTCTTGTCCGTATTGTTTGTCGCTCACGTTTCACTTACGTCTTTTGGCTTAATATCCTAATAACAAAACTTTTCTACAACGTTTAGAGTCTCTTATCCAAATCGAATTCCGTTAATAACACCTAAATTAATATTACTATACTACTTTTATTACTGTTGATCTCCTAATCTCTTCTGAAGACACTACACATTCCATTCAACTGGTCTCTGACGTAACTACAATGTCACAGTACACCTTAAAAGTTTTTACTTCTTCTCTGTGAACTTTAATACTCTTTCCAATCACCCCTCGCCCCCCCCCTCCCCCACCCCCTCTCATTCTCTTTCTTTTTAATTCTTGCGCAATGTACGGATCAAATATCATCGTTATACGCCACACGCTTATCTCTCTCCACTCTCGACTGTTGCTTCCGTTTCACGTCTTTCAACTCTTGTAACTGCGAATGTGGGTTCGGTACAAGCGGCAGCAGACATTTCACTCCCTATATTATATACCCACTTTCTTCACAATTTCAGAAATTGTACTCTAGTTAACATTTTTCATAGCGATTTGTTTAAGCATATCTTTTAGTGTAAAGTGTACTAAAAATCGGATTGAAGTACCCGAAATACTGCTCATATCAACGTAAAGACTTTGTAAAATACAGAGTATTTTCTATAATACCCTCTCACCAATAGAACGTTTTACTGTATTTCCCCATGTAGCCATCATTAAATCAATTTATATAAAAATGTACATTTAATTTTACATCTATTTTTATGCTGCACAACATGTCCGACAATGTCACCGGGTACATTACTTGTCCCTATTTCTCGCCATGCGGATGTACGTCCAGCATTGTCGAACACGATTGTTTTGGTGGTCCAGGTGTTACGGTTTGCAGAGGTATAATGTTGCCTGAGCGTACTGGCCTCCAAATCTTTGAACACGGTACACTTAGCGGTCAGCTTTATTGTGACACTGTACTCCTTCCCTACCTGCACTTTTCCACGGGTACATTCGGCCGAGCCTCCATTTCTGTGGATGACCATCGCGACCGCATCGAACAGCGTAGATGGAGCACCTATTGGAACATCTGGCGAATGAACTGGCCTACCCCTTTTCTCGACTTAAATCCCGTCGAGTAGTGTGGGATGCATTGGAGACGCTTATTGCAAAACGTCCACACGCGCCAACGAGTATCCAGCAGCTGGCAACCGCACTTTTGGAGAAATGGAACGCCCTACCACAAGAACATCTTACCAAGCTTGAGGGTAGCACAGGAGCACTCTTCAAAGCATGCACTGCAGTTCGTGGTGATCGATCACGCTGTTAAGAAACATGTCCCCCATCTTCCCGATTTCCAGGCGACCATTATACACACACCAAGTTTTGCATCAACCCGGTTCGCAGAACTCCTGAAGACAGACATTCACTGTGGATACTGCATCACAGTCACAGTTCCTCTTTATGTTCAGAGACGTCACTAAACCCGCCCAAAGCTGTAAGCAACCATGCATGAGCAGCACCTATTAGACGGATGGGATACGACAGATGATCAGTTCCAGTCACTCTACTACTAAGGAGGTACACGGCTCGTGTTGTCTGTAGTTCAACCATGTTAAGACCGTCAATATCGCGGTTCCATCGCGTCCGCATTGTTACTTTGTACCAGGAAGGGCTCTCAACAAGGGAAATGTCCAGGCGTCTCGGAGTGAACCAAAGCGATGTTGTGCGGACATGGAGGAGATACAGAGAGACAGGAACTGTCGATGACATGCCTCACTCAGGCTGCCCAAGAGCTACTACTGTAGTGGATGACCGCTGCCTACAGATTGCGGCTCGGAGGAACCCTGACAGCAGAGCCACCATGTTGAATAATGCTTTTTCTGCAGCCACAGGACGTCGTGTTACGACTCAAACTGTGCGCAATACGCTGCATGATGGACAATTTCACTCCCGACGTCCATGGCGAGGTCCATCTTTGCAACCACGATACCAAGCAGCGCGGCACAAATGGGCATAAAAACATGCCGAATGGACCGCTCAGGATTGGCATCACGTTCTCCTCACCGATGAGTGTCGCATATGCTTTCAACCAGACAGTCGTCTGAGACGTGTTTGGAGGCAACCCAGTCAGGCTGAACGCCTTAGACGCACTGTCCAGCGAGTGCAGCAAGGTGGAGGTTCTCGGTTGTTTTGGGGTGGATATATGTGGGATCGACGTACGCCGGTGGTGGTCACGGAAGGCGCCGTAACGGTTGTACGATACGTGAATGCCATCCTCCGACCGATAGTGCAACCATATCGGTAGCATATTGGCGAGGCATTCGTCTTAATGGACGACAATTCGTGCCCCATCGTGCACATCTTGTGAATGGCTTCCTTCAGGATAACGGCATTGGTTCAAATGGCTCTGAGCACTATGAGACTTAACATCTGTGGTCATCAGTCCCCTAGACAAAGAAGTACTTAAACCTAAGTAACCTAAGGACATCACACACATCCATGCCCGAGGCAGGATTCGAACCTGCGACCGTAGCGGTCGCGCGGTTCCAGACTGAAGCGCCTGGAACCGCACGGCCACAGCGGCCGGCAGATAACGGCATTGCTCGACTAGAGTGGCCAGCGTGTTCTCCAGAGATGAACCCCGTCGTACATGCCTGGGATAGATTTAAAAGGGCTGTTTATGGACGACCTGACCCAGCAACCACTCTGACGGATCTACGCAGAATCGCCGTTGAGGTGTGGGACAATCTGGACCAACAGTGTCTTGATGAACTTATGGATACTCTGCCACGGCGAATATAGGCATTCACCAATGCAGGTGGACGTGCTAGTGGGTATTAGAGGTACTGGTGTGTACAGCAATCTGGACTACCACCTCTGTAGGTGTCGCTGCATGGTGGTACAACATGCAATGAGCGGTTTTCATGAACAGTAAAAAGGGCGGAAATGATATTTACGTTGATCTCTATTCTAGTTTCCTGTACAGGGTCGGGAACTCTCGGAACTGAGGTGATGCAAAACTTTTTTGGATGTTTGTGGCTCTCGGTGACTTCTGTGTAATTACTGTCTGTGAATAAATGTCTCTTTGCTGGTCGTCTCGTTGCGTACTTCTTTCAGTTATCTTCTGTACTACACTGGACCTGATCTCTCGATGTATGGTCCAAGTTTCATCTAGCTGCGTTACTGAGCTGTGACACTACACGAAAGTTACATTGGTTCTTAAGTTCTGCACACTAGTGTGTACCATCCCCCTCCCCCAAAACCCAACCTCAACCCTCCTGCACATCAACCCTCTGTTCTTGTGCTGTGCGTGGGAACAATGGCTATCGTCGAACATCTGTATGATCATCTTAAATGCAATGCCCGTCAAAGATGTCCGATAACTGTTACAGCTGTGCCACGCCGTTCGGCAAGGATAAATGATTAGCAGTTAACGCAATTCCGGTGAAGCAACAACTCGACGGTTCCGCATGCCAGACGGGAACGATAGCCGGAGCAGAACCGTTTCGACAGGCAGGAACTGATAGCTCTAGAAAAAGGCATTAACGCGCGTTACCATCGGCATATTGGCCAACCCGATGCTAAATCGCCTCTGCCGATATGAATTAAACATGGAGCCGGGGCCCGTTAAGGACTGTGTCTGCGCGTGGGCAGGCACTGCCCTGCTAATAGCTGTCGCTTCCGCGGCGATGACGAATGGCCGCGGCGGACGCGCTGCGACTGCCCCGGCGAGGCGATGGTCCCTCTCCCGCAGTACAGCGTCTAAAATAAACAGCGGACGGCAGAAGGCGATAGATCCTGGCGCGCCGATAAGATTACGCGGACGGCTTCTGCCGCTACAATTAACACGCGGCGAGACAGTCGCTGCAGAGAAAACACCGGCCGGGCACAGTTTATGGAGCGGAGGCGAAGAAAAAGCCGGGCGCGGAATAAGAGATTCGTAAATTCAATGAGCAACAATTTTGACTGGGACGGCAGGCGAGCTTTTTTTTTTGCGTTTTAATTTGTCCGCGACGTGAGGTATAGGAAGCTAAATGTAGGAACTAAATGGTTCTTTTATCTTTTTCTCTCCCTCTCGCGCTGTCTCTTTCCTGCCCCTCCCTTTTTTTTTTAGCGCCCAGCTTCTCTCTCTCTTACTTCCGGTTCTCCCTCCTCCCTCCTCCTCCTCTTCGCTCTTTTTCCCCTCTCCTCGTTTTTTTTTTTTTTTTTATTATTTGCGCCCGCACGGGGCTAGCCACAGTCCCACAGCGGCGCGCCTCATTGCAATTGCTAAACGCCGGCCAGCTGGACAAGGTTTCACATTCGCGGCTGCTTTTGTGTCTGGGAGGCGGAGGGAGAGCGGGGGGACGGCTGCGGGGGCGGCTGTCCGCGGCGGTGACCAAGTGCAAATTGAATTAAAAATGGTGGCGGCGGCGGCGGCGGCGGCGGTGACGGCTCGCGTCGCAGGCGGCGTCGGCGGCGTCGGTAGCGGCTGGCTCAACCCCCAGCCGCTCCCAATTTGGACATTTCGGCAGCGCGGTCTCTCCGCTGGCCCCCCTCCGTCCCACTCGCTGCCCCCCCCCCCCTCCCGCCCCACGCCACCGCTCACTCTGTGTGTGTGTGTGTGTGTGTGCGAGTCCGTGTTAATTCGCGCCCGTCCTGATTGGGGACGGAATCTGCAGCCGAATGGACGGCCCGCTGGACGGACAGGTTTTTCATGCTACCTTTTTTTCCACCGCTGCCGCGGCCGTCGCCACCACCACCGCCGCCGCTTTTTTGAAGGAGTCCGTTGGAGGCGGCTGGGAGTGGCAGCGGCAGCGGCGCAGCAGGAGGGGTGAGCCGGCGCGGCGGTAGCATGAGGAGGTGTTGCCAGCCGCCTGTCGTACGCGTGTATGCCGCTGCGCGGACGCGGACGAGCAACTGCCAGTGGCAGCTTTAGAAACCTAAATTGATGACATTACCAGCCGAAGGGAGGTGGAGGAGTAGTAAAAAAAATAAAGGGAAGGAAATAAACGCGCGGCGCGAAACGAATTGGTCGGCCGCGGCGTTTTTCCGCGGTGTTTGTGAACGGAAATCAGAGTCGCGATGCGCCCGCACTGCCCGCACTAATTCGCGTGGCGCTACTTCGGCGCCTGCCGCTGTTCAGGTTGCCGGTCTCCACTGATTGTAATCACTCGCTTTTTCTAATAAAGCAACCGGAAGATAGATTTGCCAAACTTCCTCGGAAAGCTGCTTTGGTGAAATGTTGTCTTTATTGTGCTGTCCTCTGACAGAATCCGTAGAATTTGAGACGGTGGAGGCCGGCCGGTGTGGCCGTGCGGCTCTAGGCGCTTCAGTCTGGAACCGCGTGGCCACTACGGTCGCAGGTTCAAATCCTGCCTCGGGCATGGATGTGTGTGATGTCCTTAGCTTAGTTAGGTTGAAGTAGTTCTAAGTTCTAGGGGACTGATGACCACAGATGTTAAGTCCCAGAGTGCTCAGACCCATTTGAACCATTTTTGAGACGGTGGAGACCCAAGATAGCACACTTTTCAAGCTAAACAAGTGCATTCTGATGGCAACATCGATGGCGAATCCCAGGAAAGGATTACTTGCGGTGCAACGTGAAATGGCGAAGGGGAACAGCGTCAGACTAACAAGGCAGTAAAGAAGCAGCAAAGACCATAAGTGCAGTAGAGAAAAGTACTAGTAATTGTGCAACTACGGAGACTGATGGAAATGTCAGTAATCGCCAAGTAGAGACGAAGGCTGTGGTATCGATAGTAACGATGCCGCATGGTTTCAAAGGTTGGCACTACTACGAGAGACACCGACGACAGCGCAATGGTGAAGGGGAACAGCGTCAGACTCTAACAAGGCAGTAAAGAAGCAGCAACGACCATAAGTGCAGTAGAGAAAAGTACTAGTAACTGCGTAGCTACGGAGGCTGATGGAAATGTCAGTAATCGCCAAGTAGACGAAGACTGTGTGTGGTATCGATAGTAAACATGCCACATGGTTCCAAAGGTTGGCACTACTACGAGAGACACCGACGACAGCGCTCTCTAGCCGGTGCTGTCGAGGTCTACGAGATCCGCGACTCCTTCAGCCCATTTCATCAGGTGCAGCCAGCCAGGACAGCTTCGCACCTCATTCCAAGCTCATTCTTATTGCTTGAATAAAGAGGATTCAAATACATGCAGCAGTAACGACGTGTTTTACCTTTCCTGATCCAACCCACGCGCGCCTTCCAGGCGGGATACAAAAAAGACAGAAGTACAGCCAAGAGGAGGAGCGGACAGAAACTTTAGTGTACGTGTGTAGTGGTGCTAGTTGAAGAGAGAAGGAGTTTGCAGTCAGGCAATAGATAAGTTAGTTCGGACACAATAGTGATGGTAGCGCAGGACAGAAAACGTTAATGATAGTGTGTAGGGGAATAGTGAAATGAGAAAGCGATAGTGCTCAAGCAAGCAGAATCGGAAGCACCAACAATCATGGTGAGTGAGAAAGATGTACCAACGATTCTGTAGTAAGTTAAAGAGAAAATAAATATTTGTATTTTCTGTGAATCAAAGTCTCATAAATTTTTTAATGACCTCATATTCGCAATCGAGCGTATTATTTATCACAATTTCCACTATTGCTATTTCGACAGTAGGTCATTTTCAGCCGGGTGAAGGACCTGAAAACATGGCCGTTATCGTTCTTTTTATTCATTTTATTAAAGTCAACAACTTTTTGTATTTTCATCAGTTTTAACCAGGAGAAAATCACCAAAGTTCAAAACTGTAAAATGATAATATTGATACGTGAACTGAAGCACCTGTTTTAATGTTAATCATACAAGGAGGCCAATGCAACCATCTAATTCGAAAGATACTTTGCCCCAGATGTGTACAGAAAGCCGACCATGTGGCCGAGAGGTTGTAGGCGCTTCAGTCTGGCAAGTTCGAATCCAGCCTCTGGCATGGATGTGTGTGATGTCCTTAGGTTAGTTAGGTTTAAGTAGTTCTAAGTTCTAGGGGATTGATGACCTCAGATGTTGAGTCCCATAGTGCTCAGAGCCATTTTTTTGTGTGGCTATGTGTTACTGCAAATAAGACATCTGCAACAATTAAACAAGATCGTCCCTAGAATCCGATTCCACGAAACGTCGTTACTTTCGTGTGCCATTTTTACCGTAGAACAGGATCGGTATGCGGTATGCGGTGTGTGTGTGTGTGTGTGGGGGGGGGGGGGGGGGGGGTTTACACCGCATACTGATCCTGTTCTACGGTAAAAATGGCACACGAAAGTAACGACGCTTCGTGGAATCGGTTTCTAGGGACGATCTTGTTTAATTGTTGCAGATGTCTTATTTGCAGTAACACATAGCCACACAGGGCAGCTACAATACACCAACTGCTAGGTTGTTGATACTGTCGCCAGTGGAAATCAAAACATTGTAGTAGCGAAGCCTTCAAGGCCAACACAAACTGTATACGACGTTGTTTATTGGGGTCATTTTTCCTTTACTTGTGTCAGGGAGTAAGCGGGACTGACTTTCTGTTCGTTTGCTGCCGGTACCACAAAGCTTTTATCAAGTCCCTAAGTTTCAGTTTTTCATTCTGAATAGCTACTACTTCTCTTAGTATAAAGAAAATGTATTTGTTTCAGGCTATACCACGAAATATAACAGTAATAGACCGGACTGAAAGGCAAACAAAGCTAGAGAAACAAAATATTTTTGCGTAGACAAACTAATAGGAACAATGTGGACGTCAATAAGGATAATTCTATTGTTATTTTGAAAGGTACATTTAAATGTGCTCTGAACGTATTTCAAAATAATTTTGACAGTTATAGCTGCTGTTTGATGAATTCATAGCGCAGATTTTGTAAAGCAAAACGTTTAACTTCTCAGGTTATTTACGTGATACAACGGAATTGACACTGTGATGTCATACGGGAAAAGTTAATCTGCAGCCGCTAACACAAAAAACATTCAACGTACTGCCTCAAGGTCGCACTATAAATGATCTAACAGTTTAAAGAGAAATCGAAGAATTATGTCAATAGTTTTCGTAGCTACAACGCAGCATTTGCTATGGTCCGTTCTAAGACTAAAATTTTAGACACAGAATTACGTGGAGTGTGTCACTTTAAGATACATGTTATGGTTTGGCATAGATCTGGTCCACGTACGGTCGTAACTATTAGGTTGGTGCATACATTTTTAGCGTTTTTGCTTTGCATGTTAGTATTTCGGTTATTTTTGTTATCTTTTCTCATTTCTAATTTGTAGTTCACTGCTGCTATTTGAATTCAGATACTGTAATTTTGTCATTTGGAGATAGTGAGTGGAACTGTGAATGCTAAAAATTGGAGTGCCAGGTGGATGAACCAAAGCGTTGCCAACGTATTCTTGTGTTTAAGTTCAGTAGAGGGGTTTCAGCATGGAGGCAGCCAGAAACATTTGCGTCGCGTATGGGGATACGGTTATTGGACAGAATCCGGCAAGAAAATCGTTTACTCGTTTAATGAGTATTGTTTTGACATTACTGACTCCCCACGTTCAGGAAGACCTTCGGGGATGGATGACGATCGTTTAAACGCATTTATTCACAATGATCCTTGTAAGTGTACTCGAGAACCGGCAGCCGTGATGAGCTGTGGTCATTCCGCCATCGTGCGGCATTTGCATACAGTGGGGAAGGTTCAAAAATCGGGTATGTATGCGAGTACCGCATGCTCTAAGCCAAGATCACAAAAATCAGCTTGTGGCCATAAGTACATCTCTGCTTGCTCCTCATCAATTGACTCGGGAAGATTGCCGACTATTCCAATCCTGCATCGTTACTGAAGATGAGAAATCGTGTCTATGTTAACAAAAGTAAAATAAAGGAGTGGTTGGGTCCAAACATAGCATGAACACCCTGTACAAAGATCTGTGCTCATCCATAAAAGATAGTGTTCTGCATCTGGTGTAATAGCGACAGTGTGGTGTACTACGAATTGCTTCCCCGAGGTGTAACCGTCACTGCTGACATATATTGTCAACAACTGAGACGTTTTGCAGACGCAGTCCAAGAAAAACGACCAGGAAGAGTGTGTGAAATGATGCTACACCACGATAACGGCCGCTCGCATTGTACTGAACTGACAAAAAAACACTATATAGGGTTCTGAGCATCTGAGGACATCAGTCCCCTAGACTTAGAACTACTTAAATCTAACTAACCTAAGGACATCACACACATCCATGCCCGAGGCAGGTTTCTAACCTGCTACCGTAGCAGCAGCTCTGTTCTAGACTGAAGCGCCTAGAACCGCTCGGCCACAACGGCCGGCACTATATAGGGGTTGGGTTGGGAAGCCATTCCTCACCCTGCCGCCTTATCTGATCTTGCACCATTGGATTTTCAACTTTTCAGTTCTCTGTCAGACAACCTTCAAGGAAATTTCTTTCCAGATGAAAGTGCGCTCTGAGCATGGCTGGACGAGTTCCTCCCCTCAAAACCACGTAATTTTTACAGTCGGGGAATCGACAAGCTACTCCCGTCGTTGGGAGACTGTTGTAAACAGTGAAGGACAATATATTATTGATGATTGCAGTCTCTTGTTATGTGTACTTGATGTGCTTACAAAACTTCTGGAAAAACGCCCTACGCACGTACTGATCAATTCAATAATTATCTCAAAAAGCTGATTTTGCTACTTCATAAACACAGTTGTTCGAATTTCGAGCACAGGTGATGCTAAATGTAATAAATACACATAGTACAATCGATTACGATCACGACACCATTTTAAAAATTATGTATCATTTATTTATTTACCACTGCAAATAAAAGAAAGATAGTAGGGACGACAGTATATGATGTGTTTAGATGTCAGAGAGCACCTGCTGTCGAAGCCGAGAGGAGCTCTGGTGTGTGACGCCCACTGATCGATGGCCACGGACCGAGATTCATCTGGCGACCGGGCCGAACGCCATAAAGACAAGCGCTCCCGATTAATGCTCGAAGAGCGAATTGTTTGATTAAACTGGGCTGCCGGGATGAAGGGGAGTCGGCTACAACAGACCTGATTCCCGCCCTCCGTGTGCCACCAATCCCGCCGCAGTGCCAGATTCCCCACGGGTGACAACGCCTGCTGGCACCTTGTCAGTCTGAACTTGCCAATCAGCAGAGCTAAGTTCGAATGTCAGTGAGGAATAAGAGCTCCCACAAAGACAGCAGCCTTGCAAGCGAGAAACGGTGGAAATCCGACTTATTCTCCTACTATCCGCCATCAATTTATCGATACGTGAAGTAAGCTGTCATTCATCGCAACAAATAGATATTTTCTCCCATAGCAGAGCCAGCGAAAGAAGATCGCTGACAGGTAGCAGCGCTGCTGCCAACTTTCAGCTGTGAAGTATTAATGGGTGCAGGCGAAAACAATAGCCATTTAGAGAGATGCACTTTCTTCATGGTATTTTCCACTGGTTGTTGTATATGACATTCTTCTTATCTTCCTTCCCCATTCAAACTCTATTACATGTTCAAAAAATTCTTCTATCAATTTAATTAACATGGTGGAGCGGGTGCTTTGCCAACTTTTTGAAAACATTGCAGTCTGGTCAGTTACTTTATATTGAATAAAAACTTTATTGTTTTTAATGAATTATTCTACCAGATTCCACAAGTGTTTTAAATTTTTAGTTAAACTAAACCCAAAAACTTATGTCTTAGTAGTACATGTCAGTTTCCCAAGTGAATGTCATATTCAGTATTTTCAGGCTCAGGACCTCACTTACATATCATTCTCTCTTTAAAAAGTATGTTGTGAGTAGAAGCCAACACGAATTCACGAATTCTGCATTTTTAGTTCTAAGTTTGAGCATAAGTATGCTCCTATCGGTTGTACACCATATTGAAAATGAGTTGATATTGTGGAGAGCGTGCTAAGAGAGATTTTCAAGTTACGGGTCCTACTTACACATCAGTATCTCCTTAAAAATTATGTTGTTAATGTAAGACAACTACAATCAACGAATTTTGGTTTTTAATATATTTTCACGATGGCATGAAGTACCCTCCCCCTTTGGTAATGCGCGTTATGGGAAATGTGTTGGTATCACTGGGGTTAAAAATAAACTTTCAAACACAAGCTCAAACTTGCTGCTTTGCAACTGACAGAGACCTGACAATAAGGCAAATAGACGGAAAGCAAATCCCACGAGACTATTGTTACTTCCCCAAATGTTAACAACACAAATATTGAAAATGGCATTAGTGAAGTCAAAAGACAATTCGCTCTATAAAAATTCTCTGCACAAAGCGAGTTTTGAAGTATCAGTTTCGAGGCAGGAAACTAGTTTCGGAATAACAGAAGATATTGGTAGCTTCTAACCTTGGAAGTAATTAGATTTTGAAAAAGGAGAACTGTTTTCTGAATAAGAAAGGCGGCTATCTTAAATAGTATACGCCGTAAAAAGCTCATTTCGGCCATATTAACAGAAAGCGAGTTTTGAATAAGACGTCCTCTTATTTTATTTGTACTGGACATAGAGAAGACTTATATAAGAGTTCCATGCCATTACTGCCTTAACGTTGAAAATTTGGACATTTTTTGTAAGTATCTAAAAGAATGTACGCAACAGGAAAAAGAACAGCTGTCCTTGCTAACTGGCTGCGTGGAATGTCGTATGAGGAGGCGCTGAACGATTTCGCCCATAAATTTCAGAAACCAACACCTGCTAGACATGCCATTAAAAACATTCCCAACAAATTAATGTGAACTGCTTGTGTTACGAGCGGAGAACGGGCTGGAAGACCTGCAATAGCAGATGAAACTGTGGAGAAAATTCAGGAAGAGAGTTGCCCACAGCCCCTCAGCACCAGACAGAACACTAAGCACGGGACTTCGTATCGACACATCACTGTGCTGAAAAGACTGCGATTGAAACTGAACAAACGTGTCTGCCACGTTCCGATTCTCCATGAACAGGAAGATGAGGACTATTCCGCAACATTTGCTTAAGCGACGAGGCCACATTTCACACGTGTGGATGTGTGAGAACGATTTGGCCAGAGAAGCGATCAAATGCGTACAAGAATGAGAAAGAGAGACGCCAGAAGTAAATGAGGTGGTGGGACTTACAAGATCAAAAATACATGAATCGTTCATTTTCTTGGAGAAAACAGTAATCGGTAACACCTATATTGACCTACTGGGACGGTTTTTGCATCCACAGCAGCTGATTCAGATATGACATGATTTATTGCACCCTATCGTCTACCAACAAGATGGAGTCCCAGCACATTCTTTCGTAACTGTCCGGGACTACATGAATGCCACTTTTCCTGGGAGATGGACTGGCCCTGAATCACCAAGACTTTGGGCTCTCCAATCGCCCAGTTCTACGCAATCAACAAGTGTCAGAGTGCGAATCGTTTAACGAAACATCATCGTGTACTTGATGACAGCACACACAAAGCTGTACGCCTCACCTGGGCCTGTCAAAACCGACACTGGGCTGTTGATGACTGGAAACATGTTGCCTGAACGGACGAGTCTCGTTCCAGATTGTATCGAGCGGATGGATGTGTACGGGTAAGGAGACAACCTCCTGAATCCATGGACGCTGCATATCAGCAGGGGACTGATCAAGCTGGTGGAGGCTCGATAATGGTGTGGGGCGTGTGCAGTTGGAGTGATATGTGAACCATGATACGTTTGGATACGACTCTGACTGGTGAAATGTACGTAAGCATCCTGTCTGATCAGGCCCCTTGTGCATTCCGACGGACTTGGGCAATTGCAGCAGGACAATCCGACACCCCACACGTCTAGAATTGCTACAGGGTCGCTCCAGGAACACTCTTCTGAGTTTAAACACTTCCACTGACTACTGAACGCCCCATGGACATTATTGAACATATCTGGGATGCCTTGCAACCTACTGTTCAGAAGAGATCTCCACCTCATCTTACTCTTACGGATTTATGGACAGCCCTGCAGGATTCATGGTGTCAGTTCCCTAATTCAGACATTAGTTGAGTCCATGCCACGTCGTGTTGCGCCACTTCCGGGTGCTCACGGAGGACCGACACAATATTAGGCAGGTGTAACAGTTTCTTTGCTCTTCAGTGAACCTTTTTTTTTTTTTTTTTTTTTTTTTAGTATCTATTGAGCTGAGAACGGGTGGTTACTGGCTGCTGCATATTGAGGATGAATAGCACTCCCTGACGAGCACTTTACAACGACTTGCAGAGCGCCGATGGAGGTGAACGGGAGGGACAAACGAAAACACGCGCGATCGCAGTTGCTGGCCGTAAGTAAGCAAGCAGACAGACAGACAGACACAGACAGAGCAGCCGCCGTGTGGACGCGGCGGGCCCCTTGCAGTCGGCTCGGCGCCTCTCGTCTCCCTTGGCGGCAGCAGCAAAAGGCGAGCCGTGGCGCCGGTAAACACACGCCGACGTAATGGCAATTCATTAAGCGCCTCCTCACGGCGGGCTCCTACCACCCCCGCCTCGCGCTCCTTGTTCCACCCTACTCTCCCCTCCGCTCCCCTCTCCTCCCTTCCCCACCCTCACCATCCCTCCCCTCCAGCACGTGCTCGCCAGGTCTCCCCTTTTCCTTTTCCTCTTTCGTCTCCGGGATACCTCTGATTGTCGGCAGCCGAAAAAAAAAAACCGACTGTCAAATGCTGCGCCAGAGCAGGCGTTTGCGTATTCGCTTTTGATGCCCGTGCCTTCTCCCTCCGTGCAGGGGTTGCGCGTAGTATTAGTACGCATTTGTATCGACTCACTCTTCCTGCTATTACCGTCTTCTCTCATAGCGCTGCTATGCAGTAACTTATTCGCAGCCTTTCTTACGCCCAGCCACTCGTCAGTTTGAGGCTCTGGATTCCTCCTCTCCTTCCAAACTTCATTTTAATTTTCTACGTAGAGGCTGTATCATTCTTAATAGCGGAAGCTGACAAGGGGCGAAAACATACGATTACAGGAGCAAAAATGTTAACGAGCCATTGGCGAGATGATTGCGGTTGTGTGGTTGACAACCGCCTCCGATTTCAGTACACGATTTTTGTGAGTCATCAGTTACGTGACTGCTTTGTTGTGGTACTCCACGACTTCCTCTTCCGTGTCAACCCCTTTATCCCAGAGTAGCATTTACACCTAAGGTCCTCAATTACAATAGTCAACAAATTTAAACATTTTTTCTGTATCTGTTTTGTAAGTGGATGGATTTACCTAATTTTTTTGTGCTTAAATTCACTAATAAAAAAAAAACGGCTTTTCTCTATCACGTCGCCGGCCGGAGTGGCCGTGCGGTTCTAGGCGCTACAGTCTGGAACCTAGCGACCGCTACGGTCGCAGGTTCGAATCCTGCCTCGGGCATGGATGTGTGTGATGTACTTAGGTTAGTTAGGTAGTTCTAAGTTCTAGGCGACTGATGACCTCAGAATTTAAGTCGCATAGTGCTCAGAGCCATTTCTATCACGTCACATTTCCTAGTCACACAGCTGAACCAGAAACAGTAATGGCGAACATTAACAACATTGAAAGAAGCGAGAAATACGTATTCAGAACTTCAGGACTCAATACTATGCAACATCTATGGCTATGGCTCAAATAGAGGGCCCAAATTAGTTCACAACGTATTTTCAACTTTCATCTGCTTTGGTATTCGAGAAATGTAACAAAAAAAAAAAAAAAAAATTGTTCAAATGGCTCTGAGCACTATGGGATTTAACATCTGAGGTCATCAGTCCCCTAGAACTTAGAACTACTTAAACCTAACTAACCTAAGGACGTCACACACATCCATGCCCGAGGCAGGATTCGAACCTGCGACAGTAGCGGTCCCGCGGTTCCAGATTGAAGTGCCTAGAACCGCACGGCCACACCGGCCGGCAGAAATGTAACAACGATGGTTTTCTTTTGTTTGCTTTTTCCTTACCTCACCTCCTATCTAGTGACGATTTGTACATCATCTAGCACCCCTGTGAAGAAAGGAGAAAAACAGTAACGTCTAAACCATCGGGTCCCAAATTTTTCCTACGACAGAGCGCTTTGAGAATCCAGCTACTTTGATGGAACGCCTTGTTTATTTTCAATACTAATAAAAATTTTTAAATGTGACAAGTAATTGTTTCATTCTGTGATAACTTCAGTTTTAAATATTAACCAACAAAACATAAATCATAATAAAATATAAAAAAATAGTATCATCAAAATGTCGAAAAAACCGCCATGTTCGGGAAACTCTGACGTAAACTAACCAACAGTTAACACAAAAATGCGGAAAATAAAACATAGCAGCCCCTAAAAACTCAAACATCGTACGTGCTAGAATGTTTTGAAAGGTAGATTCGGGTTCTACGTACCAAACCACATAGTAATTGGTACGTCACATCCGAGATATAAAATGGCTTTTGATTAGTGTTATTTGTTTGGAGTATTACAAACTCGGTCTTATCCTAGAGTTTTTACTCTTACATCTCGCTTTATAACCTTAGTAACACCGATGTCTTAACATATGTCCTATCATTCCGCCCTTCCCTGTAAAAGTTTTTCACGTCTTTCTCATATTCGACTATTCTGCAGACAACCGTCTCATTGCACCCAATTTTCAACAGGCTTCTATAGCACCACATCTTAAACGCCTCAATTTCTTCTTCTCACCTTCCCCCCCACTAGCCCATGCTTCACTTCCATATAATGCTGTGCTTTAGACGCACATTCTCAAAAATTTCTTCCTCAAAGTAATGGCAGTTTTGTTGGTTGGAAATGCGCTCTTTGCCTGTGCTACTTCGGTTTTTTACCCTCTTCGCTTCGTCCGTCACGTGTTATTTTGCTTTCAAGGTGGCAGAATTCATTCACTTCCTCTACTTCGTGGCTCTCAATTTTGATGTTAAATTTATCACTAATCTCACTTCTGTTACTTCTCACCATTTTTGTCTTCCGTCAGTTTCTTTTCCGTCTTCATGCTGTGCTCAGCAAGCTTTTCATTTCCTTCACGTTTCCCGTGAGATTAGCAGTTTCATCAGCAAGTCTTATCGTTGGTTTTCTTTCCCCCTGAATTTTAATTCCATTCCTGAACCTATCTTTTATTTCCGTCATTGCTTGTTCGATGTACAGATTGAATAGTAGATGGGAAAGTCTGCATCCTTCTCGTAAATCCTGTTTAACCCGAGCACTTCGTTATAATCTTCTTCTCTTGTGTTCATTCTTGGTACTAATACATATTGTTTACCACTCGTCTTTCCCTACAGCTTATACCTATTTTTCTGAGAATTTCGAACATCTCACACCATTTCACACTGTCGAACGCTTTTTCCACGTCGATAAATTCGGTGAAGGTGTCTTTATTTTCCTTAACAAGAAAAACCAAACTGATTCAACACGTTACTAAACACTCGTAACCGTTGAAGAATGTGTTACACGTGTCGTTCTTGGATTACGTTGCAATACTTTCTGCAGTGAGTTACGAATTGTCTCACACACGCCAGGACCATCACGTAAATATTGTTAAAGGTGTATAAGTCGCTGGCTAGGTCCTTCAACTGTGTCAACCAGAATACTATACCCTAGACTTACGAGAACCTCCAAGACAGAAAATCCATGGGATTGTGGCCAACTGATCCTACAGGCCACACCCCACCTGTCTATCTATCGATTATGTTATCTCGTCTTAGATCAGCGGCAAAATGTTCAGTGGTCCATCATGCAGCTATCACGTTCCCCAACCATGCGCAATGGCTGAAATTTTGCCCCATTTATATGGGAACACAATCGAAAAGTTAACATTTCAAATACATATTGTCTTACTACAACGATAATTCGTTTCAGTGGCGACAGGTAACCACATATTCACGTTTATCTTGAAAACGGCTCGTTTGCGGACTCCTATTTATTGGTTTTATATTCATATACTTCCACATTATATAGGTATCGGTATTATGTTACACTCAGTAAATACTGCACACAGCAGCTTTAATTGTATAATTGTCTATCATCCTCGTCGTATATATAATGTTTAATGGCCAACACTGTATTCTTTTTCTATATTACCTCGATATTTCTATCAAAGTCATATATTTACAAGGACACCAAATTCTTACACTTAGTAACGCTTTCATTATGTTTTTCCTGTTTCCAAATATGAGCGTCTCCTATACCTCCCTTCACGATTTCACCTTCCATCGACAGTAAGATTGCAATGTCAGATTATCTGAAAGTTCAGAGCCAAGTCTCATCGATCTTGTGAGGATTTTCGAAACAACTTATAGCTGTGTGGCATTCTCAAGTATAATAGCTGGTTCTCTCAAGGCTTCCAGCAAATAATTTAGAGTTCGGCAGCTTAAGTACAGTGCTTCATGAGGCAACACTCGTATATTCTTCGGTTATTTGTCACGTAATACGAGGAGTAGCTGACAGCGATTAAAAAAAAAAAATTAGTTGATACTCTGCTGTTAGTCTATAGGACATTGTAAACTATTTAATTTGCGCTCTGTTTCAATGACCAGATAGATTTCATACGAGTAGGAACGTCGTCCTGAAGTTTATCTCCCCAATTAAGATTTAAACAGAATTTTTAACTGTATTCCGGAGCGTTTTAAGAGGTAAATAAAATAATACAATCGTTGACAGTTTTTCTTTTGACAGCCACCAAAAAATATTTGACCGACAACATTTTATCTCACCGGCTGTGGATACTTATTTTGTTCTCAAACACATGCATAAGTAGTACCCACTAGAACGGCCATACTTTGGTTCAGAGTTCAAGAACTCTTCAGTTCAGCCATGTGTAATCATACCAGGATGACCACATTATCAGACTTCAGAATCTAAACCTGACAAGAAGTGCAGCTGGGACTGAGTTCTGGATCACTATGCTGGACTTTAGCTGTGAAGTCTGGTATGTGACCATCCTCCAACGATTACATGATTACTTGTGTGAACCGGTCAGCTTTTGGACTCTGACCCAAGTACGACAATTCTGATGGATCGTACGTACATACGCATTCATTTGAACACGCCTCCACAGGCTAAGCTGTACGGTAGTGGCAAAGATGTAAAGGTGAATTTTACTTCTTCGAGTGACATTAAACGTGCTTAAATGCTATCTTTGAAACGAACTTCATATTTTAGCCCCATTAACTTCAAATATTTGAGGAAAAACTAACTTTCTTTAGATTTCGTAACTTTCTTCTTTCTGAATCGGTACTGTGGGTAGTTTTACTGCTTTACCGCTCTTCATATAAATATGTGGTCACGTGTAACACACAGTGGCCAAAAGTAATTTCATATGCCTACTCCTGTCTCTCTACATCTCTGTCGACTGAGTTGTATGAAATATTAAAAATCAAATTTTGGTTGCCCCTTGAGTCCGTTAGACACGATTAACTCCAGGGTGCAAATTACCCACTCTATATGCATCCAGTATTTGAGAATTAGGACACTTAGTGACTTCGAACGAGCTGTCATCATCCACATTTCCGGAACTATTTGTCGCTGACACTCCCAACAAAATGATAAAACGAAAAAAGTTTAGTGTATTTAGCACACTTTCACTATTCGTTCAGTGAAACCTCAGCCCCAGGCATGTCATTTTAATTTATTTCTTCTTTAGTACTAAATCTACTCGCAACAGTATCCACATATACCACTGAACGTATCTCCAAAATCACATCACTGTACGACACACAGTTCAGGAGACAAGAACGTCATAAACGTTGAGACGCACGAAATTCTAGCTTTTCTTAAAAGGGATATGTAATGAGTAGAACAGACAGAAAGAGCCAATGTTTTCTGCACTGTCATAACTACACCTGTAAAAAATGGCTTTGAGCACTATGGGACTTAACATCTGAGGTCATCAGTCCCTAGAACTTAGAACTACTTAAACCTAACCAAACTAAGAACATCCACACACATCCAGGCCCGAGGCAAGATTCGAACCTGCGGCCTCAGCGGTCACGCGGTTCCAGACTGAAGCGCCTAGAACCGCTGGCCACACCGGCCAGCTCAAGAAACGTTATGTCAATGCAATTTGTAGGAAGGACAGCCTTTACTGAGTGCCTATTCTACACAACAGTATTTAAAAGGACTAAACTACTGTACTAAATGCACCGGTATATAAGAAAACAGTATTGCAATTACTGTTGTGCTAACTTACATTCCCCATAGAAGAGCACCATTTCTACGTTCTCTTCATTGGTGCACATTCTACTCATACAACTCTACAACAGACGATGGTCGACAGATTGAAGGGTGTGCATTCTACTTACGTTTACATTTGTCCTCTGTCAACGTCAGCACGTGGATATGTTCCCGTACCTCGAGAACCTGCACTGAGTGCTGGGAGCGTCAACGTCAATGCTGTGTTAAGTAATTAATAACCTTGTGTTTCAGTGAATGGAACACTGTGATACATTTTTGAATAGGTCTTTAGAAAAGGAAATGAATTACCGAATAAAAAACACAGGGTGCCATTAAAGAAAGTCATACCGCTGTCCATATTTTTGTAAAAAACAAAGCTACAACGGTGGCAATAATGCTGCTGGATGTCCCCCTGACGGCTAAAGAACATTTGCTTGAAAAATTTTGTCATTTGCATCAGGACAAACAGTTATATAGGGTGGCCAAGATAAATGGAACACCCTGTATATACACTACTGCCCGTTAACATTGCTACACCACGAAGTTGATGTGCTACAGACGCGA